>NC_057851.1:5316285-5626398 GCF_015237465.2 Chelonia mydas | reverse complement strand
GGCCATTCCTACACTAATCCCTCTTTTGCCCTCCAAAGTCACTGATGTCAGCTCCTTTGGCTTGCAGGATGAATCAGTCAAGCAACGGTAATGTCGTGATGAGCCCTCGGAAGCTGTCTGAGTTATGCTTATTTATTATTTAATGAATCTCTAGCTATTAACGGCGGGCAGGGCATGCAGGCTGGCCGGTCCCCATTTGAGTTCTGCGACCCCATGGAGCCAGTTCAGCTCAGGCCAGCTCATTGTCCTGCAATGAATGGCAGCAGTCCGCATTCCAGGTTACTGTCAGAGCAGGGCAGGGGGACAGTAACTGGACCAAACTCCTTCCAGCCTGATACAGGTATGTGCTCCCGCAGGGATCTGCTGATCTGGGCCTTCTGCGCCCTACTAGGTTATGCCTGCAGTTTCTGGGGAGATCTACCAATATTAAAGTATAGCAGAGAGGGCACCAAGATAAGTTAAATTCACCCCGTGCAGAGCCAAAGGTTTACATGGGGCAAAGGCCTTGTGTCTGAATTCTACTCTAGGTAAGGTGAGGTAATGTTAGACCTGTGTTTTGAAAACCAATTCTGACAGCGGCACTATGCAAGGTAGGCAAGGCAAAACAATCCCACCCAGCTTTCTCCAAGCAGCGAATACGGGAAAGCAGAAAATTTGATTAACATTGGTATTGAAAGACAAGGTGGGTGAGGTAATATCTTTTATTGGACCAGCTTCTGTTGGTGAGAGAGACATGAGTTCAAGCTTACATGGAGCTGAAGAAGATCTGCGTAAGTTAGAAAGCTTGTCTCGCTCACCAACAGAAGTTGGTCCAATCTTAGAATATCAGGGTTGGAAGAGACCTCAGGAGGTCATGTAGTCCAAGCCCCTGCTCAAAGCAGGACCAATCCCCAACTAAATCATCCCAGCCAGGGCTTTGTCAAGCCTGACCTTAAAAACCTCAAAGGAAGGAGATTCCACCCCCCACCCCCCCGTGGTAACCTATTCCAGTGCTTCACCACCCTCCTAGCGAAATACTTTTTCCTAATATCCAACCTAAACCTCCCCCACTGCAACTTGAGACCATTACTTCTTGTTCTGTCATCTGCTACCACTGAGAACAGTCTAGATCCATCCTCTTTGAAACCCCCTTTCAGGTAGTTGAAAGCAGCTATCAGATCCCCCCTCTTCTTCTCTTCTACAGACTAAATAATCCCAGTTCCCTCAACCTCTCCTCATAAGTCATGTGCTCCAGCCCCCTAATCATTTTTGTTGCCCTCTGCTGGACTCTTTCCAATTTTTCCACATCCTTCTTGAAGTGTGGGGCCCAAAACTGGACAGAGTACTCCAGATGAGGCCTCACCAATGCCGAATAGAGGGGAATGATCATGTCCCTTGATCTGCTGGCAATGCTCCTACTTATACTGCCCAAAATGCTGTTAGCCTTCTTGGCAACAAGGGCACACTGTTGACTCATATCCAGCTTCTCGTCCACTGTAACCCCTCTGTCCTTATCTGCAGAACTGCTGGCTAGCCACTCGGTCCCTAGTCTGTAGCTGTGCATGGGATTCTTCCATCCTAAGTGCAGGACTCTGCACTTGTTCAGGTTGAACCTCATCAGATTTCTTTTGGCCCAGTCTTCTGATTTGTCTAGGTCCCTCTTTGTCCTATCCCTACCCTTCAGCATATCTACCACTCCTCCCAGTTTAGTGTCATCTGCAAACTTGCTGAGGGTGCAATCCACGCCATCCTCCAGATCATTAATAAAAGATATTACCTCACCCACCGTGTCTCTCTAACGTCATGGGACCAACACGGCTGCAACACCACTGCGTACATTGGTGCTGAAAGACACTGTACTGAAGCCACTCCCACCTTCACTGCAGTGTCTGGAAAAGGGCATGCACTACTTTGTCAGCCCCTTTCCTTTATTCCACTTACCTGCTGGGGAATACCGCTGTGGTGTCTTGGAACTGAAGTTAATCCACTTCAGTGTGAATGTTTGAAATAAGACAGCTTTTTTTTTTTTTTTTTAATTCTGCATTACTGCGAAAAAGAGGCAAACAGACCTTGCTTTCCTGTACCTGTTTCTAGACAGATATTGTCAAACTAAATTGCCAGCTCCAGAGAAAGCTGTTTAGAGTTTAGTGCAAGGGCCATATTCCCCTGGAAATTGGTCTAAAGATCTTTCCATAAAACTTGGAATGAATAAACTGCTTTTGAATGGCAACATTAAACTCCGTGAGCAGGCTGGGGTTTCATGACTGCAAATGACTTCGGTTACACTCTCCCCAGAGGCTCAGAAGAAGGTGTATAAGAAGCTTCAGGAGTGAGGATCCCAGTTCAGGCAACGAATTAGATTAGTGTGGTCGGCACCTGATGGTACTAGTGGCACAATGCTGGAGACCTAGGTATTCCTGCTTTCCAGACTATGCTGCAGGGGCCTCCAGGAAGGGAGGGTATTGCTACTCTATCTCCACCTCTCCCCGTCAACATGGCGAGATATTAAAGATGATCTCAGAAGAGACCCATATGTTTCATCCTCAGTGAAGGAAGAGAAGTTCTGTAATGGCAGCTCCGCAGCAGGGAATGGATCACAGGAAGTCACAGACCCAGGATCACTCACCTTCCACTGGAAGCCAAGGAAAACATATGACCATAGGAATTGCCAGACTGGATCAGACCCAAGGTCCACTGAGTCCAGTGTCCTGTCTCCAACAGGGCCCAGAACCAGACACTTCAGAGGAAGTTGTAAGAACCCTGTCAAAGGCAGATGTGGGATAATCTGTCCCCTACGTAGGTCTCTTCCTGATCTCTAGTAGTTTGAGATTAGTGTGAGCCCTGAAGCACACAGTTTAATATCCCTTCCAATATTTTTATTGCCATTAATTATGATAACTCAGGATATTCTTGACATCAATATAACTGTCCAGTCCCATTTATTCTTGTTAAATTCTTGGTTTCAGTGACTTTCAGTGGCAGTGAGGTTCACATCTTAATTACACATTGTGTGAAAAAAAGTATTTCCTTTTATTGGCTTTGAATTTGCCACCCTAATTTTATTGCATGTCGCCTCGTTCTCATGGCATGAGACTGGAAGAAGAAATGCTGCTGATCTCTCTTCTCCAGATTATTTATTATTTTATAGACTTCTATCAGGTCGCCTCATATTCATCTCCTTTCTAAGGTAACGATCCCAACCTTTTCAGTCTCTCTGCATAGGAGAGGTTTTCCAGGCCTCGATCACTCTTGTTGCTCTTCCCTGAATCTCCTCCAGTTCTGCAGTATTCTTTTGGAGATCGGGTGACCAGCATTATATGCAGTAATCAGATGAGGCTGCACCATTGGTTTATATAAGGGCATTATAATATTTTCATTATTATTCTCCATCTCATTCCTTATAGATCCTAACTTCTTGTTGGCGTTTTTGACTGCAGTTGTGCACTGAGCAGAGGTTTTTATTGATCTGTCTGTAGTGACACCCATATCCCTTTCTTGGGCTGACCGTTAATGTAGAACCCTTTAAAGTGTACCAGTAGTTTACATTTTTCCTCTCTAGCGTGCATTACTTTGCATGTATCAATGGTGAATGACATTTGCCATCGTGTTGCCCGTTCACCTAGCTTGGGTAAGTCTCCGTGAAGTTCTTCAGAGCCCTCTCTGGGGCTGACTAACCTAAACAACTTTGTCTCATCTGCAAATTTTGTTATCTCACTACTTATCCCTTTTCCAGATCGTTAATAACTATATTAAACAACTTGGGACCTAGTACAGAACATTGAAACCGCTGTTGTTAACCTTTTGCAAGATGAAAGTTAACCACATAATCCTACTCTTTGCTTTCCATCTCTTTGGCGTCTCTTTGGCGGAAAGCTTAAAGACTTCGGAGGCTGTAGTGCAGAACTCTTCTATGAGCGCAACCCTGTGAGAAGCTAGGTACCTCCTACAAAGTATTGAGTGTCCTCTTCTCCTTCTGAAGTCAGTAGGTGCAGGAGATCACAGGTCTTATATGAAATACAAGGATCAGTTTCTGAGTTAAGTTTTGCACTAGGTTTCCCAGACCAGAGACCTAGGGCTTGAGGACTTGCCTTGGCTCACAAGTGAAATGAGCTTGGCAGTTGGTCTTATCCTCAGAAAGACAGTTTGGTATGATATCGCTTTGGCTTAGGACAGTAGTAGTAGGGAGGCCAAGACTGAGAAGCAGTGGCAGAGCTGTGTGAGGAAATTGCACACCGTTTGCCTATGTTGTGCCTTGTCCCAGCTATCGTGGTCATAAGCACTGACTTATTATGGTTCTGCCCACAGTGGCCTCCGAGTAAAGTGCTTATTCAGTTGCACTTATAAGACTGTAGTTTGTGGAATCGCTTGGATAAAGTTGACTCAGCACCAAAAGGATATCTGGATTGTGACTTGGTTTATCTGAAGGAGGAAGGAAGTTGCCTGTGGAGAAGATGGCACCTGGATTTCTGAATACTTTCATCTTGCTGATTGGTGCACATGGACAGCAGCTGAACTGTTGTTGTTTGGAGAAGACCATAAGCTTCAGCCCAAGCAAATATGTGAAAACATGTCAAAGAAGCCTATAAAGAAACTGAATTAGGCTGCAAAGTTATTGTGCATGGAGCATTCTCTTCCCCAGCTGGAGCTGACGTTGCTGCTGCTAGAATTTATTTTATTCTTGTGTTGCCAAGCAACCTTAAGACTGTTGTCTTATTGTACAGTAATTTCATGAAGTAAATGAACACTTGCAAGTTGACTTTACTTGCTGGTGCATAGCTATGATCAGATTAGCTGATCAGACAAAATTATGGCAGCTAGATCCAGGCAGCCATCTCAGATTTTAGGGCTAGCTTTGCAGGAACCTGGTGACCACTTGCAACAATAGTAGGGTCATCTGTGGGTAATGACCACTTTGTAACTATGCACCTGATTTAGGGCATCAGTGGGAATGGAAGCTGGGACCTCTAGATCTAAAAGCGTGAACCTCTAGTGCAGGGGTTGGCAACCTATGGCACGCGTGCCAAAGAGGCATGCGAGCCGATTTTTAATGGCACGCTGCTGCCTGCCGGGGTCCCAGCCGCCCTGGCAGCAGCGTGCCATTAAAAATCCTGCCCGCCCTGGCCTGCTCTTCTCTGCCCGCCTGCCCCCCCGCCCTCCCTCCCCCGTGGGGGCAGGGTGAAGAAGCTTGGTCCTGCCGGCTACTGCTGCAGGGCAGGCAAGCTCCACCCTCCCCTGCCTCTTCCCCCAGCGTGCTGGGTTCCTGCCCCCCCCCCCTCCCTCCCTGCCACTCATCAGCTGATGGCCCTTGCGAGAGAGGGGGAGAAGCGGAGCTGCAGCGGACTCCCTGCTCCGGGGAGGAGGCGGAGAAAAGGTGGGGACGGGGCCTTGGGGAAGGAGCCTTGGGGCAGGAGGGTGGAATCAGGGCATATCCCCTCCAGCCCCCTGCCATGAGCCGCTCAGGGCAAGGGGCTGGGCGCACCCCCATGACTCCAGCCTACACCCCAAGGCCTCTGCCCTGACCCCTGAACCCTCCTCACACACCCCCATGCCCTGACTCCTGCACCCCCCTCACATACACCCAGCCCTCTGCCCTGATCACTGCATCGCCCACAACCCCAGGCCTGACCCCTGCACCCCCTCATACACACATCCAGCCCTCTTCCCTGACCCCTGCATCCCCCCATGACCCCAGCCCTGACTCCTGCACCCTCCTCACACACCCTCAGCCCCCTGCCCTGAGTCCTGCACCCCCACACATACGCAGCCCCCCCACACCCTGTGCCCTGACTCTTGCACCCCCCACATTCCCACCCCCACCCTGAGCACCAAACAGGAGCTCCTGCGTACCCCCCCCCAGCCCCCACATACCCACCTGCACCCTCACACCAAATGGGAGCTGCCCAGGTAAGCACTCCACACCCAAACCTCCTGCCACAACCCTAAGCCCCCTCCCGCATTCTAGCTCCTGGCCAGACTTTACACCCCAACCGCCAGCCTGCTCCTTCACCCCCAGCCCTGTGCTCAGTGCACTCCCACCCTCAGCTCAGAGCAGAGAGAGAGGAAGAGAATGGGCTAGAGCCAGGGAGAAGGTAGGTACCCACTCTATGTGGGCAGGGCCGGGACCCCAGACTGGCAGGGGGCTGAACGGGGCCAGCAGCTGGGACGCTGGCTGGCAGGAGCCAGCGGACGGAACCCCAGACCGGCAGTGAGCTGAGTGGCAGCGGGCTGAGCCGCTCAACCCACTGCCAGTCTGGGATCCCGGCCGCTCTCAGCCCAGTGCCGGTCTGGGGTTCTGGCTGCCGGCCCCTTGCCAGCCGGGGTCCTGGCCGCAGGCCTCACTGAGCCTGCTGCCGGCCTAGGTGAACGGAACCCCAGGCTGGCAGCGGGCTAAGCGGGCCGGCGGCTTAAGATCAGCATTTTAATTTAATTTTAAATGAAGCTTCTTAAACATTTTGAAAACCTTGTTTACTTTACACCTGACAATAGTTTAGTTATATAATATATAGACTTAGAGAGAGGGACCTTCTAAAAGAAGTTAAAATGTATGACTGGCACGTGAAACCTTAAATTAAAGTGAATAAACGAAGACTCGGCACACCACTTCTGAAAGGTTGCCGAGCCCTGGTGTAGGGCTTGAGCTAAAGGACCAGGTCCATTAAATTCGAAGCAGCAGCAGATGCAAAACCTCTTACATGATGCAGCTGCTAGAGAGAGACAAAGAGCCATATTCTGCCAACATTCAGTATGCTTAGATCCTGACCTTTAAAGGATATGCACCTCTAAAATCACTAATATATGTAACCCATTTTATTGTAAAAGGAATTAGCACAGCTGAGTATGGTGAAAACACCAAAAATAAATAAAGACTTTTCATTTTCAGTAACTGCCTTATAAGTACTTGAAACCTTAGAAATAATAGGACTATGCATAGACACGGGGAGCATGCCCAGGAGAAGGGATGCCACCATGGTCAGAGATTTTCTTATCCTTTGCAGTTCTCTGTTCATATTGCTGTCCGATGGTTAGTTTAGCCAAGATGCTTTTAGTCTTAAATATCAATTCATATTTTAAATAGGAGGATGGTGTAAAGTCTCCAGACCTCATAAATTGCTCAGTTCTGGGCTGGGCTCAAACTCCTGCTGAATTTAAATTGGCCGTTTCCCCTGTAAAATGAGTTTCTCCAGAATGGAAAGTCAAAAGGCATGAATATGTATGCACTTTATTTTGGTTTTTTAGGAAAAATCTCCAGTGGTAACAACTTTCAATAAAGAATTCTTTAACTGGCTACATTTTGAAAACATTCATAGATCTATGTAGAAGAGGCACTTACACAAAGCTGCTGTGTGTATAGCCTTTGAGAGAGACTTTCTCTTCCTATATAAGTGTACCCAGAAGATAACGTCTGTTGGTATGAGGGAAGCTATAGCTGATGTCTGCTACTTAGGGGCTGAAAAGAACAGCCACATAATAGTCCTGCCATTAGGAACAAAGCTCTCTGGGTCTTGGTGTTTATGTGACAAACTCTCTGAGCTGGAGTGTCTCTGTTTTCTGAAAACTCATGTCATTTATTTTGAAATCTTAGTGTTCTCTTATCCCTTTCCTTATTGCTTATCCTGCACTCGCAAAGCGTTAGAGCCATGACGTAATCGCTGACCTGCTACAGTCTATTAGAATTAGTGTAGTTGAGCGGCAGTTGTTAAATATGGCTGCCTCGGTTGTGGGTGACAGTGTGCTGTGTGTTGCAAGTGAAGGGAGTCAGCTGTGTGAATTACCATTGCTTTGGTAAGATTTGACGTACTCAGCCTGATTAGAGCTTTGCTTACAGAGATATAGGACATCAGTGTGGAGCAAGTCCTTGACCCTGCTTCAGTTGGTTGCCCCTCTGGATTCCTGATCTGAGGTGGTGGTAAAGGGAGTCTGATGAGAGATTTCATGTTTCCGTTTAATCACTCTGTTTTTGGCATGTATTCTGTGTCATCATCATGGTATCTGAGCATCATGTATGTAAGAGCTAAGTGGCCCCGTTTCTTAATCCTTTAGTAGTGGTAATACTTGTCCACAAAATCAGCTCAGACTTTCATGTCAGAATGCTTTTGGATTTGGGTGAGGTACTGCCTCTGTACCTCTGTGAACCAGGGATTCTCTCAGCTGACTCCAAAAGGATTTCAGGTCTAAGCAGACATTACCATTTGTCTGAACTGTTAGCTTCCTCTGCGTTTTCCACACTCTTCTTTCACTTAAACACTGAAGGTATTTTACACATAAGCGAATGGGATGATGAACGGGGAAAGACTTGTAACTCCCTTTGTATAGTGGTTTATGACACCTCTTTTGCTCTGTAACACTTACTCTCCCCCACCCTGGCTTTTCCCAATCAGGATTGTCTGAACTGGAGTTGGGAGTCTCCGATCAACAGTTTGGACAGCCAGGAATGGGTGACCAGATTCCATGGGCAGATAACACCATGGCCTCCATGAATCGAGTATCTTTGAATAAACCAGACGAGTAAGTACCGTGGGTTTGGATAATCTGCCTTCCCACCACCCCACCCTCCTCTAGCCTCTTATGGTATATTTTTAGTAGGCTCACCGTTTGTTGTAGTTCTGTGGATAGAGATTGCTGTGCCCACCCTTGAGTAAAGGTCCCTATAGGCGCGTCCACACAGCGAGTGTCAACCCACGGCCCTGAGTGTCAAAGCCCAGGTAGACAGTCTGAGATTTGCACTAAAAATAGCAGTGTAGAGGTTTGGGCTCAGGCTGAAGGTTGGGCTATGAAGCCCGCCCACCCACCTCCTTAGGCTTCAGCTAATTTTAATGCCGTAGCATGAGCCCATCTGTCAAACTAGGCTCCGAGACTTGCTTTCACTGGCTGTGAAAGGCATACCCCTAGAAGTTAAACTTACATGAGGTTTGTTAAGTGATCAGACAGCTCAAATGTTGGCCATAATAAGATATCCTGATATTCTCTAGTCTGATGCACTTGGCTGAGAGTCGAGGGAGAGGAATGTTCTCACCATAGCTAGTTAAGACTGGAGGAGATACAACAGCACAAGGGTGAAATTCACACCTGTATGGAAGGGCTGGCCAGCACAGTCAGAACATCTCTGAGGCACAGGCTTTGTGCTGGCCCTTTTCACAAGGGTGAACTTCACCCTGTGTCAGTATGAATAATATTAGTGCACTGTCAATGATGAAAGGTGTCTCACAGACCAGATATGCTGAAATCATTATTAAGACAGTGTGCGGGACAAAGATTTTTTCCAAATAATGAAGGATAGTCCATAGTCCATTAATTTAAGCTACTGCCACCTAGTGGTATAGTTATAAGGTTGCAAAAACTCTGCAGGCAGAAACTTTTCTTTGACCTGAATTGAGGCAGAAGGAAGGTACTGTACAGTTCTGCTTGAGGAAAAACCTCTGAATAGGGTTTTCCGTTTAGCTATTAAAATAGCTGCAGTTGGGCTTCATCAGCGGTGACTACATCAAGGCTTGTGATGGGGAGGTAAACAGTCTGCTAAATGACCAGCTGTGCTCCTGAAGGAGAACAGAACATTAAGCAATAAGGTGGAGCTGTTGGAATAGAATTAGGACAGAACAAAATAGTTTCAATGAGGCCTTTCCCCAGGAGCAATGGCCATAAATAAAATAAAAGTACTTATTAAAAATTTCATTATATGTAAACTCACAAAGCTAACCAGGGGGCTAGAGAGAGCCTGTCTGTCACGCATGCTGCATCTGATGCCCAAATACCAAGGGGATGGGTGCCTTACAGGGGGAAGGAAGCAGAGGGTGAAATGGCTTCCAGCAACGTTAGGAGTAAATGTGACACTGCCTCTTTGTATGTGAAAGCAGCAGCACCGGGAATCGTGGAGAGTAGGCAAACTGCGGTCTTGTGTTTAAGCCATCGAGGTGACAAGGGTGAGAATTTTGCCATTGCTAATAAGATAGCCGTGACATTGAATGGGAAGAAGATCCCAATAATTGTAAACAATGGCCACCAGAGGCAAAGTGGTGAGCCTTTCGCCTAGTCCAGAGGGCTTTTCTGGACCAAAAAACCCCAAAGGTCTCGCTCCAGCCCTCAGCAGAGCTTTAAATAAAATCAAATGTCTTTGTAGAGGCTCTTAAACTGCTGGAGCTGTGTGTGTGACAGAATCTGATTACAGGTTACTGGCCGCATGCTCCAGTTTTCAATTTGACAGGCCCTATTAAAACTCAAATTGAACTTCATATGTAAAGCGTATATGGTTATGTTTGTTATGAACAGAGCGTTCCCGCGAGGGATGTAAGCCTTGCTCTGCTGCAAGATACATGTTAACTAGAGTGTGACAGAGCTGCTCTCTTCACGTTACAAAGCTGGTGGGTCTCTGGATAGATGTGTAGCAGTTTGTGGTCACTCTGAGCTGCATGTCTTTAGAAGACTTGGGGTTTCTTTCTGTGCTCTTCTGTACACACGAGGAAGACATAGGGAGGCTAAGGGGGTTCTGTTCCTGACTGGATTGTTTCCCGTGAACCATTTTGCTGGAACATATCAGCAGCTTGTTAGAAATGTGTCTGGGACCTGTGATTTTTCTGAGGAATAATAGTCCTGTTAGCATAGGGCTTTGCGTTTGTGTTGCCACACACAGAAATCCCTTTAAGAGATGACCTGCAAGAAGTAAAATAGCATATCAACCCCGGGGCGTAACGAGCAGGCTGTGTAAAGAAGAACACTGGTGCTGTAGTTAAGGCACCAGGCTGGGAGTTTGGAGTTCCAGATTCAGTTCCCAGACTCCCTGAGTGACCTTGAGTGAGTCTCTTATTATTTCTGTCTCTGTCCCGTCTGAGATGGGGATACTACTCTTCCATTTCTTTGTCTCTTTAGGCTGTAAGCTCTTCAGGGCAGGGACTGCCCCTCTCTCTCTCTCTCTGCGTTTGTGCAGTCCTAGCCCAAGGGAGCCCTGAGGTCAGTAGGGGCCTTGGGGCACTACTGTATTGCATATAAGCCATAGTGCAGCGGTGTCAGACATACCGCCTGCAGGGCGGATCTGGCCTACCTGATGTATTTGTGTGACCCACGTGGCATACTCCGATTGGGCAGAATCTAAGCTTCAATTTAAAAAAAAAAAAAGAAGTTTCTAGTCCTCCTGGCGGAAGAGGGAACCTTCCAAACGTGAACCACGCGTAAGACATGATGTCTGCATGGAGCAACAGTGAGTTAGAGGGGTGAACTCCCTTCTCGTGCTAATCCGGTTGGAGCATCAGCACTGAGACCAATGACGTCACTGCAACCTCAACATTTACTGACCGTTCTAGTGTGTAGAATGGGGTCGGGATGGGAGTGAAACTCTCGATAGGTGCCAATTGGGAGTTGCCACAGAGAAGGAAATACAGGAATAAATCACAGTCTAGTTACTAGTAACGGCCGCATTATTTGCTGGATGTCTGAGTGAACCTTCCACTGATATTATTGGGGTCTCTGATGTGGATCAAGGGCACTCTGCTAACCTCCAGCCCACAATTTAACCTGGAATCCATCCCTTTCCTCTGAATTTGATGCCCCTCCTATGGACTGATGGAGTGTGTGTGTGTACAGGAGCCAGTACAGCTAGATGTGTAGCTGCAGCTTTAACACACACAAATTTGGTTTGATATGAAGCTACAAGCAGCAGGAATCTTTGTTGTAAACTGAAGCAAGACCCATTCTTCACCTCTCCCTCCCCTTCTTCCTCTGCTCCTGTACTGCAGTCTAAGAAATTCCAGTGCCTTATATTTCTTTCCCTGGATTAAACTATGTGTATTGGCTGCAGTGTTCCTGATCAGATTAGTTTCAGTTACTTACTGTACATCTGGTCCTCATCTGGAGCTAAGAGGATAAACAGGTCTGCTCCTTGGAAACCACTGGCATGTTTAAGTTCTCTCCTTTGTGCTTTTCTAGAAGTGTGATGTGCCATAGCTCCTTCATTGTGTCAGGCCCAGCAAATCCCATCGACGCCAATCGGTCACGTCATTGGAACATCTCTCATTACATATTAACCTTGTCCTCAAGAATATCAAGGGGGAGAATTCTTCAGGCTTCTTATTTTTGTGCCTAAATGGTTCCCTTTGCCTTCAGGGGCTTTAGTGTCAGCTGTTCTAACTTTTCCCAGACCTCTCTGGCTTTGTGTTTCCAAAAGATTCTCTGTACTGAAAACCCGCTGTCTTTCCCAGCTAGTGGGACATTTGCAGGCACAAAACCTGGAAAAATCAGGAAGGTTTGATAAGAATCTTGTTGAGGCTCTGAAACTCAACCCTGCACACAGGTCCAGCAATAGTCTGAAGTGGTGCCTAAACCTTGTGCAGGGGTGAAGTTCACCCTTGGTGCATTCCAGACATCACTTTGGGTTTGCTTGCTAGATCAGAGTGAGTTGTTGCATGGGCTCAGAACCAGTTAGGCAAGTGAGCATGTCAGTGGAAGGAACCCCACAGAAGCAGTTCTCCCACTTGGGGTCCTTACAGCTGAAATGCAGAGCTGTTTTCTGCACTTAATGTCTCTGTTAACTTTGTCGTCCGTACAGCCAGTGCATCACTTCCCAGCTGGACGAACTCCTATGCCCTCCCACCACGCCGGAGGGCCGGAATGACGAGAAAGCCCTGCTCGAGCAGCTTGTGTCCTTCCTGAGTGGCAAAGATGAAACGGAGTTGGCGGAACTGGACCGAGCTCTTGGGATTGACAAATTGGTCCAGGTAGCAAGCGATGTACTTGGGGGGTGCTGGGGCTGGTAGAGGACTGTGTATGTGGCCAGATGCTTAGGCCTGATAATGGGTGCAAAGGAGAGCTTCCAACATCTGGTGCTTGCTTGCCAGATGTGGATGGGAACAAAAAAGCACATTAGGTTCAAAGAGGATACTTAATACCATGGCATTTTCCAGTGCGCTCTACCAAAAAGTTGGAAAATATCCCCATGAAATACAATATTGTGCCCCCCTGCCTTTAAAACGTGGGAAACGTCAGCCTCTCAGAGGCGGCTGAATGTATTTATCCTTGAATGGCTCATGCAGTGGGAAGTGGGGAGAGTTGGCAGACTTTTCTGCCTCACCATCTTACTTTGGGGTTAGAGTGCAGAAGAGAACTCCAGCTGGAATCTCACAAGTAGAGATTCCTGAGCCTTAATTATGCTGCATAATATATGCTTAATGGCCTTGCTGGTACAAAAATGCACAGCCTTTACCACCAAGCCTGGCTTTCTTTGCAGCAACCCCTGTCTCCAATTTAACCGCAAGCTGATGGGTTTGTCCCCCCCACCACCACCAAATATTGCCATTATGTGGCCCAGGTCCTGCCTCGGAGCTGCGCAAACAGAACTTAATCCCGTAAACCCCAATGGGGTTCAGCCTGGGTGCACGCAGACCCAATGGCGGGGTCTGGGCCTCTAAGAATATGCTGGGTTTTCATAAATAATGAAGAACAGCACTGCTTGAAGAAATCCTGATCATAGGAAAGATATAAAGAACAGAGACATACAAGTAATGAAATAGTTTGCAACTATTTTTATAATTTATTTTTCCAGTTCAGACAATACTTACACTCGTGCGTGTTTGTTTCCAAAAAAATTATTAGAACCAAAAATCTGTCATTAATTTTAGTGCTCTTGGAATGGACCTAGAAAGGGAGCCCTAGAGAGTGAATTCCTCTCCTCTTCCAAGGCCTGCTTCTTTATCACTGAACTCAAGGGGGCTTCTTCTGTTGAGCCCCCCCTAGAATAACTACACAATAGCACTGCAACTTCTTTATATCGTCCCATTGCTGTGCTGCAGCTTTAATCTAGAGACAAGTCTAGATGTTCTTAGGTGACTAATCTGAGACACCTTGTAGTGGAGTTGTTTTTCAGAAAATGCCAAGTATCTGCCCTCTCAATAGCAGGCCCCTTTTAAGGCATCAAAAATCAACTTGGGCATCAAAGTCACTAGCCACTTTTAAAAATGTAGGTCTGAGAGGGGGAGTTCAGTCTCCCTGGCTCATTCAGTCGCTGATTCCTCTGCTGAGGCTGCCGGTAAAGATGCCAGTTGTGGCAGGGTGGTTTTTGTGCCATGGTCTCCTATCCACCAGGACCCAGATCACAATCTACCAAACTCATTTCATACAGGCCACCTAACAGCCATAACCACACCAGCCAACTTTCAGTGTTGTTCTTAGGGAGGGTACTAGGCATTTGACTTTCTCTCTCAAATACTGAAGTAAGATGCCTTGGAACATGGAGCCTGGGGCCCAGAGTTGTGTGAGAATGCCAATCATCTTCCCTCTTGAGCCAGCAAATTCCCTGTCTAATGTCTATGGCTCGGAGCATCGTCTCATGTTTGGAATTGAAATCCAACTTTACTCCCATCCAAGGATCGTTTCTTTAATATTAATCTTGGGCTTTTTCCATGGCTCCAGATGAATCTTTGTAATAACTTATGTAATGCTATAAAATATGTACTGGACATAAATATTTATGGGGACAGCATTCAGAATTCAGGCATCTTTGGGAAGAAGTTCATTTTGATAGTTTCCCCCTCGGATACATAATTGAAATGTATCCCATCCTCCTAAACCAGTTTGTATTTCCTTGGATACGTTGTACAGACTTACCCGTACTCTTACTTTCAAGTTGTTTATAATTAGGCCCAACTATTTCAGACCCACCTGGAACCAACTCAAAGTACACTCTAGCCTTAAGGTATGTCTTCACTGTAGAGTTACCTTAGTCCACCTCCTCTCCACCAACAAAACCTTCTCAGCTGAGTTTAGTGGTGCTTTCAGCCTGAGCTAGCTGGCACGGCGGGGTCTGGAGCCTCGGTGCCGCTTTCTCTCAGGCTGGTCACCTACCTACTTTGGAGGGAGGGTACAGTCCTGCTGCGTCTTCCCATAATTCCTGCTCTAGAATGACAGACAGGGTCCTCCACAATTCACTAGGAAAGAATCGTGGAGTGGCTCAGCTTACTGCAGCACAAAGAGCCATGAGATTCCTCCCAGCTGTCCTAGTGACACACGCAGGTACATGCCGCAGCGGCCAGGGTGCAGTAATTCAGGCATGATATTGCACACACAGTGGCTGCTCACACCCAGGCACCGATCACCTGAGTTAACTCTGCAGGGAAGACACACCTCTAGAGAGTAGCAAAACCTCTGAGTTCATTTCCCCCTGACTCAGACCTGATGCTGAAGGTTGCTGATTGATTTCAAGCACCTGATGGGATAGGGCTCCTAATCTGGTAACTGATTATGTCCAAGACCACCTTTCTGCTGCAGCATCAGACAGGGATTTGTGGTCAGGTGAAGTGCTCGAGTTAACCTACCCTCCAGTTTAATGAGGAGGGGCTGAAATCAGGATATTTTCAGTGAGCTGTTCTCCACTGTGGAATTTACCTCCCCCATTGAGTGAAAGATGGTTTTTTCACATAGCACATAGTTAACTTGTGGAACTCAATGCCACAAGCTTAGTAAGTTTACTCTCTGCTGGGTCCAAATTATTTTGCCCTACCTGGAGTAAAGCTAACGCAGAACAGTGTGTCTCCTATTTCCCCTGTGTAAGCTTCCTCAGAGTGGTCTGATTCAGCTTACTTGCAAATACTGACCCCGATCCCGAACTGGAGCTGAGGAGCCCACGGTACAGCTCAGGAGGGCATGCTCCTGTGATCCAGATCTGACTGTGCATTGCTCTGGTCACCCTGTGTAACTGAAAGCAGCTTGAAGGCTATTACTCCAGCTGTCAAAGGCTTCTAGGGCTATCATGATGGCTGGGGATTGCTGGGGCACAGGGAAGCCCCAGCTGCAACCTATTTCCCCTGGCCACCTCCCCTTTACAGAGTGCAATAGGAGGGTAATGTAGGAGATACCATGCTGTTCCCCTGGCCTTGAATTGATTCTTCCACTGTCACAGCGCAGCCAAAGATGGGTGCCCCCCTGTAGGCACCTAAATAAATGGCTAGATTTTCCGAACAGCTCAGCTCCTATTGCAAACCATGGAGAGTCATCTCCCCATCACCACTCCTGAGAACAGCAAAGAATCTCTTGCCCCTTCCTCCCCTCCCCTTGAGCGCCCTGGAAAATCTGGAGCCAACTGTATGTTTTGAGCCCTTCTGAAAATTGTGGCCTTTGTTCATGGCCACGCAAAAAACCCTTTTCTTTGTGAAGGTTTTTAAGGCCTCTGGCCCTGAGGAGTGAGGTATTAATTGTTCTCCCTGCAGTTGCTTTTTGGAACATTCCCAATGACTAGACTCAAGCGGGCTGCACTGTGGCCGGCTGTACCAGAGCAGTGAATGCCAGGGCCAGGAGCAGTCCCTTCTGGCCTGTGCTCAAGGAGCCTGAGAAGTGAAAGTTGGGCCCTTTGAGTTGGGGTTTGCCACCTTCTGTGAGATGTGGAACACACGGCTGTTGCTTTGTGTGTTAGAAACTCTGCTGGGATTTTTGTCAGCTAAGAAGGGGTCTCACTTTTGTCCCCCTTTTTAAACAGGGAGGCAGCCTGGAAGTGCTGACTGACAGATTCCAGCCACAGCAAGCGACACCGTCTCTTCTAATGGATCAGAAGCCTGGCCTGTACCCCCAGCCTTATTCTTCTGCTTCTACTGCTAATCTCCCCAGCCCTTTCCAAGGCATGGTCAGGCAGAAACCTTCTTTCGGGCCCATGCCGGTTCAGGTACCATCGCCCCGAGGGGCTTTCCCCACCAACATGGGAATGCAGCCACGGCAGATTCTAAACAGGCCACCGACAGCCCCCAACCAGCTGAGACTTCAGCTGCAGCAGCGGCTACAAGGGCAGCAGCAGGTGACTATTCACTTTGGTTCTGTGGGGAATCCAGAGCTCTCAGCTAGAGCTGACCAGCACTCAACCTCTTCCCTCCAGATGTGCTGTGCGGGTTACAGAAGTCTGTAACCTGCCACACGCTGGGTTTTGCACAGCACTTCTCCTTATGTGGGGCCAGCCCATCCCACAAGCTCTGTCATTAGGATGCCCCACTGTAATAGAGAAGCAGAAGGATGTGCGCCAAGAATAACGTAAAGCAGAGGTCCCCAACGCGGTGCCCACGGGCGCCATGCTGCCCACCGGGGCATTTTTGTGCGCCCGCAGGACACCCCGCCACCGAAATGCCGCTGAGAAGCGTCACCGTTTCTCGGTGGCATTTCGGCGGCGGCACTTCTTCCTGCCGCCGCATTTCGGCGGCGGGGTGTCGGGCGCCCGCCACAGTCTTCTGGGAATAGCAATACGCTATTTCCACAAGAAAGGTTGAGGACCACTGACGTAAAGGAAACCAGCTTAATGGAAAAGTGCTCTGTTGCCATTGTGCAGTTAGAAGAAATTGTGGGGAAACTAGTCAGAGTCCCTTTAAATGAATTATCTGCTTCTCAGATCAGTAGGGAGGAAAAATGCTGCTGGAAGCCAGTTGCCATTGGTGGGTCTGTAGATGTTCTGTACCTGACAAAACTGGTGTAGAGCTGTAAGGTCTTTCTGATTTCCTCCTCTCCAGCTGATACACCAAAATCGGCAGGCGATCCTGAACCAGTTTGCAGCAAATTCTCCGGTCGGCATCAGTATGAGGGCAGGCATGCAGCCACAGATTACACCTCAGGTAATGGTAGGAAGCCACATGTTGGCACCCTTATCAGGCCAGCGGAAATTAGTACTTTATCACTGAGGGCCTACACCATTGATTTGTAAGCAGTAATAAGCTCAGTCTATTCCAGTGAGACTAATTTGGGTGGGACGATTTAGTTGGGAATTGGTCCTGCTTTGAGCAGGGGTTTGGACTAGATGACCTCCTGAGGTCCCTTCCAACCCTGATATTCTATGATTCTAATTGCAGAGTGAGGTACTACTCAATAGTAGAATTCGGCCCCAAATGAATTTTCTGTGTAGCTGATTGCGGATATTATCTTCAGCCTCCATACAGCATTTCCACCTGGAACTTCTCTATTGCTGCTTGGACATGAGTGGTACTGGCTTGGACTTTCATTGAGAAGGGTCCCTTTGTAACTGATGACATTCTCTTATAGTTGAATCTCTAGTGAATCTTTTGTAATGATCCTGCAAAGCCCCAGGTCCAGGAGTTCTATCCCACTTTCAGTAAAGTGGGATCAAATATCTGCTCGGTATAAGGGGAAAAGAAGGTGGAAGGTGTAGCCATGTTCTGGTAACTTTGTTCCATATGGCGGATTTTTATTGGTGCTATCTTGCCACCCCCAAACCATTACTGACTCCAGTGTCTCTATGAAGACTCCAAACTGTTTTGATGAGTTTTGGACATCTTTGATATTCTCTCAGGCACTATAGCTGCAGACAAAACTATGTAATAGTTTCCATTGTAATGCTTTGTTTTCAGCTGCTGCTAACTTTCTCAAACTTTCTCTTCTGGGCTGAAATTTTCCACAGTGATATTTTATTAACTTTGAGCAAATCTGGTTCAGCCATTTGGGAAACAAACCCATAACTTACAGAAAATTCTTGAAAGAGATGGTTTTGAACAGCCCTACAGTCAAAATAGCTGGGTTAGAGAATTGAACTATGGCATGGAACTAGCCTTCACTGACAAGAAGCGCCTTCAAGTCTCTCTGTGAAAATGGGGTTTGATTGAAACAAGTTATGAATGTTTGAAAATAGCATGCTCTGCAAAGGAGTTGTCACATTTCTCACTGCTATCATTATTATAGTGGTGGCAAGAAACCATGTTGTGCCAGGAGCTGTACACACACAGAGAAACACACAGCCCCTGCTCTAGAGCGCTTACAGTCTAAATAGACAAGACCAACGGGGGCGGGGGTAGGAATCGGAGAGGCAGAAAGGTGAGGGGACTTGCCCAGTGTCATAGGGCAGGTCAGTGCCAGAGCTGGGAATAGAGCCCAAGTCTCCTGGTTTTTTCCAGTGCTCTGTCTACTAGGCGACACTGCCTGGCTCACTAAGCGTGCACTTTGTAAAGTAGGCTAAGGGAAATGGTCCATGGCAACAGTTGCTTTGGTCACTGCCAATCTAGTACGGCACATCCGTATAACGTGTGCACCTGGCGCGTCACAGGCAGCTAGGAAGATAGGTTCCTGCCCAGGAGAGCTGAAAAACCCGAAACGGAGAAAACTCAAAGAAAAAGGTTGAGGACAGAGCTTGACGTTAAAGCCCAAGTGACTGAGCCCTTTGAGCTGGTAGAGTCCAGAGAGCAAACACGATCATACTGAACAACTGCAGACTCTGTCTGGGCCGGGTCGTGTGTGGCCGGTGGGACACTGGTTAGTTACCGAGTTGCCGTCAGGAGACGTGTAGTGGCGTTGAGGTCGAGCTGGGTCAGGCATCCGGTTACAGAAAAGAGCCAAGCAGCGGAGCGGGGACGGAACTGGGGACAGGAACTAGAGTGTAAGGCGAGGTCTAGCGCAGAAGCAAGCAGGCAGTCTGTGTCCTTGCTCAGCCAGCCCCCTGTAGTGGCTTCCTGGCTTATATACTGGCGTGGGCCAATCAGTGAGCTGCAGGGCTCCCACTCAGGCTCCGCTGCGTGCTCCTTCCTGCAGTGTCGAGCTTCACAGGGTCCCCCAGCAGAAACCTGGCCTGAGCTCCTGGTGGTGGTGAAGCTTCGGGAGCCCAGAATCTCCATGGTCCCAGGTTCTAGTTCTGCGGGTGCTGACAGACCTTACAGTAAGGGGTGCTCCAGTCTGGTGACTCATGTTGGCAGAGCTTGGAAGAGAGCCACCACCTTTCTTCCCCCAGTTTCACCCCTGAGTACCACGGGCTTTTAAAATGTCATTTGTAACGATTATACAGTGATACGAGCAAGACAGGATTACGGTGCCAACTAAGCAGGGACAGGTGGCTAGGGGGCGGGCAGGCACAAGGAAAGGGAATCTGGAGGGGAGCTCAAGATGGCGGGAAGAGGCAGACTGCTCAGTGTGCAGGGAGCAGTATGAAGTGAGTGATTGTGCTGAGAGAGTCCAGCAACAACTGTTGTTAAAGGCAAGGTTGTGGTAGCAGGGCGGGATCTGAAGCAACAAATGGTGGTTTTTGGACAGGCGTTTTTCTCGTTAGCAGCTGCATGAAATGACACAAAGCTGAAATTTTTGCCAGTAGCTGCCCCCACAGATGGGGAGCCCCTTGCAAAGGCTTCCTGTTCATAGCCAGGCTGAGAACATGTGTTCCGAATCCCAACTCTCCAGAGTCTTTCAAGCTTTTATGAGGTGAGCATACGAGATTTTCCATTCAGTTACAGGAATGAGCATGTACAGAGGCAGCTCTTTAATATTTCCAATCTGCTCTGCCTTTGATCTACACGAACTGGCAGATTTACAGAGCTTCCCCAACTGCTCTTTGGGATTTTTAGCTTTCCTTGCAAATGATGATTGACACCACAGGCAGCCAGAAAGGTCATTTGTCCATCCCCCGTACGGTACAATTACCCTGACAGGGGGCAGAGTTATCATAACAGTCACATCTACCTCCTCCTCTGCAGCCACCTCTGAATGCACAGATGCTGGCCCAGCGCCAACGAGAGCTGTACAGCCAGCAGCATCGGCAGAGGCAGCTAATGCAGCAGCGAGCCATATCAATGAGACAGCAGAGCTTCGGGAACAACCTTCCTCCCTCGGCTGGACTCCCAGTGCAGATGGGGGCCGCTCGCCTCCCCCAGGCACCCCCACAGCAGTTCCCCTATCCCCCCAACTACGGTACGAATCCAGGAAACCCTCCCACCTCCACCAGCCCCTTTTCGCAGCTGGCATCGAACCCTGAGGCAGCACTGGCCAGTCGCAACAGCCTGGTGAACAGAGGGATGATGGGGAACGTTGGAGGGCAGTTTGGTGCCGGGATGACGCCTCCCATGCAGCAGAACATCTTCCAGTACTCTGGGTCAGGTACGTCTTCGCTGTGCCCCTTAAAGTGGCGTCTGCGTTCAGTGTCTGCTTCATCAGGGGATGCTTTAAGTATGTAGCGGTGTGAGTGGGGGCAACAAACGATGCAAGTAAACAGAGATACTGCACGGCCAACGTAATGACTTCCGTGTGTACCCCTTAGCCCCAAGTGAAGGAAATCCAGATTGGGTCATAATTACACGGTGCTTTTCATTCGCTGATCTCCAAGAGCTTTACAAAGGTGGGTAGGAATCATCACCCCCAACTTATATATGGGGAAACTGAGACACAGAGCGAAGCTGGGACTTGCCCACGGTTTGCAGCCCAGTTCTTCTGACTGTCAGTCCAGCTCTGCGTCCACTAGACCGTGCTGCCTTTGCATTTCATTAGTGCCATTCACTTGAGGATCTCAGCGCGCTTATTGCAAGTTCTGGGAAGGTACCCCATTCTTCTGGCTCCGTGTTCCAAATGTACCCCTCAGACAAAGTAGAGATCTCTAGAAGTTGACACCATTTAGGTAAATAATTGTATTTCCCTTTTAAAAAGAGAGAGAGAAATTCAGAGTGGCCATTTTAATTAAACTACTTTAAATTTACATTCAGAAGCTAAATGTCTGAAAAAGGCCAAACCCTTGTGCATGCTCTGATGAGGTATCGGAAATCAGCTGCAGATGGAGGTTATTTCCTGTGTACAGATTATGTGGGTGGCTCAGATTAAATCAGTGAGTTTGTCCAGAATTGGCTGCAGATGGACATCTTCGTACTGCACCTGCTCCACATGGTTTTACACTTAAGCAGCACTTTTCCATAATGTAAAAAGAATTCAGTTTGAATCTGGCAAGGGAGATCTGGTTTCTATAATTAATCAAGAGAGACAATTACCCCACAGCTATCGCGGCTTTGGAAACCAACTAAAATAGTCTTGCAAGTCAACAATCACATTGTCTTGTTCTCCAGTACAGTTACTTCAGCTCCTTCTCCAGGCAGCTGTGTTCTGGAATACTACCCTCTGTTTATAGCGAAGCAACTTCTGGGTTCCCCCCCACCATTTGGCTACAAAATGCTGTATTTGGGTAATACGAATAGCAACCAAAAGAAAGGGGAGGGGGGAGACCTAAAATCAAAAGTCCAGGCTGAAGCTTCAAATTTAACTCCAGCACCTGCAAAAGAGGGGAAATCCTCACAAGACACCACTGGAGGAGTAAGGTAATACTCTGCGTGAGCAAAGGTGGCAGACTCTGGTCCCAAGGGATTAAGAACAAGCTTATTAAGTAATGGCGTGGTCGTCTGCACAGCTTGCAGTGAAGCGGCCTGTGTGTTGTTCCCAGGTATGGGTCAGCAAAGTGAGCCTGCATTCGCTCCATCACTCAGCCCCAGCAGCCCTCTGGTGTCGCCGCAGATCCCTCCTTCGCAGAGCCCCATGCTCCAGCCAGCTCCATCGACCCCTGGGTACCCGTCCCCAGACATGAAGACTTGGCAGCAAGGAACAATGGGGAATAATAAGTAAGTCTAACCTAAGGTCAGAGTAATGTACACGCAGATGGTAGGCTATCATCCCGCCTTCCCTACTCCAGGAGCAATAACTGCTGAGGTCTGTGCTCCTGCCCCCAGCTGGTCTGGAAGCAGGGGACCAAGGGTAACAAAACATGGCTCTCTGGATGTTGACATCACCGTCGTCAGGGGATCGAACCTGGCACCTTCAGCACCAAAATCACAGGCTTCTTCCACAGCAGAGCTCCTTTAGCTGTGAGTTCGTAATAGGTTGCGATGGTCGCTGGGCCCAGACACTAGGGGGAGACATGGTCACACATGCACTAAGCCAGTGTCATACACCAACCCATCCCCTAACCACTCACCCTGCGGGTTAGCATGTTGAGTTCCCTGTAGAACATCCATCCAGCCCTGAACTTTAACTGTATAATTACCTTGTAAAAAACCAGATCATTGGCTTGCTTATAAAAGCAGTGAGCTCTCTCCAGTTTCTGAGTGAGTAATCCATGCTGGTGCTTGGGTGTGCTGCGATACAGGTCGGGGAGATACCACCAAGATAATGGTGGTATCACCATGGTGATAGATGCTTTATAGATACTTAACACAGGCTGTCCCCTCCCACAGTGATGGGGCCTGCAAGAGTAGATGGAGACCAGGCTCTGTGCTAATCTCAGTCAGCATTTACACACCATGAGCTTCTCCTTAGACTCCTTTGTTTGTATTTTGCCCTTGGATCGTCAGATTGCCAGAAACCCACAGCAAATTGGTTTTCTAAATGAGCGCACACATCCAGTAGCCCACAGAGCAATTCTTTTGCTTTAATTTAAAAAATGATTTAATTAAGTCTTCATGAAAGCAAAGGACCTGTGCTAGCAGTAATTCTGCCAAATACACCTCAGTCCTGCCCGCTACTTTGGTGCTGGGCATCTTTGAGCAGAGATTGGCCAATCCATGACAAAAGTTGACTAGTGTAAGAAATCATCAGCTCCTATTCCTATTGTCTTAGCAAGGCTTTGGCCGCAGATCTCCCCAGGTGAAAAGTTGCTAGTGTATGCATTGACTTTGCAACTTGGCCATATCCCTTTGGAAGGGGCTGTCCTTTCACTGGACTGACAGCTCCAGCATACAGTGCTTGTGCTAATTCTGGTGTAAGGGCTGCTTTGTTCAGTGCAGTTGTTCTGACTTGCCCTTGGATGGAAAGTTGTGTCAGTCTCTAGAACAGGAAAAGGGATGGGTCAGACTCAGGAGGGGAATTAGAGCGAAGTACTGCACTGTGCCTCGTACTGTACAGACTAGGCCTTTACTTCATTTCTGAGCAAAACCGTAGTCCAGCTAGGACTTCTTTAATACTGTCCTTTCTTGTCACCATTGTTTTTCATGCCCTATCCTCAGCCAGACGTATCAGACTGGATAAACGCTTGGTACAGTATAAACTGGGGCAAATATTTCCAAGACTCCCACGGTACCGTGCATGCCGTGGAAGGGAGCTCTAGTCTGCAAAGCAGTTGCCCGTGTTTCTGTGGGAGTCATTTTTGTCTTCAAGGCTGTTTGAACTTTGTCCCACTAGGTTTCTCTGCAGTGCCTTTGTTGTCAGTTGTGTTTCTAATTTCTAGAGTCCCTGTGCTTCTAAACTGTATTTTAGGATTCCTAGAAGTTCTGAGGAAGAAAGCAAGGTCTGTTCCTCATTGAATGGCTTTTTATATTCCCTGGTTTTTATTACATCTTGGAATTGGACATTTTTTAATCCAGTAGAGGTTTGCCATTATGCACTAATGGTGCTTGGCTAGCAAGGCATTGGGCACCTTATGTGATCAGAATGTTTTAGACTGGCTAGGTGGCCAGCCACTGGGTAACAGAATCAGGTGTTTGAACAGGACATTTGTTTTCTGTGGCTGTGTCTCTTCTAGCCATTCGGCCATTGGTAGGAGCAGTTGACATAGCTGTGCCAGTGCAAACCCCAAGTGTAGACAGGGAAAGCCAGGATACACACCAGTTCTGCTTCCCCCTACTTGAAACAGAGTTAAACTCCAGTCGTGGCTTAGCTTGCTCACCTGCGCTTTAGTTGTACTGACTACTGGCCACCAGTTGCTGAACTGTGCAAATCCCCAGATAAACGTAGTCTGTGAATCAGTGTATTTGTGCCTGGTGTAGGGTATATTTCTCATAGCTTCTTTCCCCCATCTGCACTACAGAAATAACCATTTCTAAACACAGTTTGAAAGTGTGGTTGTGGCCCATCTGCCTTGTGGTGTTCTTGCCCATGTGGACAGAAATTCCTCCATGAACCATGGGTGGATAACCAGGCTAAAAGATGATTATAACAAGTTTATCTCTGATCACACAGGCAAGAGGAGGTCATGCTATAAAACACATGGGGAACATGACCATGTTTCACTACAGTGTTTAAATGTGCGGTTTTCCCTTCTCTGTCCTATTTTCCTGATGCACTTCAGATATTGCAGTGGCAAGCCCCCTAGAAGTGCCTGTAAATTACGAAATGTCCTGTTTTGGTTTTGGCTGGTCATGGTTCTGAGTCTAGAATAACACAAACTCTGATTGAGAAGGCAACATAAAAACCTGCGAGGACCAACAGGAACTCTGTCTTGTATGGTCTGACCTGTATACAGTCTGCAGTAGGGTCGGCTAATGCCTGTACTGCAGCTCAACGATGCTCTGTGTTACATAAAAGAGCTTAAGTACTCATGGTGGGGGGTGGGGTGCATGGGTGGGGTGGGGTAGGGAGTTGCTGTGGGGAGGGAGGTATCATCCATCTCCCTCCATTGCCTTCAGGAAACACAATGCCCCAGGCTCCCATCAACCTTGCCTCTCCCACCAAAGACTTTGATAGTGACAGCACCTCATACAAACTGGACACTTCACACTTCTCATTACACAAGAACTCGGGGTCACCAAATGAAATTAACAGGCAGCAGGTTTAAAACAAACAAAAGGAAGCACTTCCTCACATAACGTACAGTCAACCTGTGGAACTTCTTGCCAGAGGATGTTGTGAAGGCCAAGGCTATAACAGGGTTCAAAAAAGAACCAGGTAAGTTCATGGAGGATAGGTCCATCCATGGCTCTTAGCCAGGATCGGCAGGGATGGTGTCCCTAGCCTCTGTTTGCCAGAAGCTGGGAATGGGAACAGATGGATCACTTGATGATTCTCTGGTCTGTTCATTCCCTCTGGGGCACCTGGCATTGGCCACTGTCAGAAGACCGGATACTGGGCTAGATGGACTTTTGGTCTGACCCAGTATGGCCATTCTTATGTTCACCGCTCAGAGCTGATGAACTGAGATAGCAGAGACCAGGTAGGACTTTTTCCATGTGTCTTGCTCTTGCTGTATGTTCCTCGAAGGCCATGCAGGACTCAATCCTGAACGTAGTGCTGGGAGTAGCCCTCCCCATCACACGGATGGAAAGGAGGATGTGTCCTACTGGATTCTCACCTGCTCTGGGGTTTTTGGTTGCTAGCAGGATCCTCCAGCAGGTAGATTTCAGCATCAGAATGTACCATCCTTCGGGTTTTTTAAACTGCTGTGTTTCGTGTTGGCTGTGGCTCAGACACTAGCTTTTGTGGTTAATGGGTTACAGTGTTGAAACTAAATGGGTTTCAATGGTGAAACTAAAAATAAATTCATGGATTCATAGATTCCAAGGCTGGAATCATTGTGATTATCTGGTCTGACCCGCTTTATCCCACAGGACAGAGAACTTCCCCACAATAATTCCGAGTGCAGAGCTTTTAGAAAAACATCCCATCTGGATTTAAAAATTGTCACTACAACTCTTGGTAAATTGATCCAATGGTTAATTACACTCACTGTTAAAAAAATTGTGCCTTATTTGCCATCTGAATTTGTCTAGCTTCAACTTCCAGCCATTGGATTATGTTACACCTTTCTCTGCTAAATTGAAGAAACCATTATTAAATAAAGGGAGGACTTGTGGCACCTTAGAGACTAACAAATTTATTTGAGCATAAGCTTTCGTGAGCTACAGCTCACTTCATCGGATGCATTTTTTTTTTTCCACTGAATGTATCCGATGAAGTGAGCTGTAGTTCACGAAAGCTTATGCTCAAATGAGTTTGTTAGTCTCTAAGGTGCCACAAGTCCTCCTTTTCTTTTTGCGAATACAAACTAACACGGCTGCTACTCTGAAACCTGTCATTATTAAATATTTGCTCCCCATATAGATATTTATAGATTGTAATCAAGTCACCTCTTAACTTTGCTTATTAAGATAGGTAGATTGAGCTCCTTGAGTCTGTCTCTATAAGGCACATTTTCTAATCCTTTAATCATTCTCGTGGCTCTTCTCTGACCCCTCTCCAATTTATCAACATCCTTCTTGAATTGTGGGCACCAGAACGGGACACAGGATTCCAGCAGCAGTTGCACCAGGGCCAAGTACAGAGGTAAAATAACCTCGCTACTCCTACTCAAGATTGCCCTGTTTATGCATTCCAGGGAACATACAAACTCCAACAAATCACTTCATGTCCTTTATTTCAGGGCTCGCTTTATTGTTAAACAGAGCAGGCAACTCAAAACACTCTTAGCAGCCTTCAGCCCTCATCTCCCTTCTCTAGAGCTCAGGCTATCCCTTATACAGTTCCCTGGCCATATGGCCTCTGGGTTCTCAGTGTGTCCTGTGGAATTGCATTTCCCAGAATCCCTGCTCTTAAAGGGCCCAAGAACCGTCGTGGGATGGGCCTGTGCACCCCAAGGCCCAGTACCCCATTACAAATGTAGTATTCATATTGCTGCTGTTTATTATTTTACAGCAGCACAAGACGTTGGAAGATGTGATCCCTGCTCCAGAGAGCAACATTCTAAATCTCAGACATGACCCAACAAGACCAGCAGTAGAGAGGGAGTGGGATCGAGGGGTACAATTCACAGGGATACTGAGCAGGATTAGAGAGGGGATGTTACCTCGGGATGCAACCGGGGAGATCTCTGCTGGAACATTGTATCCACTTCTGGTGTGTCTACTTTAAAAAGGAGGTTGAGAAATTGAAGAGGGCTCAGAGAAGAGCCATACAAATGATTCGAGGGCTGGAAAACTTGCCTTGCAGTGAAAGACTAAAGGAGCTCGATCTGTTTAGCTGGTTGAAGAGGAAGAGAAGAGGCAGCTTAATCCCAGTCTGTGAATACGGTACCGCCCCAAGAAGTGCCTGATGCGAAAGGGCTCTTTAATCTGTCAGAAAAAGATCTGGAGGGACAATGGTTGACAGTTCTACTTGTTGGCTGATTTTTGTGGGTGTTGGGTGAGAAGTGTGTTTTGGTAAGAGGTTAGAGCGAGTTGGCAGACGGAACCCAGACGTACCCTGGGAGTCCATGGAACTGGAAGGTCACGGATGGTTTTTGTGTTTTCCACCATGAATTCCAAACAAGCCTGTCTTCTCGTTTCATTTGCTCAGTAATTTGACCAAGCCAGAAGAATCGCTTCATTGATTTGGTTTCAGGCTAATACAGTGCAGAATGGCTCCAGCGCAGTTGCTCCAATTAGGGGATAATCTCAATCTCTTTGTTATATATGAAGCAATAAACGGCTGCCCAGATTGATTACGGTGCTCAGCCGCACTTGGGCATTTAATCAATCTCAGAGGCTGTTTGTTGGAGTGCTGCAAAGCAATACAGATTATGGCTGTTAGACAGCAACCAGAGCAGGGCATTTTATTATTGTAGTCTCTCTCCTCTTGCAAGAGCTGAGCTGCCTCCTGGGTCTTCCACAGACTATACAGCTAAGGATTGGTGTCTGGGGAGGGTAGAAAGACACAATCTAATCTAAGGTTTCAGAGTAACAGCCGTGTTAGTCTGTATTCGCAAAAAGAAAAGGAGTACTTGTGGCACCTTTGAGACTAACCAATTTATTTGAGCATAAGCTTTCGTGAGCTACAGCTCACTTCATCGGATGCATACTGTGGAAAGTGTAGAAGATCTTTTTATATACACACAAAGCATGAAAAAATACCTCCTCCCACCCCACTCTCCTGCTGGTAATAGCTTGTCTAAAGTGATCACTCTCCTTACAATGTGTATGATAATCAAGTTGGGCCATTTCCAGCACAAATCCAGGTTTTCTCACCCCCCCCCTCCCCCCACAAACCCACTCTCCTGCTGGTAATAGCTTATCTAAAGTGACCACTCTCCTTACAGTGTGTATGATAATCAAGGTGGGCCATTTCCAGCACAAATCCAGGGTTTAACAAGAACCTCGAGGGGGGGGGGGGTAGGAAAAAACAAGGGGAAATAGGTTACCTTGCATAATGACTTAGCCACTCCCAGTCTCTATTCAAGCCTAAGTTAATTGTATCCAATTTGCAAATGAATTCCAATTCAACAGTTTCTCGCTGGAGTCTGGATTTGAAGTTTTTTTGTTGTAATATCACAACTTTCATGTCTGTGATCGCGTGACCAGAGAGATTGAAGTGTTCTCCGACTGGTTTATGAATGTTATAATTCTTGACATCTGATTTGTGTCCATTTATTCTTTTACGTAGACACTGTCCAGTTTGACCAATGTACATGGCAGAGGGGCATTGCTGGCACATGATGGCATATATCACATTGGTAGATGTGCAGGTGAACGAGCCTCTGATAGTGTGGCTGATGTTATTAGGCCCTGTGATGGTGTCCCCTGAATAGATATGTGGGCACAGTTGGCAACGGGCTTTGTTGCAAGGATAGGTTCCTGGGTTAGTGGTTCTGTTGTGTGGTATGTGGTTGCTGGTGAGTATTCGCTTCAGGTTGGGGGGCTGTCTGTAGGCAAGGACTGGCCTGTCTCCCAAGATTTGTGAGAGTGTTGGGTTGTCCTTCAGGATAGGTTGTAGATCCTTAATAATGCGTTGGAGGGGTTTTAGTTGGGGGCTGAAGGTGACGGCTAGTGGCGTTCTGTTATTTTCTTTGTTAGGCCTGTCCTGTAGTAGGAGACTTCTGGGTACTCTTCTGGCTCTATCAATCTGTTTCTTCACTTCCGCAGGTGGGTACTGTAGTTGTTAGAATGCTTGATAGAGATCTTGTAGGTGTTTGTCTCTGTCTGAGGGGTTGGAGCAAATGCGGTTGTATCGCAGAGCTTGGCTGTAGACGATGGATCATGTGGTGTGGTCAGGGATGAAAGCTGGAGGCATGTAGGTAGGAATAGCGGTCAGTAGGTTTCCGGTATAGGGTGGTGTTTGTGACCATCGTTTATTAGCACTGTAGTGTCCAGGAAGTGGATCTCTTGTGTGGACTGGACCAGGCTGAGGTTGATGTTGGGATGGAAATTGTTGAAATCATGGTGGAATTCCTCAAGGGCTTCTTTTCCATGGGTCCAGATGATGAAGATGTCATCAATGTAGCGCAAGTAGAGTAGGGGCGTTAGGGGACGAGAGCTGAGGAAGCGTTGTTCTAAGTCAGCCATAAAAATGTTGGCATACTGTGGGGCCGTGCGGGTACCCATAGCAGTGCCGCTGATCTGAAGGTATACATTGTCCCCAAATGTAAAATAGTTATGGGTAAGGACAAAGTCACAAAGTTCAGCCATCAGGTTAGCCGTGACATTATCGGGGATAGTGTTCTTGATGGCTTGTAGTCCATCTTTGTGTGGAATGTTGGTGTAGAGGGCTTCTACATCCATAGTGACCAGGATAGTGTTATCAGGAAGATCACCGATGGATTGTAGTTTCCTCAGGAAGTCAGTGGTGTCTCGAAGGTAGCTGGGAGTGCTGGTAGCGTAGGGCCTGAGGAGGGAATCTACATAGCCAGACAATCCTGCTGTCAGGGTGCCAATGCCTGAGATGATGGGGCGCCCAGGATTTCCAGGTTTATGGATCTTGGGTAGTTGATAGAATATCCCAGGTCGGGGTTCCAGGGGTGTGTCTGTGCAGATTTGATCTGGTGCTTTTTCAGGGAGTTTCTTGAGCAAATGCTGTAGTTTCTTTTGGTAACTCTCAGTGGGATCAGAGGGTAATGGCTTGTAGAAAGTTGTGTTGGAGAGCTGCCGAGCAGCCTCTTGTTCATATTCCGACCTATTCATGATGACAACAGCACCTCCTTTGTCAGCCTTTTTGATTATGATGTCAGAATTGTTTCTGAGGCTGTGGATGGCATTGTGTTCCGCACGGCTGAGGTTATGGGGCAAGTGATGCTGCTTTTCCACAATTTCAGCCCGTGCACTCGGTGGAAGCACTCTATGTAGAAGTCCAGTCTGCTGTTTCGACCTTCAGGAGGAGTCTACCTAGAAAGTGAGCTGTAGCTCACGAAAGCTTATGCTCAAATAAATTGGTTAGTCTCTAATCTAATCTAACACGCACTGAAGTCAATGGAAAGTCTCCCGCTGACTTGGATGGGCTTTGGATCAGGTCCATGATGCTCTGGATGAAGGTCCAGCCCAAGCATCATGCTGTTTCCTTCCCCCCTTTCTGTAGGGGTCATTGCTGACAGATTTTCCATGAGCTGTGTGCATAAATGCTATATAGACCTGTTTCTCAAATGGTCAGTCCTGACCCACCAGTGGGTCGCAAGGCCCTAGGCAACTATAGATTTCCCCCGCCCCAGTGTGGAGGAGAAGTTGCTGGGTAGGGCTGGAGAGTGAGCCTGCCCCACACTCACCCGCCAGCAGCAGCTCCTGTCCTGCAGGGTTGGGCCTGGCTCCCTACTCCAAACATTACGACGTGGCACACATGGTCACAGTGCCACTTAGGTTTGGCCTGGTCACTCCTCCGGGACAAATCCAAGTGAGTGCTGGTATGACCTGGTGCATGGGATTGCAGTGCCACTCCGGTTTGGCCATGACCGAGGGGCAGGCAGGCCAAACCTGAGTGCTGTTGTGACCCCGTTGCAACACCCACAGTTGGGAATGAGGCCCAGCCCCACGGGACAGGAGCCGCTGCTGTGAGGTGAATGCAGGGCGGGCTCGCTCTCCAGCCCATTCTGGGTGATGCCAGGGGGAAGGGTATATGTATCTAATGGTGGGTCTCAAAAAACAACAACAACGAAAAAGACAAAATGTGGCTGGCTGGGTGCCTTAGTAACAAGTCCGGGAACTGCTGCTCTTCAGCCACTTAGTGTTAGCAGCAGCGGCATTAAGGAGGCAGTTGAATGAGGAGAGGGGGCTCTTCGATTCCCTAGAGCCCTTAAGCGGGTGCTTCCATTTCATCAAAGTCAATGACATTGAGAACTTAGCTGAATCTGGGCCTCACTGGGCTGGAGCATAGGCAGCGAGACCATGAGTCGGGCTCTTTGGGGATGAGGGGTGATGCGATTGGACACCTTTTGACAGCATCACCATCCTTGGTGAAAGAAGGATGTTAGATTTTTCTGGCTGGTGATTGGCTGAAGTGTTTTTCTTGTATCCTATATGATACTTACACAGGTTACTAATGTCCATGGATTACCAGACACAGGTCTGGTCGGGCCCTCCCTGCTGGTGGCCCACCAGAGTGTTGTGAGGGGATCCAAACACTGACCCCTTCACGTGTTTTAAGCTTCCCTGGGTCTCAGCAGGCTGCAGACCTGTTTCTTCTCTTGGCCTCTCTGGCACATTTCCTGGGCATCAACTCTCTGTTATCCCTTCAAGGAAAGGGAGCTCCAGCCCAGCCCATCTTTCTTGGGCCCACAGGTCAAGCACTGACCCCCAAGATATCCCAGTAGCTTAAGCACACTCTCTCCCAAAAATCTCAGCAAAGGTGTGAGCCTTCTGGTTTATCTCTTCAAGGGGTCATGTGGTACATGTGGCATAGAACACACAGAGACACTGTGCCCAGAGTTTTACAGCATTTTTGCTCTTTACTTAATAACCCAGGAAATACACAGATAATAATATATCCTACATGTATTTTCCTGCCTCAGTTTCCTCACTACTCCAATGCATTCTTTGGGCTGGGGCCAGGGGCCAACCAGCATCCTTCTGTTCCAGTGCATGGTTTATGGGCTGAAACGTGGAGTCTTCTCTGACCTTGGCTGCCCAGCCGCCTCCCAAACATCCTAAGTGTCTCTCTGTGGGTCTTCCCCTGGCCCACCCAGTGTCTGTGGTGTCTTTGTTTAGCATTTGGGGATTTTCTGCTGTTCCAAATGCCAACCCTGGCAGGGGGAAGGTGGAGAGAGGTGCTTTCCCCTAAGATGCAGTTACTCTTTTTTTTCTCCCCAGGTAAGACCTATTCAGGTGCTGATAGCTCTTAACCTATTGTCTGGTGTCCCTGTTCTGGCAGAGACAGGCATCCAGCCTTGTAAGCCACAGTGAGTGGACCCACAGACCTAGGCTTTCCATGATGCAGCAATTTTGTGATAACTCCACCCATATCAACCAGAATTCATAAGTCGCCCAGACCGAGCTTTCAAATCATCACACCATGATGCTTTCCATTTGGACTTTTGTAAATGTACAGCTGTATTTTTAGGGTTCCATTTGCAGGAAAGTACTTGCAACTCCCAGTGACTTCATCACACCTCTGAGAGCAGAATTTGGCCCTTTTACTTGTGGGATTTAAAGGGAAGAAAGCAATGAGGTTCTTTAGAAACTAAGAGAGATTTTATAGACACTGCTCTTAAGAGAATGAGATCCTTTCTAGAGAACTTTTAAAGCAGCTGATGGAGTTTAATGTTATCCCTGCTATAGAATTCTGTAGGTTGGTTTAAACATTCTTGGGGAAAGGGTCATTCTGTGTTAAATTCTGTAGGACATTTCCAGAAGGGTGGTGTTTTCTTCAGTAGATAGAAGCAGGAAGTCATGAAATTCCTCCCCAGGGGAAAATAAGCCACAGAGATCTGTCAGCTGCAAACATTGCATCAGCTCTTTTTAAAACAGCCTTTATCACTCCAGATCCATTCCCCCCACACACACCCTCCCCTTCCTTCTCTGTTACAGGCATCTCTGTGGTTCCACTTCTGCAAGGATGCCTGTTGCTGGAGGTGTGGGTTATTGCACCTGTGAGCATCTAGCAACCGACAATTCTCCTGGCATCTGGCACCTATGTAGAGATGGGGGGGGTTAGTCCCATATCTGTGTGTTAGGAATCCCATTCCTCTGGAGAACACTCCCTGGGTCGAACTCTCACTCTCCATGTTACAACTGGAAACAGAGCCCTGGCCTCTCTGAACTCCTGATTCTGTGTAATCCCTCTCTGTTTTTTTGTCTGGGTTAACAGTGTATTCAGCCAAGCTGGGCAGAACCAGCCCACACCTGCGCAGCAGGGAATGTACAACAACATGAGCATCACCGTGTCCATGGCCGGAGGAAACACAAACGTCCAGAACCTGAATCCAATGACTGGACAAATGCAGATGAGCTCACTGCAAATGCCCGGGATGAACTCCATGTGCTCTGAGCAGGTCAGTGCTGCAGCGTTCTCGTTCACCAGGCACTCCCAGGAGCACGAACAGCGATGACGCCACTCCACTGACCATCAGCCAGTTTCACTGGGGGTGGGGGTTTCTCTTAACAGGTCTCTGCCCTGGTTAGGTGAATTTGTTTCTGTAGCTTTCTCCATTGGTGAGGCACATGTATCCCACGCTAACTTTGTGGTGCTCTCCCTGGGAATTGCCGAACTCCCTGAGCCAAGGAGCTAATGGATTTATTGCATTTAAGCTTTGTGTTCCAGGGTTTTTGCATGCCAGATGCTTGCTGCTCTGACTCCTCTCCACTCTGCATCATGCACACCCCTACCTCTGCCGCCTATTGTCTAGCATGCTGGGTGCCTGGAAATCCTGGCTCATGAGTCATTTGGTGCTTTTGTGCAGACTTACAAAATCTCCCTGGTGATCTCCCTTTTCTCTGGGATGTTTACCTTTAGGTTATGTCCTTCCTGTGCTTGAGAGGCAGGGACCTATTTCCAGTAGTACACTTAGGTGTTTGACAGTGGAGCAAAGGGCTGGAGGGAAGCAGGCAGAGGCCCCTCTCGCTTCACTGGCACCCACAGTTGTAAGCTTCGCTGTGTTTTGAAGCCTGGTGCAACAGGCACCGGATTAGTCAAATTATGAGATAGTTACATCAGCTCACCAGGAACCGATGGGCGTGCATTCAACTCTGTAAAGATAATGGTGGCTGCACTGAGAGTTCCCAGCTGCTAACGGTTCCTGTAGCCCGAGTGTGTGCTGAGGATTCCTTACTGCTAATTAAGGAGAACTTGACATTTCATGGGAAGATGAGGCAGAGGCAGATTTGTTCATATTTAGGCACACCCAGGAAGTCACCAGGCGGTAGGGCTGGATTGGTAAAACTCCCATTGTAAAACTTTTTCTAAAGCAGGATCCCCACTGTTAATAACCAGTAAGTAACTGGTGTAGTAATCAGTTCAGTACCATGGAAATGCAACGTTCTTTCTAGAACCTTTGGATCAAATTCAGTCCCAGGGCCAGCTGACACTTCTCGGACTGAAGTCAGTAGCATGACCCCTGATTACACCCTTTTCCCCTACAGCCATCTTCTGCAACAACCTTCAGTCACAGAGGATGGTATAAAAGTGAACACAGACAGATACATGTGCACATGCATCCCCTTGAAGCCAGGCAGATATGGATCTCCTGTTGTTACACTCCGAAATGGTCAGAGAGGTCTCCTGGCTGCAGTTAGCTATAGCACTCATGCCCCTAGGAACTCATTTCAGGAAACCATCCCTTCAGTGTGTGTGCAGAGTAGTGAGGGTGGCAGAGAACAAGCTGATTCACTACTCAGCTGTGCACACAGAGGGCTAGTTGGTGCAGTTTGCACTGGGTCCTGCTAAGAGGCAGTGTGGAGCTGCTCCAGCCCTGAGAGAGCACTGGGAGAGATTCTGCCTCCAGAGGTACAGTCTCTTCCAGGATGTTTGGTGAATGCAGCTGCTCACTTTGCATCATCTGTAAGGATGGTGGAGATTGCTTCCTCTAGTGATGGGAGGCGTTCTAGAATCCTAGAAACATAGGGTCGAAAGGGACCTTAAGAAGTCATCTAGTCCAGCCCCCTGAACTGTGGCCAGACCAAGTAACCCTATACCATCCCTGACAAGTGTTCATCCCATCTGTTCTTAGAAACCTCCAATGATGGGGATTCCACAACCTCCCTTGGAAGCCCATTCCAGAGCTTAACTCCCCTTAGCATTAGAAAGCTTTTCCTAATATCTGATCTAAATATCCCTTGCTGCAGATTAAGCCCATTACTTCTTGTCCTGCCTTCAGTGGCCATGGAGAACAGTTGATTCCCGTCCTCTTTATAACAGCCGTTCATGTGTTTGAAGACTGTGATCATGTCCCCTCCTCAGGTTTCTTTTCTCAAGACTAAACAGGCCCCGTTTTTGTAACCTTTCCTCATAGGCCAGGTTTTCTAAACCTTTGATCATTTGTATTGCTCTCCTCTGGATTCACTCCAGTTTGTCCACATCTTTCTTAAAGAATGGTACCCAGAAGTGGACGCTGTACTCCAGTTGAGGCTTCACCAGTGCTGAGTAGTGGCTCCACCTCCTCCCCAGGTCTTTCCCAGTAACTTGCTCGATGGAGGACCGAGGAGTGAGCAATCCCCACCCACACTACTATTGTGGTGGGGGCGTGCAAGTGGCAAGGGAAGCTGCTTGCCCGTGCCCTCATGCCTGCACCAAGGGCCAAAGTACAGTCTTGTCCAATGTTTCTTTGTGGAAAGTAGTAGGCCCCTTTAGTAACCACTCAGTCTGAGGGAGATTCTCTCTCTGTTTCCAAGGCCAGACATGAGATCTTTCAGGTCCAGAAGGGGCTCTAGCTGTTTGGGTTTGTGACTCAAGAATGTGGTAAAGCACCTTTGGGATCCGTTGCGTGACGAGAGGGATCTGTGCTATATAGCTCTTGGCAGCATCCCTTTTAATTAGTTTCATCTGTGAGCGTTTGTCTGTCTGCACTTAAAGCTTCTCTGAGCCATGCCTCCAACAGCTGACCTCTCCCAGCCTGTTCTGAAGGGATTCAGTCACGGGGGCTTTCTGAACTGCTCGTTATGGCTGCAGTAAACGGTTTGGAAACCAGCCCTCATTGTGCATTTGCTGTAGAGCGAGCTGGGAACCGAGGGAGACTGGTTTGAAGACACACTGACTCAGGCCCTGCTTCAGAGGCCAGATTTAGGTCATCATGTCCTGGATAACACAGGATTAGTCCCTGGTGTCATCTGACGCTTCAGTCTGGAAGCAATGTGAAGGCTGAGCCATTTGTTCTGCCCCTCTGGTCCGTTCACTGGAGCTTCACGCTCCTCGGAGAGATGATGCTGTAGGGAACCACCGGCAGCCCAAGTGGGGGGCACAAGGGAGCTCTCCTCCGAGGGAACTCACTTGGATAATCTTAGTCCAGAGTGTGGTCAGTGAAGCAAACAAGGATTGCCGCCCCTCCATGGCTTCATTCTGCTTCAGCAAATGGAGTGAGCCATCTCGTACAGCTGGGGCTCTGAGAGGCTGGGCTTGATGGAAGGAGCTCAGGGGGTCCCAGCCAGCCGCTTGGTTGTATTGCTCTAATTAAAACACTAAATGGCAACTTGCAGCAGGGAGTGAGCTGCTCCCAACACTGCCTGCAGAGTCAGGAGTGCTGCTCACACTCGGCCAGCACCAGAACCAGGTCTGCAGCCCGGCCCTGGGATCCACGCTTCTCTCACCACTGTATCCCACAGCATGGTTAAAGTTGGGAGAGGAGAATGAACTGTGCTTCGTGCACCCCTAGAAGGTTAAAATGGCAGATGCTGTAGCGTCGGGGGAGGTGGTGGGAAAAGGTAAGGGGGGAAGTGATGGGGAAAAGGAACCCAGCATTTCTAAATCTCTCCTTGGCTCAGAAGTTCTGTTGTTTGCCTTTTGTGAGGAAAAGCAAGAGAACGCTGTAATAAACAGGCTTAGTCCAACAGTGTCCCACTCAGCTGCTTCCCCGAGGCCACGCCAGCCTGTCACGTAGAGCATGCCAGCATGTAGGCGCCACATACACAACCTGGCGCTGTAGCTCTCCTGGGATCCCTCACTTTCTGCAGAGTTGACACTGAAGGATGGGGCACTGGGGAGAGGATAGAGAATCCTCTGAAAAGCAGGTGAACCATCACTGAGCCTTGACCTTGCTTTGACAGGTAAATGACCCAGCACTGAGACCCACCGGCCTTTACTGCAACCAACTTTCCTCCACTGACCGCTTGAAAACAGAAGCAGACGGGGCGCAGGTCAGTAAGAAACTGCTAAGCACAGACCCATCTGAGGTACAAAGAGATGTTTGGCGTGTGGGTTGGTCACCTCAGTAACTGTAAACTTCTTGCACTTGTATCAGCGGCTTTGGCTTCCGGGATGGTTTCTGTAGTGGCAGAGAATAAATTGCAGGGCTCAGCCCAGTAGGGCCTTCTATTTTCTGTATAGTGTAGAGCTGGAATCTGCATTCGATGACAACGACCTGCCTCAGAAATCTTGCTTTACTCTCCTACTCTGATTTAAGCCGGCATGGATCAAAGCTCGTTGCTCTGGCAGGAAGGGTAAGTGTCCCCAGCAGTGTGGGGAGCGCAGTCAGCGCAGTGAGCTGAGCTAGAAAAGTAACTGGACATTGGAGAGATGGGAGTCGCTAAAATCCGTATCGGCTCTGAGGCTGGCCCCAGGTACAATGACAAACGGAGACGTTTCTGCTTTTGAAGGGCAGGACTTGCTCGTAGAACGATGTTAATGGGAACATTCGCAGTCAGAATCCTCGTCTCCGTGACGCAATGTGTTGATCATGAGCCCCTTCAGAATATATCAGTGCCACGTTGGGAGTTGTCTGAGCTCGATTACAGTTGACCCGTTCATTCTGTTCAGAGAAAGGGGCTCAGCACTTTCTGCAAATCAGGCCCTTTTAAGGTGTCTCAAGTTGAAAACCCAAAATAACTAGCAACTTTTGAGTATCTTGGGCCAAGTATTGCCACTCTGCCTTGCACTATGGCCAGTTTCAGCCCAGAGCATGCACCTGGCCAGCAGTCTGGAAAGAGCCAGCATTCTACCAGTCTGTGTAGAGATGACATGTTCTGCTTCAGTATGAAGTTCTCTTTGTTCCCCCATTTGCTGGTGAACTCTTAACTGCACCTCCTGTGCTGCTCTTGTGTTCAGTCCTGTGCTTGCCCAGGGCAAGGAATTTTGGGCTGTTGATGGGCTTATAAAAGAGCATCAAACAGTAAACATTTCTCAGTAGCATTATCCTTAAAGAGGGTGGGTGAGTAGATTTTTGCCACTGGGCTGGTTACCGTGTTCAAAATGGGTAGTAAATACATACTTAAAACAAAATAAAAGTGATGTGCCTCCTTGTGTGTTATTAATAACCTATTAAGTATTACAAATCAATTGTACCTGTCACCACTGATGCTGTTTGGTTTTTATTTTTTCATTTTGCTCAGTTTGGACAATGAAAATCAACTAATCAATTTCACACTTTTAATTTCCTGGTCAGTTTCACTTTGTGGCTCTTATGCATTAGCAGGGTACTGCAGTGTTTGATTTGCAAAGACTGTAGGGAAATGTTAACACTCAAACAAAACAAATCCTATTTTTACTGGAATAAATAAAGAAGGAAAATGTGTCCTACCTTTAGGTTCTGTGACACTTCAATTTTAGACCTAACTCTACCTTGGTATTGTCCCTTTGATGTTCCCTTGCAGCGAGTGGGATGCCATGGTGTACCCTATTCAGCAGCATAGCATAAGCATTCTACCTTGTGCCTCTGGTCTATTTGGCTGCAATTGAAGGGGTTCAGCAGTATTAAAACAGGAGAGAGATTGGTTTCCAGCCTTTAATACTGTGCTCCCCTCAGAGCAGGTGTCACGGACAAGGTGGCTCTCAGCACAGAGTGATGGCTGGCCGGCAGCTGGAGACATGGGAATGCCAATTTTTTTTTTTTTTTTTTAATTAAAAACATGTGAATCTTTCAGAGCTCTGATCCAAATGAGTGCAGTAGTTTTCTTTTTATAGGAAAAGAAGACAGAAGAGTTCTTCTCTGTGGTGACTACAGACTAGAGGAATTCTCTAGTGAGTTTCCACTTCACGTAGTACCCAGTCCATAAGCCAAGGAGCCTGTTCCTTTTTCCCTCTAAAAATCTCTCTTGTCTTTTGTGTCCCAGCAGGTACAACAGGTTCAGGTGTTTGCTGACGTGCAGTGTACAGTGAATCTGGTAGGCGGAGACCCTTACCTGAACCAGCCTGGTCCAATGGGCTCGCAGAAAAGCACGACAGGTCCTCAGACCCCTCAGGCCCAGCAGAAGAGCCTCCTTCAGCAGCTACTGACTGAATAACTGCTTTTAAAGGAATGTGAAATTTAAATAATAAGACATACAGAGATATATAAATATATATATATTATATATTTTTCTGAGATTTTTGATATCTCAAACTGCAGCCATTCTTCAGCTCGTAGTGTTTGGAGCAAAAGTTTTTTTTGTTTTGGGGTTGTTATTTTCTTTTTGTCCTTCGGGTGGTTTTTGTTTGTTTGTTTGTTTTTGTAAAAGGCGTTGGATGTTGGCAAAGCGACAAGGCAGGACAGTCGGTTTCTTGAGCCAAAATTACAGATGATTCTTATTTTTGTAATCAGTTGCTGGCATCTTACTCCAGACGAAGGTTTCTCGGGGAAGTGGGGAAGGGGATGGAGGAAGAAGCGAGTTGAAAGAGACTGCTTCGGAAGGAGGACGATCATCTCAGTTTCAGCTGGATCTGTCACTGATTCGTGTCTCAGCCCAGTGGGAAGGTGGGAAATTGACACCAGACTTCTATCAGAAAGGCTGTTTTTATTCATGCTTAAAAAACCCAAACACCTTTTCTCCCTTCTGCCCCAGTCCGCTTGTGCGTACAATCAGCTTTTTCTAGCAATCGTGAGTTTGTCAGTTTTAAAGAAAAACAGAGAGTATTTTGACCCACCATTTTCCCCATGTTTTATGCTGGTGTTTAAAGCCTCCTAGCGAGAGAGGCCACAATGTGTATATTACATCGGGGGAAAACAATAATAAAAAGACAAAAAAAAAGAACAGTTTGGGGGGAAAAGCTGCAATAATTTTTAGGGGGAAGGATGGGGAGGAGGGGGGAGGGTTCTGTCAATTGTAGATAAAAATTTTCTGATTAAATATTAAATAAAATTAAGCAGTTGGTTTTTTCTGCTTTGATTGTGCTTAACAGCTGAGGTAGCTTAAACTATTTAAAATAATAATAAAAATAATGAAAATTCAACTCTCTGATGGGAGATAGCTTATTTTTTTCCCCCTCAAACCTGTCACTGTACATAGCTCTGATCTCTTGTGTAAATTTGTTTTCTTCCTTTAGCTGCGATCGCTCTTAATATCACCGCTTTTTATTTGATTTATTATTTTTTTCCCTTTTTCTAAAATTTTGCTGGTGTGTGGAAAATGTGTAGCTTTGTTGACTGAATTTACAAGAGATAAAAACAAAGAAATCGAGATGACAGCTAACCTTGTACTGCTTTCTGATGACTGTGCTATGCAGCGTGTGGATTTTCCCTCTCTGGCGGTTGGAGGTGGATGGGGCAGGTCTAGTTTTCAGAGGTACTGAGCATTCATTGCTCCCACTAGTCCACAGGAGCTGCAGGAGCGCTCAGCACTTCTGGAAATTGGCCCTCTAAGCTTCAAAGGACTAGTTCATTCTGCCCCACAGAACAGCCTGGTCCAGCTCCAGTGGGAGGCGTGGCTCTACCAAAAGCCCACAGGGGGTGTTGTAGTTGCCACCACTAGAGAGAAGAAGGGTTCCTGCTCCTGCCCTGCCACTCAGGCAGTCACCAGTGAAATGAGCGATGTGAACCGAAGGCAAGTCTGCGAAGCTCTCAGCTTGAGCCCAAAGGGGTCTAAGCCAGTTAGAGAATGTGTCCCTCTTCTCCCAGAGGGGGAAAGACCAGAACTTTCAATACAGACCAGGAATGCCCCAGCCATTAGTGTCACTCCCCGAGGAAATACACTCAATTCCCTGTGACCACAGCCAGAAAGCTGTTCAAGGAGATTTCTTCACCACATTTGACTTGAGATCCAAACCTCCATATCCCCTCCCCATGCAGGATTTTTACCAATCATAGATGGGGAACTGCATGTCCGGTTCTGTGCACCAATGGTCATCCTAATATCGACACCTTGCAGCTCCCCCAAGCTGAGTGTGATAAACAAAGGCACTCTCAGACAAGAAGGGATCTGTGATAGCCCGCGTGGGAGACTGGCTAATAAATCTGGAGCAGAAATGGCAGCTCCAACCAGGACACTAGAAGTCTTCCAAACTATAGGGGCTCTGGCCATCTGGACTCAGCTGATATGATACCACACTCTTGTAGGAGGAGTTGCTTTGTGCCAGGAGAGGTATATCGAAATCATGGATCTGATGAGAGAGCCAGTCCAACACTCACAGTATTCACTGTGTCCAGGTGGTGTGAGCCTTATTGGGATGCTAGTTCCCTACCTCACCAGGGGCTGCAGCGTATGTATTCATGCTACAACAGTACATGGCACATTACAAGACAGAGGCACTCTGCTGAAATAAATACGAACCTCAGACTGTGCAGGGGGAAGAGCTGACAGAAGTGAATTCCCTTTGGGTCTATTCCCCTACATTCAATCATTGGGGCAAGCTTTAGAATGTGGGGCAGCTAAGAGAGACACCACAGTACAGAGCCAATGCCGTTCAGATGCCTGGTGCCACACATACACTGTCCTCTCTGTGGGCAGAGCCAAGAAGTTCTTCAATGGGAACCCTGTCTCAGTATATACATGGCTGCTGCCCTATCAGCTCCTTAAACCAAGGACTTCCCATGCCTCCTTATTCATGCCCTACCCTCCACTTCCTGTACTGCTCCTGGTTGTACAGGAAACCTAAAGAGGTACAGCTGCAGGACAAGAACGATGCTTCTAGTGCAAGGCCGTCCATACAGAATGCTCGCCAGTCCTCACACAGGGGCTGCCCTGTCCAGAACTGCAGAAGGTATTCAGGCAACTATGCAAAAAGCCACATGTCTGAGTCCTGTCAAAAGCACATGGGGTAAAGTTTGGGACATGTTCTGTGTGAAGACCAAGGAATCCCAGCTAAGAGCCTGGTAGGGTTCTTTGTTAGCCCAACCCAGAACATTAGACCAAGGGTCAATTTCTGAACTCCCCTTTGGAGCCTAAAGTTGGTATTAGATAGAGACACTAGCCTTATCCCCACTGCATGTAGAATACCTCTGGGATTTCTAGCCCTTCCTTGCCTAACCATCAAAACCACTTCCACAGCCTCCCTAGCCTCAGCGATGAAGGCAGACTAGCCTTTTTAATTCTCCACAGGGCCTTTTCCCTGCTTAGCCTCCAAGCTTCATCTAGCACTAGATATCTTGCCAAGTTTTCAGCTCAAGAAACCGAAGAAGTCCCTACAATTTCCATGCGTCAATGGAGCTGAATGGATTTTAGTTTGAACTGAAGTTACAGAGCCCAGATGGGTAGAATGCCCAATGCAAATTAGGGCTCCCTTCTAGAGGGGTGCAGCAGTCTGATGGCTGAGCAGCTAAGGATTTCCATATGCAGCTTCACCTAACACTGAGGAAGGATGGCCTTGTAGTTAAAGGCACAGGCCTGGGTTCCTGGCTCTGCTGCAGGTTTCCTATGCAGCCTTGGTGGATTACAGTATCTGACTAACTTCCTAGGAGAAACAGCTCTTTAATCTAGTGGAGAAAGGTAACACAAGAACTAATGGCTGGAAGCTGAAGCCAGACCAATTCAAATTAAACAAAAGGTGCAAATTTGTACCAGTGAAGGAGATTAGTCATTGGAACAAACTACCAAGGAACATGGTGATTCTCTTCAAATCAAGACTGGCTACCTGACAGGAAGATTTGCTTTAGCCAAGCAGAAGTTACTAAATTCAGTACGGGGTAACTGGGTGAAATTTAATGGCCGGTGCTATCCAGGAGGTCAGACTAGATGATCTGATGGTCCCTTCTGGCCTCAGAATCTATGAATCTGAAATCACTCAGGCCCAAATTGTCAAAAGCAGCCTCGAATGCTGAGAGCCTGGATTGTGGGGCTGCTAGGGCGGGATTCCAGTGGGCCTGCAGCGCTTATTGACCTGCGTTGGTGTTTGAGTGCTGAGCGCCTCTGAACATCCAACCCTGGGTGTCTAAAATGGGGCTCCTAAAAAACGGACACACCCAAAATTAAAGGCCACTTTTTGAAAATGTGGACCTTAATCTCTCGGCCTCAGTTTCCCCATCTATTAAGGTAAATGTATTCTGTGCATTGCAGTACCACCCACCATGTGCTAGGTGCTGTCAATACACAGCTCCCTGCCCCCAATAAGCTCACAATCTAAGAAACCAAGCCACATCCGTGAGGGTGAGGGAGATGGATAAAAAAATGCAGGCAGAATAAAGACCACCACTCCCACATGTGTACCTCAACTGTCTGATTTGTGGGCAATGTGGCAGAAATGGGTCTCGAGGGATCTGCAGGAGTGTTGATGTGCTACCTGTTTCCCCAGGATGTTGTGAAGCTACACTTGTCAGGCTGGAGATTTGCAGGCCGTGGATGGAAAGTGCTATAGAAGGAATGATGCTGGTTATCGTCAATCTACGATGGCTATTAATACAGTGCTAGTCCTCTTATCTCTGCTCTTTCTATATGCTGCTGCTATTGTACCTAGAACTCATCTGTCTGGACCAGTGGCAACTCAAATCCCAGCAAGAACATGTTGCCTGGTAAAATCCCAATGTTTCTGGAACTTGGGGTCCCAATCCAGAACCTGGCCCTAGGTTTAGTAGTCAACAAGCCAGAGAGGTTAGAGAAGGATTTTTCCCTTTCTCCTTCTGCTTCATAAGGCTAAGGAGGATCTCAACGGGAGAAGAGGGGGGGTGGACACAGATGATAAAGAAGAGGGTACCCAAAAAGTTCTGTGATAGTTGGTGGCTCTGCCTGATTAACAGGTGTCAGGTGGGAGCTGATACGGTGGCTGGATTAGGGGCTTCCCATTCAATCTCCAGATGAAAGCTACTCTTGCCTTTTAGATGCTGTGGTCAGTTGCCACTGCTGTCTGGAGGGGTCTGTGTCTGGTACCTGCGTGTGTGACATCAGTGTGCGCTTTCCCCAGCCCTCCATTTCCTCTGACATGGCCAAAACCTAGTGACCAAAGGAATTTCCAAACGCTGCCTCAATTCCCATGCTGTAGTGTAGGAGTGCGTTCTGTGGGGTCGTGGGAGGGGGGTGAGAAATATAAATGCTATTCAGCTCATGTCCTTTCCTAGTTCTGTCTTGAGCTGCTCAGGTGTGAACAGTTCCTGTAGGGCACCCCGTTGCTCGCTGAGTTCAGTGTCCTGTGTGCAAAATACCCATGGGAGCTCAGCATGGGAAAAGCGAACTTGGGAATTAAAACCAGCTGTGAGCAGCAGTTCCTTGACCAGGCGCGTTTTAAGGATCTGAGATAAGATACCAGTAGTGCAGGGCTGGGCTTATCTTTTAACACAGCTGTAAATAACCATCTCATGGTGATGTGTGCACACACGGTGCAGTTCCTTGCTGACTTGTCTCTCTGCACTGGTCTCTTTCCAGTCCTGTTGGACACCTGCCCCAGAAGTCAGCGTAGTCTAATGATTAGTGTGTTTGTGGGGGGAGGGTTCAGGATTCTTGCATTCCAGCCCCAGCTGTGCTACTGACCAAAGCGGGAGACAGGTGGCAGTCAACCAGAACCCAGTGTCTACAGGGGCCCCGCACACATCGTATGTGCCAACCTACCCAGTTCAGAGCAGTCTCGTTTCCTGGCCAATCAGCCATCTTTAAAAAACATGTTTCATTTTGTTTGGCATTTCATGACTGCAACATGGCACTGCATGTGCACGATACTGTGTGGTGCGAACACCAAAATGCCTCCAGACATAGTTGGCAGCTAGAAATGCATCTTAGGATCTCTAGCGCGAGACATAATTATGAAGACTGCTGCCCAGAGGAAGCGTATAAATGCAGAAGACCAACAGATCCTTGGGATGGGTCCCAGAAACTGTTTGGCCAAGCTCTGGGATAGAAAGACACTAAGAATACACTTTGATTCCAGCTAAGTAGGTGCTATTCTACAGAAACCATTCAAGTATTCAGTCATAGCAACATATGCTCATGAATTGGTATTGAATCCCACCGACAGATCCAGCAGTAACACCAAGAAACAATTCCCTCCCTAAGAGTCAATACAGCTTCTTACCCCTTCACGCCACAGCAACAGATTAAGATTTGAGAGGAGATGCCCCAATGCTCTAATTGGATTTGTGCAGGCAGACCACTACACCCAAGCAAATATAGCGGCAGGATTGGAGGCCCTAATGATCATTAGCCATAAGGTGCCAATGAAATGGTGCGGCAACCCTCTCCCAGTGGGTCTTTTTGCGTCAATGGACAATAATAGATCTGTGGTAGAAAGCCCAGTTTTCATTGCTGAAACCTTCAGAGGAGTGGCCCAGCTTCAGAGGGGGAGATTATCAGGGTCGACAAAGACATCATGGATTTAATGTCCCAATCCTTGAACTAATTAGTGAACAGAAGTGGCTAGGGGTATTTTCACTGGGGTTGTTTGGATAAAATCACACACTACCCCAATCAATAATTTATGTAATATAATAATTACTTATGTGCAAATAATTTATATTTGCACATTTTACTGTTTTCTTTTACCAGGAAACACTCTTCCCCCACCGCCACCCCACTCCACCCCACTTTGCCACAGTTCTGATAATTAAAAAATTGAAATCCAGATCCTAGGATGAGAGGCAGCTGTTTTGCAGCAGAGCCCACGTGGTTGCTGGCTGTTTTTTCCTCATAGAAGACATAATTTCTCTCTCTGCTGCCTGCATGTTTTTTTAAATTCAGGGACTAGTTTAAACTAGGTGGGTGTTGGATTTTTTTTTTTTTAAACTTGTTTGCAAGTGATCGAAGTGTGAGAACGTAGTGAAATAAATAGAGGAACCAATTCTAGGGATGTAAGTAAAAAAAAATTAATTTTGCTTTCTGGTCACTTACGAGCCTATCTGCTCTGCTGGTTTCCCTCTGTTCGTATAAAATAAAAAGTACCATCGTATTCTTCTGGCGTGGCCCCAAACACCGTACTAAGAGGGGGATGAGGTGAAGTGGTTTGGACCATTACCAGAAAATGCTGTGGGACTTATTAAGAAGTTGACTGTCAAGTTTTAATGTGCCCTTGGTTTCCATTGTGATTTTAAAGGAGGACCTGAAAAAGGCAGAAAACAGTGGGTTTTTGCCACTTCTTGCTTCTTTATGATATAAAGGGAAGGCCTGAAAGATTGCTGGTTTGGATTCCTTTTATATTTATTTGGCTGCTCGTTGTTTACGCTATAAATTCAGGTCTTGTCTGGCCTGTTTCTCCTGAGCAACTCTATGGAAGACTGGAGAATTTATGAGATTATGTAAGAAACAATGCAGATGTAACTAGATTAAGAGGGGGAAATTATTTCTAATGAGACTGTTTAACTCCTCATAAGAAACAAATTGGAAGAAAAACTCTTTTCTTAAAATTAATCTCACACGCCCACACTTCTACTTCTCCTTTAATTAAGGGCTCAGAGAGCTCCCAATCCACAGATCTGAATCCACCAAGGAAGAAAGTTTGACATGCCTGATATTTAAGATAAAAAGCAAGGAGATATATAACCTTCTTAAAGAGTTTAAACACCCCCCCACACACACACACATACACACACACAACACCTTTCAGGTAAAGAAGTGCTCAAACCTATGTTTTCCCTTTAGGTCACCTTTAAAAATAGCTGGGGCTGCCTGGAAATGGACACTTGTAAAACCCCACAAATTCCTAGACTTGCCACCAACCCAGGTAGAGATGTCACAGCTTCATCCTTTACTTAGTTAACAATGTTCGTAAAACACTTTAGAGCTGAAGCAAGACTCACAAAAGTGCTGAGTAATAATAATGATACTCATCTGGTCCATCGCTTCCTCTTAATCAAGGGGAAATAATTATTTTAATGTTCATGCTCCAAGGAAAACGTATGTATGCAATCTTAGGGGGAACCAACTGATTGGTACTGGAGTCTGAGGCCTTGTCTATACTAGCAAACTCCATAGTTAGAAGAACAGGAGTACTTGTGGCACCTTAGAGACTAACAAATAAATAAATTTGTTAGTCTCTAAGGTGCCACAAGTACTCCTGTTCTTTTTGCGAATACAGACTAACACGGCTGCTACTCTGAATCCATAGTTATAGTTCATCCCTTGTGCAGCCCCTGCAGAGGGAAACCATAATGTAGATGGCGTGACATGGGTAATCACACCAGAATCCTGTCTATACTGAGGATTCCACCATTGCTCTCAGGATGGAGCTGCACCGGGGTGAATTACAGCTACAGGTTCACCTGTTTGAAGTACTGATGACTCTCGGGCTTCGTTCACACATAGGCCCAGTGATGGACACTGCTCTGGGTCACCATGTAAAACTGGAGTAACTCCCCTGAAGTGATGCTGGATTTATGCCCATGCAAAGGGGTAGTCTGCAATCCTGTTTGTATGTCTCTGGCCACCTTGCTGCCAGTGCCCTAGCTTTAAAAAAATAAAAACATGGCTCAAAGCAAGTTCTCCATTTGGGACTCAGAAGAAATGTCCAAGCTTTTAAATGCACAGTTGTCTCTGCTCTGGAAGCTGTGTTGTGCTGGCCCTGGGTTGGGGCTGGACAATGTTAACTGTCTAGTTCGGGGAAGACAGCTCCTGAGCTCTGCAACCAGTCGTGCCGCTGTATTAAAAGATCTGAGTGGGCGGGGGACAGCGGTTGTACATCTTGTCTGAACAATGGTGCCTTTAGTTCCATGCTTGGGTTTAGTATTGACTCAGGGAGGAGGGCATCAAGGACATCACTCTGCCTGACCCCAGTGGGATGCTGTCCCTAGCTGCCATGGCATAAGGTGAGCCGATGGCCCTGGTCCTGTTCAGCAGCAATTCCAAACCATCCTCAAACATCTCAGAAGCTTTAATGTGCACTGTGGTCAAACGGCAACAATGCTTTAGAAATGCATGGGTGAAAGCAGGGGCAATGCCTATCACATAGCTTCAGTAGCAGCACTGGGGGTCCTGCAGGCTGCTGTGGCCTGTAGCTCAGGTCACTGAAACATGGGTAGTTTTAGGTTACATTACAGTCACAGCTTTCCATCTAGGGAGGTACTAACGACCAGTTTTGAAGTTAGGAGTGGTGGTGTTCTCGGTACACACCAATCGCTCTGTCTGCTGCCTGGTTAGACCGAACATGAGTGAAGCTATTATTTCCTCCCTATTAAAAAGAGGGGAAATCACGACAATGAGTCAGAGAATATGAATCCTGACTTCCCACCCGTTTTAGGTTAGTGTGACTAGCAATACCAACAGAGTTACTCCTGATTTACGGCAATTAGAAGAGAATCAGTCACTGGAGATCCTAATTATTTTCCTTTAAAAAGTGCTTCATATTTGTTCATTACTTTTTAAAAAACTTCCCACAGAGGAATGCAATTTTGTCATTCTTAAAAATTGTCCCAAAATAACCCTAAGGCACAGATTTATATTTTGGTTTGGCTAGAAAACTGTTTTATCTTCACTGATCCTACTTAAAGTTAAATTCACATTATTACATTGTGAAAAATCTCCTCATTAGGTTTCCCCTGCTTAGGGTAAATGGAGATAAATGATGGAAAATTGATCCATCTTGCATTTAACAGCTCTAATGTGCAATGAGGCATTTAGAGAACACTTTTGTCTTAAAATAAATGCCATTTTTAACAGTGACTCGTTTTGAATTTTTTTCCTGTATTTAAAATGAGGCATATTGCTTCAGCTGCTTGACTACTCTTGCTTTCTGCTGTTTTAGTGTCAGCTTTATTCAATGTTTAATTATACTGTTTATTGTAAATAAAGTCATTTAAAAATTGGCTTTCTAGTTGCAGTCTGCTCACTCTATTCCTTACAAGGGCCACTGAATTGAATTAAATAGGAAACCTATAGAATATAAAGGCGAAATGGAGTGAAAATGGCATCCACCCCAAGCAGGGAGAACTCAATCAAGCCCTTCTCTCATAAGGCTCCCTGTTAGTTTCTGGGGGAGGGACAAGCAGGCTCCAGCCCCAGATGAAAATAAATAGGGCCTTGCTCCTGCACCACTAGTGAAGTGAAATAGTATTTTGCCCTATTGTAGCAAAGAAGATTGATCTGGCAAGAGGATGAGGCTCAGGCCACCTGGCTTCTACCCCCAACTTCTCTACTGACTTGCTGGGTGTCCTAGCATGAGTCACTCCATCTCTCTGCCCTTCATTTAGAATGGGGATATTACCTCAGAAGAGCATGGTGACTCAGTTCTTTAATGGCTGTCCCCTGCTTAGAGGTCCTTGGCTGAAAGTCACTCCACAAGGGTTAATTAGCGTTAGACCCAGGCATCCCTTTCAGGGAAAGTTCCCCCAGTTGAATTGCCATTGCTGCGATCATTTAAATGAACTTGTTTATTTGCTGTTCAGCCCACAAGGTGATGGCCCCTTATGAAAAAGCTCAATACAGTCCTGCATGAGTAGCTCACTGCATGATTTACATGGGTAGTGTTGCACGGTTTGGCCCATTTGGGTAGAATACTGTAGTGGTTTTTCCTCACCCTGTTTAACCTTATTTATATGGCGGTAGCCATGATACAGCGCAGCTTGACTTTTGTGGCACAGTGTAACTTATGCTGCCTCACATGGTTCTCTATCTTCTTGGTAATGCATTAGGAGAGCTCTGGTTAAAGCTGGCGCCTCACCTGGCAGCCAGCAGCATTTTCCTTACTGTGAGAGATTTTGCTTATGCAGCCCTGGTGAGGTGGAGGATTACTGATCAGGCCACAGGTGCACGCTCCTTTCAGATGGCTAGCTACAAGCATGCTTTTGTTCCCATGGCTTGAGTGGTATTTGAAAAGCCAAAGGCACCACCTCCCAGCACCTATTCCACTCGCCCATAATCAGGGGCAGGAGAAATCTTGTCAGTACTAAAAACTGAGACACTTGTTTGGTTCCTGCACCCGCATGGGGCAGAACTCAAGGCCATCATATAGGCAGTGACGTGCTTGGTTTTCTGCCACTTAAGAGAGGGTGAGTGCTGCATAGGATACATCTCACTGGCCTGGCAAATGCATGGGCCTGTATTGCTATGAATCCTAGAGGAAAGTTGCTCAGATGGGAGGAGGTTTGAAATGGTGATCCCTTGGGACACGTCTGCTGTAGCTTTCACAGGTGGATGCAGGAGCAGCTGTACGTGGATGTTTGGGATCTATAACCCCTCAAAGCAGCTCAAAGGGGTCTCTTATTAACAGTGCTCAGTATGCAAACCCAGTAAGCTGAAGCCAGAGCAAACACGAGACTGGTAAAGAAAACCATGTTTATTTTCAACCCAGTTCTATTGAAATAAGAACTGCCAATTCACAGCCACACGTGAGCAAATGAGACTTACCTGCATAAAGAACTAAGCTGGTTTATGAAAACACAGTCAAGCCTTTTCCATTGGGAACTACAGCTGCATGGGGTCACATATGGAGAGGGGTTAAGAAAGTGGGGCACACTCTCTCACCAGCAGTGCTAGCATCTTACTTTTTGCATTTCCTTTAGCTTGGACAGTGCTTTTAGATTGGTCTGTTTCCCTTTCTAGCTCTGGGCCATTAGCCCAGTGTGGCTGGCTCTGTAACACATGGGGAATAATCTAAATCCTATCCAAAAAAATAGCTTCACTAACCCCCTCTTTGAAGAGCATCATTAACCATTTCTATCCATATCATATTAACCCCTTGCGGTGACAAGCTAAATGCTTGGTTTGAACCAAGACACTTGGGTTTATTTAACTCCCCATTAGACTCTGCAGCCATGTGGCATCAGAAATTGCCAAAAATGAGGCCTAATGCAAAATGCATTACCACTTAACACCGGGAGCTTTGAACAGCTGTCCCAGAGGGCAAAGCTGTTATCTTCAGTAACAGCTCTCCTTCCCTCCCGTCACCACTTGTATTTACTCACACTCATTCCTTTTGTTAAAGCAGATTTTTAAGCTTTCCCTTGTCTTTTGCTTAGGGGAAAACAGCATCAGGGCTTGTGCAGTTGAAACAAAGGTAAAAGGGGTGAATCTGGGGGAGAAGCCTGACTGATAGTGAGGTTGTTGGGTGCAAAAGAGCAGAGATGTGACTCCAAGCAGAGGGGCAACACGGAGGTGAATTAGAGAGAGACAAGGCAATAGTGCTCACCGTACGTAGAAAGAGGCTAAGAAAAGCTACCAAGGCTGAGCAGCAGCAGAGCTGACAGTGTCACCCAGAGCAGTTATTTGACAGTTATGATCCCTCATACAGAAGTCAGAGATGGAAGAGGTCAGTTAGCTCACCCACTCCAACTCCTTGTGACTGATCCAGGAACACTCCTTCCAGCATACACTAAAGATTAAGTCACCAGGGCTTCAAAGCTCCATGGAAGCTTTTCCTTGTATTCAACCTACATTTTTCCCTTTCTTAGCATTTGCTCATTTCAAATCCTGCCAGTAGAGGGCTGCCCTATAGCACTTAACAAGAGCTGCTCCCCACAAACAAACTCTGGGTAACTATCAAACAGCTGTGGATAAGTCTTCTGCTTCACAGGGAGGCCATGGAAGGGAGAAAGCAAGGCAGCAGTAGTGTTGAGAGACCTACAGCACAATAGGGTACCACAAATTGCAAACCTGTGTGTAACTGCACGCATCTTATGCGATGCGCTAGCTATGATTTTGGGCTGCATATGCAGCAGCATCACCCCAGCTGTTAGAGGACAGACTGCATGTGGGTAACTCATTTGGAAGACCCAGACAAACTGGAGAGAGCTCAGAGAGGAGAAAGGAAGAGGATGAGAGACCTGGAGGAGCTGACTTTGACAGAACTAAAACAGCTCCAGGACTGAAAGACAAACTAAAGGACATCTCACTACTACCTATTCTCTATAGGCCATGGCAGGAGAAGAATTCAGCATCAGAGATAGGAATAATGGGGTGAAATTTAGGTTGAATGTCTGAGAAAAATTCTGCCCTAGAAAGCAAGACCTGTTGGTCTAAGGAATAATTTTCCCCCTGGAAGCAGTGGAAGCTCCATTCCTGGAGACATCTAAAAATGAGAATTGACACAATCTAGTGAGTTTGTTGTACGGAAAAAACCCACTCTGGCTGGGGGACAGACTAAGTGTGCCATTAGATCTTTTCCATCTTTGCTCACTGCAATTTTGATGGCTCAAAGCTGATATGTGAATATTTATTCTGGAATAAGCTGCATTCATACATTCCACCAAAATCCCTTTCCATGGAAGTGAAAGACATGGGCGTTTCATCATCTCCAGTGAAGAGCACTGGCTTTAACAGCAACATGCAGTAAAAAGGTTATAAGTTCTTCAGCAGATGCATCTTAAAATGATGCTTTTAGGACACATGCAGCTTTATTGTCTCCATATAGATCTGTACCATTTTTACAGCCAGACGCACCCAGGAAAGCTACATGTTCTGGTTAAGTCTGTATGACACAAGGAAGGTGAGGGACCTATAATGGGAAGCTAGGGTAAAGGTCATTTGAGCAATCTGAACTTCTTCAGATGTTGGTGCACTTCCTCTTTGGGGTAGGGTCTGAGTGCGATGCAAGTGGCGATGTTCTCTGGCTGCTCTATCCACACTTTGTGATCGATGTTGTGTTGCTTCAGAGTCCCAGCTAGCGTCGTCAAGGCACACTCATCCGGGGCCTAGAGAACAGGGGGGGTGAAAAATTCACTGTGAGCTCAACGTGAGATTGTCATGGGAAGCCAGCAGTAAAGGCAGCCCTCATGCTGACTGATCAGAACTTCTACCTCCATACTACTGCTCCCCACACACGTAGACAACTCTAACACCACTTTCTAGTCACACAGTATCAGAAGGATCTCAAAGCACTTCAACTGCGTGTGCAAAATCTAGAGAGAAGAATTACCTGCATGCAACTGAAATGCAGCTAGTTCTGGGATGGAACGTGGCAATCGTTGCTGGTGCAGAATACTTCACAGCTTTTTAGGAATAGAAAAAGAATAACTCTGCCACTGAAACTTCAAAGGGACTCACACAAAGTTAGCCAAAACATAGCGGTAACCCTTCCATAGGTGCCTAGCGTTCCTTCATGGAGGCAAGGCCTCCCTTTTATGTATTTGTCCAAAATAAGTCCAATTCTTGAGGGTAACTCAAGTCCGCAATTCTGCCTACGGGAGAGAAATCCTTTCACCAAAAACTACCAGGAGTGATTGGCAGAATCTGCTTTCCTGTGATTCAAGGGGCAGATAGGGACAATTACTGGGAAAAGTGTCACCACAGGATGCAGGTGATTAGTAAAATACCATGCTGGGGAGTGCCTAGCACTTTACAGATCTCTCAGTCTGTGTCCTAAAAAGCTCAGAGTCTAAGGTTTAATCTATACTACACAATAATCATGCACCCCTGGCTGATACAGCTATGCCAGCAAATCCCCTGATGTATATGCAACTGAGCCAACAGAAGAGTGCTGCTGATGGCATAGCTCATATTGTTCAGAGCAGTGGTTTAGCTACACAATAGAAAAACCTCCTCCTGTCAGCTTGCACTGCATCCACACTAGGGGGCGCTGCCAGTACAGGTATGCAACAACAAAAAATTAGGAGCATAGACAAGCCCCAAGTACGGGCTCTAAATGGGAGCAGATGCTTAAATGGAAGTGAATCTTGACTGCATCTGGAGCGGAGAAGGCGCTCTCTTCCTCAGGATGGGCGGGCATGGACTCTGATGGAGGCTTTATTAGACAGTCACAGAACTGGAAGGAACATCAAGAGCTCATCTAGTCCAGCCCCCTACACTCAGGGGAGGACTAATGATCTAGACCATCCCTGACAGGTGTTTGTCTAACCTGCTCTTAAAAATCCCCAATGATAGAGACTCCGCAACCTCCCTGGGCAAGTTATTCCAGTGCTTCACCCCCCTGACAGTTGAGAAGTTTTTTCCTAATGTCCAACCTAAACCTCCCTTGCTGCAATTTAAGCCCATTGCTGCTTGTCCTGTCCTCAGAGGTTAGGAAAAACAATTTTTCTTCCTCCTCCTTGTAACAACCTTTTACATACTTGAAAAAGTATGTCCCCTCTGTCGTCTTTTCCAAACTAAACAAACCCAATTTTTTCAATCTTCCCTCACAGGTCATGTTTTCTAGACCTTTAATCATTTGTGTTGCTCTTCTCTGGACTCTCTCCAATTTGTCCACATCCTTCCTGAAATGTGGCGCCCAGAACTGGACACAATACTCCAGTTGAGGCCTAATCAGCACGGAGTAGAGCAGAAGAATTACTTCTTGTGTCTTACTTACAACACTCCTGCCAATACATCCCAGAATGATGTTCGCTTTTTTTGCAACTGCGTTATACTGTTGACTTATACTTAGCTTGTGGTCCACTTTGACCCCCAGATCCCTTTCCGCAGTACTCCTTCTTAGGCAGTCATTTCCCATTTTGTATGTGTGCAACTTTTTATTCCTTCCTAAATGGAGTACTTTGCATTTGTCCTTATTGCATTTCATCCTATTTACTTTAGACCATTTCTCCAGTTTATCCAGATCATTTTGAATTTTAATCCTATCCTCCAAAGCACTTACAACCCCTCCCATCTTGGTATCGTCCGCAAACTTTATAAGTGTACTCTCTGTGCCATTATCTAAATCACTGATGAAGATATTGAACAGAACTAGACCCAGAACGGATCCCTGCGGGACCCCACAAATTATGCCCTTCCAGCATGACTCTGAACCACTGATAACTACTCTAACTAATCCAATCAACATGTATTGGATGGGCACCTAGATACCACACCATTAGCACAATATAAATAGAGACGATTATTCAAGTGCCCAACATATTCAGAAATGGTCATTCAGGACCTACAAGCTCCACACGCTGTGGGCTACCACAACTCCTTTGCATAGCTGCTCACTAAACATCTCAGGTGCTTTGCCTGTCACATTGTTCAAGGGTGTACATAAAGGTTGCTACTTTTCTTCCCCACCACCTTCTTCAGTCTGCTGAACTAGAAGCAAACGGGTGCGTTCTGTCCATGTAGAGGACATTCAGCTCCTGCACGCGACGGGCAGAGAAGCAGATTCCTTCCTGGGTGCTCACACCGTACATCGGATGGTTAGCGTAGGAGGCTGCTACCACACTGATCTACTTTTTTCATGGAAGTGACAAGTCAGCCCAACAAATGGGGCATGGAGTCCTTCAATTCTCTTCCCTCTGGCATTTTCAAGCTTGTGAGCAGTTTTTCCATCTGCATTTGCCTTTCTGTAAAAGGAACCTATGGCTGTGAGGTCAGATGTTACCTGTGAGGGCACTGCAAGAGAGCAGTTTAACACCACTCAACAGTGTGTGATAATCCCTTGGATACTGAATACAAATCTGTTGCATGGGAAATTTCTCCCTTACCTTTGCCCGTGCACAACTCATTGACTCTGTAACATCACCCCCCAAGATGTCACAGTGTTCTATCAAACCTGAGCTACCATTCTTCCCTCTCAGCCCTCTTTCTCCCATCTCACTCTCACACAGTTGAGTACTCAAACCTCTTCTTTGTCACCCAGATTTGCATCATCATCTCCACACATCCAGGCTCTTGCCACTTTGCTGCTTCTTCCTTTACAGTATATCTCCTAGTTTCCCTCTCTGATTTGTAGCCTCTTCCTTGCATTATCTATCTAGTTTAGAGTGGAAGTTCTTTGGGGCTAGGTTTCATTTTCCTGAATGCTTGCAAAGCAATAGATGGTACCATATAATAAGCTTGTCATTCTAGGATAGCTCTCAAGGACTGGTTTTTCATTCTAGGTTAGCTGCAGAGTGCTGGGCTGGCATTTTCTCTAGAACATTGGACAAGTCTTACTGTGACATCAAACCATCTCATAACTCAAGGCTAACAAAATATTACTGTTACCTTTCAGCAGTGGGTGTGAAAACCAAGACTTGAAACCGGACAGGTACCAACAGGAGCAATTTCAGAGATCTCACACACACGACTGCAGATTGAACAATGAACTTCCCCCATGCATTGCTTCAGTTGGGCTATACCAGAATACAGACAGAACTGCAGAATGAAACCAACTCCCTATGCAGACAGCTCCCAAATAAGTGTCTCAAAGCTGCAACAAGTTAGTTTTGAAAAGAACTATTGCCCCCTACTGATCTTTTACTGCCAATAGGCAAATCAACCCTCAGTTCTGGCAGCACATGCAGCTGCTGAAATAAACATGTTAGGGGCAAGAGATGACGACTTATTACAACAGACTGTAGGAACAATAGGGAAGGATACTTTTTTAATAATTGTGAGACAGCCTCACAACTTTGCTTTTCTTCTGTATGAGGCTAGTTTATATGGAATGAGGGACTGATAGCACTAGCTAATGCCAAGAATAACATAGACAAGTATTCCACTTCTACTACTAGGTAAACAATAAAACCTTGCCATCATACAGCACTTATCATTATCCCCATTTTACAGATGAGGAAATGAAGTGGAGAAAGGTCACACAGGAAGTGTAGGTGGAGCTGGCGGAACAGATCCCAGATTTTCTGACTCTCCGTTCCATGCTATAGCCATCGACCACACTGCTTTTGGTAGAAGCAAAGACTGCTAAAAACTGGGTAATCTTCCCCTGAAGTATTCATGTTCTGCTCATACATATGAATAGATCAAGAGCTGGGAAGTAGGTTCAGTAGGACTACTTGGATTTGAGATAGGATATGAGTTCCATAATGCCACGTTTTATCTACACTGCAAGGCCATTCACATGCAAGTTGCTTGAGAAGTGAGTGTCCCTCTCAGCTAGTCCACATAAACAGCAGCCTTCAACTCCTGCCAAGCAACAAAACTCTTTCAATAACTCAAGCAACGTGCTAATGACTTGTGAGCGGGGATAGTTACACATGCTGTTACTTATATTCTGAATGTTCAGACCGAGGGAAATCATCGTATGCAGAAGTGTCCAAAAGACACAGCTTTCCAAGGTGTCACAATCGGCCATACCCTCATCTCACAGTTTAGAAGTAAACAATTCCCACCTTATGGACAGATGGTTTAGAAATTCCGGTGCAGCAATGCCCCACTGGACAGATACTTGACTGTATCAGATTTAACTGTCCTGACAATTGCTTCTCTCTTTATGCCAATGGAGTTTCTTTAATCCAGTTGACAGTTGGGACTTGTAGACTCCACAAGTCATTTGAATTCGGGGGCATTACGTGCTGAAACTTGTAGTCTCCATGAGCAACTGAGCATTTGGATCAAGACAGAACCTGCCGGGTGACGAGATACTCTGGTTTTGCTCTGCTGGGCCTACTTGTCTGCAGCCCTGCCCGCTCTCTGCCTTCCCTAAAGCAGAGGCTGCCAAATGCCCTGTGCTTGGGCAGTGCTGGAAGTAAAGCCTGGATGCTTCGCAGAGCCAGGCACCTGCATCCATGCCAGGAGACGCTGCAGGACATTTTCCTGGTTCAGGCAGCTTCGCACCTCTTCCTTGGGCCAGGACATGGCTTTAGCGCTCGGCGCACACAAGGGGAGCAGCACTAGCCCCGGCCCCAGGCCCGGCGCTTTGCCCTCACACGGAGGAATGAATTCGCAGCACGGACCCACCGCTTGGCGCTAGATGAAGCCAGGCACCCCGAGGGCTGGTCCCGTTCCCTGCACTATTCGCAGAGCGTCCAGCTCTGCACAAACCTGCCCTCCCACGTGTGTGGGCCTCTTGGGACCCCTCTCCCCACAGGCCTGGGCCTCACCCCCCCACGGGCCCCTCACCCCCCACGTCTCCTGCGCTTCCCCTTCTCCCCACTAGGGGCACTCCTGCGGCCCGCCTCGGCCCAGGCCCCACCCCGCGGCTCCCCCGCCCGGCCCCAACGCCCACGGGCCATATCGCGTCCCATGGGCCCCGCCGCCCTTCCCCCGAGCCAGGGGCTCCCCCCGGGCCCCGCTCACCTCCAGCACCACCGTCCTCATGCTGCCGCCCTCAGCCAGGTAGGCCCCGGTGTCCGCCTGCCCGTAGTGCGCGTGCACCACCGCCAGGGCCGCGTGGCAGGCCTGAGCCACCAGGGCCCCCAGCGGCCACGAGAGCGGCTCCCGCTGCAGGTCCCCCCGCAGCACCACGTACTGCACCAGCCGTCGCCCGGAGCTACCGCCGGGCGCCGCCATCTTAGCGTACGGACACCTGTCGGGAGGGAGAGGCGCGGAGCATGCCGGGAAAGGGGCACAGTCACTGCCACCTTGCAGTACGGAATCAGCACGCACGGCATGCTGGGAAAACAGGATAGGCGCCGCCATCTTAATGTACGGAACCGGATGACGGTTACGCGGAGCATGCCGGGAAAAGGGTTTGCTCAGCGCCATCTTCCAGTACGGACTAACTCAACACGCAGGCTATGCTGGGAAAGCAATGCGGGCGCCGCCATCTTGTCGTACGGTAACGGGGGAACGAGAGGGCGGGCATTCCGGAAATAAACCCTGGGCGGGGCGTCTCTACTTCCTCCTCGGGCAAGCGTGCCGCGGGGTATGCTGGGAAAGAGAGTAAAGGGAGTTTCGCGACGTATTTCCGGGGGGGGGGTCGGTGCGCGGGAGGTTTGAGCGCGGGACCCGTAGCCGGTTTCCATGGTGCTCGCGGGTGAGTCCTGAACCGCGGCAGGAGGGTCCGCGTCGGTGTCCCCGTCCCCAGAGCGGGGTCCGGCCTGGCTCAGTCCCCGCGCCCGCCGGCCCGCGGAGCCCTTCCTCCCCGGAGTCCCACCCCCAGAACCCAGGAGTCCGGACCCCTCCCCCGCCCCCGCCCCGCCAGCACCCAGGGGTCCGGACCCTCCGCCCCCGCCGGCACCCAGGAGTCCTGACCCCTCCCCTCCACCCCCCCCCCCCGCCCGCCCGCCTGCACCCAGGAGTCCGGACCCCTCCCCTCCCCCCCCCGCCTGCCCGAACCCAGGAGTCCTGACCCCTCCCCTCCACCCCCCGCCTGCCCGAACCCAGGAGTCCTGACCCCACCCCCACCCCCGCGCAACCAACCACCAGAAACCCGTCCAAAACAGGAAACAGAACCCCCCTGCCCCAACAGAACCCAGGAGTCCTACTGCCCCCAAACCTCCAGAACCCAGGAGTCCTGACCCCAGCCACCAGAACCCCTCCCCAAACAGCACCCAGGAGTCCCAGTGCCCCCCCCGCCCAGAACCCCTTCCTGAACAAGGAATAGAACCCAGGGGTCCCGGCTCCCAGCCCTCCCCACCAACCTGACCACCAGAACCCCTCCCAGGGCAGAGATCAGAACCCAGGAGTCCTGTGTCTTCATCCTCACCAGGGTCCAATGCCCACTTGCTTTAACACGGTCACTCCAGTGAGGGCTGCTCTGAGGCATTTTCCTGCACCAGCTGTTTGTGAAAATGGCATCTCTGCATATGCGCCCCCTTCCCTTCCCTTCCCTTCCCTGTCTGAGGAGCAGGAAGAGTCAATGGGACACCTCATGAAAATAGATTAAAATTGTTTTATACCATATGCACCTTCAGAAATTAACTTGGAGACATGGTGTCTGTGCTCCTGCTAATGCCTTACAGTCAGCACCTATACCCAGTGGCCTGGGGGAGGCATCCTTGATCCCAGCCATAAAAAAGCCACAGGTGCAGGGATTTTCATGGGCTGAAAGCATTGTACCATCTAATTCTTTCAGTAGATAACCTAAAATGTAAAAGAGTGATCTCTTCTTTTCAGCACAAATAAGCTTGCAGTGGCAAAGCCCCTAGTGCCTTTGTGGCGTAATTCTACTGGGCAAGTACCTACCACGAAGATCCTTCATTCCACGCTACGTACTTTTACCATTGCCTAAGAGCTAGACGTGACAATGGAAGAGGCAACAGCTTACCTGAGAGATGGTAAGTTGCTAGGGAACAGACCGCAGCTGCCTTCACCTTTAATGTGGAGCGATGACCTGAAGAAACTATGGGTCTTAAGTGCAAAGTGCTCTTCAGCTCGGTGAAAGTGATACTCTCCTCATTCACAAAAAGAAAAGGAGGACTTGTGGCACCTTAGAAACTAACAAATTTATTTGAGCATAAGCTTTCGTGAGCTACAGCTCACTTCATCGGATGCATTCATTCATTCATTATTTTTTTCCCCCCACTGAATGCGTCCGATGAAGTGAGCTGTAGCTCACGAAAGCTTATGCTCAAATAAATTTGTTAGTTCCTAAGGTGCCACAAGTACTCCTTTTCTTTTTGCGAATACAGACTAACACAGCTGCTACTCTGAAACCTCTCCTCATTCAAAATCACTCCTTAAGATCCACTTCTGCCATAATAATAAAATCTAGCTTTTATGTAGCACTCTTCATCTGGAGATCTCCAAGTACTTTGCAAAGGAGGTAAAGATCATTATTCCTATTTTACAGGTAGGAGAGCTGAGGCAGAGGTGTGAAGTGACTTGCCCAAAGTCACCCAGTAGATCTGGGAGCCTGTGTTTCCTGAGGTCCAGTTCAGTGCACTACCCACTAGCCCAGTGGTTTTCAAACGGCGGGTCGCGACCCAGTACTGGATCACGGCGGCTCTGGTCAGCACCACTGACTGGGCCGTTAAAAGTCCTGTCAGCAGTGCTGCCTGGCTAAGACAGGCTAGTCCCTACCTGTTCTGACACCATGCTGTGTCCCGGAAACAACCAGCAGCAGGTCTGGCTCCTAGGCAGGGGGGCCACGGGGCTCTGCACGCTGCCCGTGCCCCAAGCACTGGCTCTGTACTCGCATTGGCGAGCCGGGGGGCTGTGCTTGTGGGCGAGAGCCACATGGAGCCACTTGCACGCCTCCCCCTAGGAGCCGGACCTGCTGCTGTCCACTTCTGGGTCTGTGGCGCCAGGACAGGTGGGAAGCCTGCCTCTACACCCCCACTGCGCTGCTGACTGGGAGCTGCCCAAAGTAAGCCCGTGCCCCAACCCCCACTCCCCAGCCCTGAGGCCTCCCCAAACCCGGAGCCCCTTCCTGTACCCAAAATTCCTCATCCCCGGCCCCACCCCAGAGCCCTGACCCCCCCTCCTGCACTCCAGCCCAGAGCCCCCTCCCACATCCTGAACCCCTCATTCCTGGCCCCACCCCTGCATCCCAACCCTCTGCCCCAGCCCTGAGCCCCTCCCACACCCCAAACCCCTCATCCCCAGATCTGTTGGGTCGCAGGCATCAACAATTTTCTTCAACTGGGTCACCAGAAAAAAAGTTTGAAAACCACTGCACTAGCCTACATTGCATTAAGAAATTAGCCAGCTAGCAATGGCTACATCAAGGGATAATTAGGACTCAGTCATATACATAAGACCAAAAAGCCCCTTAACTGTAGGTTATTTCTCTTTCCCCAACCTATATAAGTATGTCATGATTAGGGTCTCTCTTCATGTATCAGTACAGTGCCTAGCATGATCTGGGTGCTACTATAATATACATAGGCTTGGCAGAATTCAATCCCCGCCCCCCCCCCCCCCCAATTTTGACAGTTAACGTAGATTTTTATTTTTAAGATTTTATCATCAATTAGTATCACTTTTGTTTTTCAAACATTTGCTGCAAATTAAGGTGTGGGGCAGGGCAAGGGTAGCACTGACACGGGGGCTGCTGAGAGGTCCAAGACGCCAGGGCGCAAAGAAGGCTGCAGTCCTGGCACAGTGGAACAGAGGCCCCCGGCCACGACTGCAAGGAGGAGGACAAACCTTTGGCCATGGAGTGCTACTGAACTGTTCTTGCCCAGGGACAGCTCCCACACTCCTGGCTCGTGAGTGAGTGGGGCTGGGGCAGCAGAGCTGCAGAGGATTCTCTGCACTGGTGACACCTGATCACTGAAGGTGCAAGGTGTGGGGAAGCCTGTGGTCCTGGCAGGGCAAAGCAGAGACCTCTGTGGCCAGAGCTGTGAGGAGGAGGAGGAGCCCCCCAGCAATGAGGGAGGCCATTCTGCTGAATGGCTCCTGTCCGGGGTTGGAACCATTCAGCAGTGGGGTGGCCTCTCCAACAGCTTGGGGCTTTACCTCATCATCTCAGTCCTGGCCAGGGGTCTCTGCTCCACTGGGCTTGGACAGCAGCATTCACTGCACCTGGTCCCTGCAGGGATTGGGCGTTACCGGCCCTGAGGCCATGCTGTCATGGGAGTGAAGGAGCTGGGTTGTGACAGCAGGGCTGCAGAGGACTCCATGTATCCCCGGGGCCGGTGACACCTGATCCCTGCAGGCATGTGGTGAGGGAACTGTTGCTTCCTCCAACAGTTACTAACTGATTTTTTTTGTTGATTTCAGTGTGTCAGCTGAAATAACTAACGTCTATAGATTTTTAAATCCTGCCCAGGCTAAATATAAATAAATAATTGCAGACTGGATTTATCTGTTTGTTCCTTTCCTGGAGGGGTCCTATCCCATCTGGAAAAGCTGGAAGCTCATGCACGGAAACTAGCACTGAAGCAAGAAGAAACTCAACGGCAGCAGGAGAATTTGGTCAGGCTGAGAGCAAGAATCCAGGAGCTGAGACTCCAAAGAGATGAACTCCAGACCAAAGTGAACCTGCAGCAAGTTGGGGTAAGAATTAGCTGCTTGTCACGTACAAGTGGCAGAAGGTCCCTGACCGACTTCTGTCCTTCCAGACTGTGTGATTGACTTATTTATATTATTTCTCTAATACAACTAGCTGCTATTCTTTCCCTTCACTTTTTTTTTAAATAACTTCATGCTGCTGGCTTGAGAAAACTCAAGACTGAAGTCCTGCTCACAGAGCAGGTGCAGCACTGCCATGCCCTGCTACTTACAAAGAAACTGTTGTGCCCCTATCCTAGAACTTTTTTCTTCTCCTGTCACAAAACAGTATTCCAAGCAGTCTGTCTTGCCCTGCTCTGAGCAGAGCAAATCCCCAGCAGCAGCCTGGGCCACCCTTCATCCAGTGAATACTTGATGTTTCAGTGACTTCTGAGCGGCTTTTCTTTCATGTCTTGTCTTTTATAGCTCATCAGGCAGGAAGGAGCTACCAGCAGTAATGTGGAGCCCGTCCAAGGAGCGGAGACCGGAGGGCAAGCTCTTCTAAAATGGAAAGTGGAAAATGTGAAGGCCATGCTGCAAGCCTTTCATCTGACAGGTAAAGCCCTGAGATCCATGCAAGCTCTGACTAGTGCCCTGCAGTCCATAGTCAGTTCCTGTATGAGGGGCTGATAGGTGGCCTTGATCCCAGCCACTGGTTTTGTAGCGTTGTCATTTTGAAGGATGAACTTGCTATCAAGCTGATTGTTTTCTATTAAAAGTGATTCTATTGTGCTTTTAAATAACAGTCATTAAGAGTGTTGAGGTGCTAGAAGATAACTGAGTTTGAAAGAGATTAATTCATCTAGGGTTGATTCCCTTTGTCTGTCACCTCGGATTCTCCATCCACCACTAGAGGCTTCCATGATACTGAGTTAACACACTGTGTTCAGAACAAATTCTCATTGGCTGAGCCTTCCCTAAGGGCAGGATACTGTTTCTAACTGTCTCTGAGCCTTTTCAAATTACTACTTTAATGGGCGTCACTTTCACCACAATTTCCAGTTTCTCTAATTGAAATGTTTTTGAACCAATCTTGCCACGATGCAGATGAGCTGATTAGGGGAGCATTTCTCAACCTTTTTGGATGACTGTGTATCAGTTTAATCAGTCTTGGACCTTGGCTACGCCAGCCAGAGCATGCTGCCTTCCTCCACTCAACTGTGCATTCTTTAACTCAGCACTGAGTTTGGACTTATCATGATGGGAAGACTGGTGTGGAGTAGCCCAAGCTCCATAGCAGGCTAGAGTGCATGCACCTGTGTGGAAGTTGAGCAGAAACATACCAGGACCCAGCACAGAAGCTCAGTGGAAGAAGTTGGGAACCTGGAGTACTGCTGGTCACAAAATCCTGAACCCACTAGAAGATTGAGGGGAGGGTTATAAAAAATGATTCCAGGGTTCATGCCTCTTAATTCTTCCAAATCCTTAATCCTCTTAGGAGCCCTGTCTAAGGACTAAATGTATGTAGTATATTCCATATGTAGAACAACACACATTGAGCTGTCCATGCCCCCTTAGCAAAGCTTTCTTACAATAGTGTTCTAGAATGGTGCTGAATAAAGACCCCTTTTTGTACCCAAGGGATTAGTGGGAAATTGACCAAACAAGGAGTCTGTTTCTGCATCAGCACTGCTTATGAAGGCACCTACCTGGACTCCTACTACCTCGACCTCCTCATACAGCAACCAGTCCAGATTCGTCACCACTCCGTCCCCATCTTCATCCCCTTGGAGCAAATAGCCAAGAAGTACTTGCAGACCGACATCAAATGTTTCCTGGCTATGTTGTCTGATCACCTGAATGCTTATGCTGGAAGGAAATACCAGGCAGATCAGTTACAGGTACCGATGGCCCCAGCAACCACATTAATCTGTTCTTGACCTTTTGTATGTACGAAAAGGGAGAGAAAGGATATGAGAGGGTTATCTACCCACATGTATTTTGGGGAGTGGGTGAAGTTACAATAAATATGAGGTGGGAAGGACTCAAGATTGTGTGGCTTGAGAACCAGGGATCTGAAAGTTCTAATTCCACTTTTGACAGTCACTAGGTATGCACTTGAATAGGTCATTAAACCATTCTACCTAGGTTTCCACATCAGTAAAATGCAGACCACGACAGGGTGTTAAGAGGGTTAATGAGTTAACATTTAAGCTCTTTGAAGACACATGTTAAGCAAGTATTGCATTCCAGGTATGTGTGGTGGGAGGAGAGTTAAACACACACAATAATATCTTTTGTTTAAATCTTAGAAACTGTTAGGTTGTAAATATCCTAAAAGCCTGTGGGCATCAGAGCTTGCATGGTATTTTTATGCAATGAAAATTGTGCAGAGAATTGTTTGTGTCAGAATCTGTGTAGGAAGCTGTTAAGACGTAGGTCCTACAAAGGAGCACTCAAGGTTCCAGTTTTAGGTGTTGCATTGCTAATTATAGCATGAAATATGAACTCACTTGAAAACTGATGGAAATATGTCTTAAATGTGTTCGCATGCATAACTAAAATATATATAAAAACAAAACTCATTGGCTTTAGAAAAATAAACATGTGCAAGTCAGGAAACGTGGAGTTAAGATTCCACAAACAACTTCCACTCTGTTCCACCCCATATCCACCACACAGTCCATCTATATCCCTGAGAGACTCAAACTTGTACCTCAGACTTGTACCTTCTCCAAACTGCCCTGATTCTCTAATATTTTCCCTCTACCTTTTGTACACAGAACAGACATGTTCCTCTCCTCCTCCCACCTGCCCTCTATACTCCGTATTTCAACATCTTCATATCTTTTTAGCAGAGGGCATTTGCTGATATTAACCATTGTTAAAATCACAGTCTGCCATGTTCACTCTGTCTACTGAATACAAATGCCACGATCCTCATCTGTTATAGGGATGATGTTCCATGTGTCAGGATACAGGGTGGGGTAGATTTCAGATATTTTGTGCAGTCTAAACTTCAGGTTTCCTGACTTGAAATAAAAACGTGTGCCAGCTCTGATGTTTTTACTGCGAGGTTTTTGTTTGAGGTATGTACAATATGTTTCCAACCTTAAATCTGTCAGACCTAAGTGTGTTTAAGATTTAGCAAAATGGGAGAAATCCCAGCCCCTCTCTCTGAGTGAGTCCCTTTCATAGTGTAGTGCTTCTGTTTGTCTTCGTCCCTACAGGACCATTTTTCAGCCTTTCTCGAAGGAACCTTGCAGAGAAACTCCTTGCATAATGTATTGTTCTTTAATTATGATGTGGAAACAGAAAGCAAGACCTTTCCATTCAGAGCAAAGCTGGTTTACGGCAATCTCACCCGTAGTCTTCCAACTGAGGCCATTATTACATGTAAAGGTAAAAGAAGGACATCTGTGTCCAATCAGAGAGCATTTGTATGGAAGCAAGACCGTAGCAAAATAATCTGCATTGGGGCTTTCATAGTCTGTTTAGGGTCATATTATTATTGTTCACTATTTGAACTTCAGGCCAAGAAAGAAATGAGTAGCTTATTTTATTTCTTGAGCCCTCAGGAAAAGCAAGTCACGTGATTCCTATGTAGCTAGAGCTTTGTTCCACAGAGGTTGTGGCCTCATGCTATAAACATTTTACAGACTTGCTACAGCTCCCATCTTAGCCGGGCTGTAAGATGGTTCTGGATCATTAGGGGCATTGTCGGGACTGAGGTGTATGGGAAACCAGGACTGGAATGAGTGTGTGTGCAGGAGTGCACGTACAAATAGTCTCAGAAAAATGCATGTTCATTTGTTACCTTGAATAAATTCAAATAGCAGAAAAATGCTAAAATTCATAGACTATAGAGCCAGAAGGGACCGTTGTGATCATGTAGTTCATAGATTATATTAATAGATTATATTATTATATTCATATATTATAGAGCCAGAAGGGACCATTGTGATCATGTAGTCTGATCTCCTGTGTAACACAGGCCAGAGAACTTCCCTGAATTAATTCCTGCTTGAACTAAAGCAGATGTTTTTAGAAAAACATCCAGTCTTGATTTATGAATTGCACATGATGGAGAATTGGCCACATGTTGCTCTGGTCCCCACAGGAATATATAAAGCTCTGTGCCAAGCACGCAGGCCAGATCAACCTGTATTCTAACAATTGAGGAACCTGTCATGTTACAACTCAATTCCCTGAAACAGGAAAGTTTGGAGGATAGAGGGGCTCATAATGAATTCAGAAGTGTGCGCACTCTCAGCCATGGTTACAACTTGCTCAAGTATCCCACTTATCCATTGTAGTAAAGATTATCCCATGATTTCTCTCCACACTTATGAAAGCCTTGGGATTGGGAAACCTCTCTCTCTGGGTGAGGAAGGAGGAAGAGCTTTCATTGTGAATAAGATTTGATACTGTGTAGTTTGACGGCATTGGCCTGTACAGTATACTAGAAAGCAAGTGATGGCACAGGGGGAGATAGGCAGTGTGATTATGGCTCTCACCTGAAACATGAAGGGATAATATGAACTATAGTGACAGAAAGCTTTGTGCCTGGGAACGGTCTGCCTGTCCTCCCCGACCTCTTCAGGAAATCTGTCCTCCCTCCTCCATAATATTGTTTTTCTATTATCATAGTCTTGGACCAGAACCCTGTTGTGCTAGGGGCTGTACAGGCACAGCACAGAGACAGTGCCTGCCCGCAAAGAGCTTACAACCCAAATATACGACAAGAGAAAACAGATGGATATAAACAGACTGACAGGGGAATCATGAGATAATACTGGACAGCAGTAAAGCCTTTGAGGCAGGGACCATCTCTTATCCAAATTTACAATGATATAAACGTTTTATAGTCAAATTATAGTGCTTGTCATATTACAGTCTCCCCATCGGTTTGTGATGGGCTGCCATAAATGTTAAGGGTTGGTCTAAGAAATCTAGGAGTTCCTCTTGATCCAGAGCAGTTGCGAGGTTTGCACTGTCTGGCAGCCTGTTGACTCTGATTCTGCTTTCTGTGGATTCTTTCCCAGAATGTCCCTGTACCTCAGGCTTACGTACAAGGAATAGGCAAAAGACTTCATGGTTAAAAAGCAGCCAGTTTGTGGCTTCTGCTCCCTATCTGTGCTTTGTAGCAACACTTAACCCTCACTGCACCCACAGGAGGTAATGAGTTAATGCGAGGCTTTGTGCGCCTTTAATATTGCCCCAGCAATTATCTTGCAGAAGGACCCTGCAGCTGGGCCGCCTGAATGGGGGGCTCTGACTCTTTTGCTCTGCACCTGGTCCAGTGACGGGCTAGACAGAGCTCTGGGGAAAGGAGCAACTCGAGCTACTCTTAGCCAGTTGCTGGTTGTCTGGAGGCCCCATTGGCCAAACAGCAGAGCTGGTGTGGAACTGAGGCCCAGCTCTGCGGGCGGAACACCACCTTCAGTCTCCTGCTCCCCTCTGCCACTCACAACACCAAAGGGAGTCTGATCTCCTGAAGCTGTTTCTTCCCTCCCCCCCCTCCCCCACCCCGGTCAGCCCTCTGCAGATGAAGCTGTGGCCTTTGCCCAACAAGTTCAGATACAGCCGTTCTGAGCACCAGTGTCTGAAAGATAAACTGCTCCCCCGGCACTTCCCTCCCGTTTACACACCCTGAGCCGTGCTTAGGGTTGCCTCTCCCCGTCCAGGTTTTTCCCGGACAGTCCAATTTTTGGCTTCTTTGTCCGGGTGTCATTTAGGGTTGCCAGGTACCTGGCTTTCGACTGGAAGTCTGGTTGAAAAGGGGGCCTGGCAACCTAAATGGCACCCAAACCAAAAGTCCGGTTACTATGGGGAGGTATTGTGTCATTAAAGATCTTGCTCAGCTGGGGTTCTTCTACCTGCCGGCGATGGGGAGAGGAGCATGTGATGGGCGGGACCTTGGGGGAAGAGGTGGAGCAGGGGCGGGGTCTTGGGGGTCCAGTTACCAGGAATTCGAAAGGTGGCAACCCTACCCATGGCTGTCTCAATGCCAGGAAAAAGTGGGCCTGGAGCCATTTCCTCTCCAGTGCTGGGGGAGAGACTCACTCAGAGCAGCTGCATGTCAGGGGAGACAGAGTGGAGAGTAAGGAAGGTGGAACAGAGGGGGAAGGGAGGGTGACAGATGAAACCAGATGGGACTCCCAACATATGCAGAGGTGGGGAGGAGAGAAATCAGAAGCAAGGAGCTTTGTGTTAGGGGTAATACTGAGTTCCTTTCAGCTACACTGATTTGTTGGTTTCTCTCTGAAGCAGGGGATGTTTCTGCCTCTCTGGTGGAGAAGACAGCAGCTCATTCAAACTTATTCTGCCACACGGCTCTGCACAAAGCCTTTGATTCCTTCAAAAGAGCAGCAGAAAGTCTGGATCAATCGACGTAAGCAGACAACGCCCTGTCCCTAGATCAAATGCACTTACAGTGCTTTCTGATCGCTGCAAAGCTCCCTGGGAGGTTGCTACTGTGTAAATGCTTTTTAGACTGGACTGCAGCAGAGTTTCAGGAAAATGCCTGAGGGATAGCTAAACCAGTTCATAGTACTGAGAACACTGTCTTCTTGAGCGGCTCTTAGATGCCTGGTCTCTGCATATCCTTCTAGAGCCCCTCTCCTCTGGCGAATTGCTAACAGCTTGCTGACAGATTAACAAGATAGTTGCTATCATGGCTCCATAACACTTCACCAGACTGGACAGCAGACAGACACAGGAAATCCATCTCCCCATTGGAATGGTAAACCAGAGACTTTCAGAGTTGTCAGGTAAACTTCACAAAAGTGTAACAAAACTTAGCCCTAGTGAAAGCTGTCAGGGAAGCACCCCCGGGGCTTTCAGTCTTCCCTGTATCCCTCCAGCTGGTATCAAGTGGTGTAGAGCAGGTGTAAGCTTCCTCTAGGTTGCTTTGCAAATGGCATGTTTAGTTCTAGGCCTCATGCTGAGCTTATTAACGAAGGCTCCAATTCTGCAACTGGATTCGTGCAGGACAACCTCCATGACTTCCGTAGGGCTCTGTATAGGTGCAATGTTCCTACTGCATAGGTCAGGGCCTATGTTAGCCGTTAGTGCCGACTGTGATAGTGCATTTTGTGACGAGAGCTCTTACCCTCTGTGAGCTTGACGGGCTTGACTACAAATTCATTATTAATGGCACTTTCACTTTTTAACTTGTTACTAAATATGCCTCATGATTAAAACTGCAAGAATCTTAAAAATCTAATTTACTTTTCACTATGATGGTGGGCAATTATTTCTCTCAAGCCTGATGAGTGATATTTGACTAGGCAATTCTTCTTCCCACTTCCCATGTACCAGCCCAGTGCTGCAGTGGTTGCAAATGCAGCAGGGAAATGTTTGATTTATTTTGGTTTGTTCCAGAGGAATTTTAAAAATAGTTTATTAAAACTCTTGAAGATAGTTTAGGAGTCCAAATTTAACCTGACCATCGTTTTAAATTGCAACCTGAAGTTCTATGGCACATTGGCTGAGATTTATTTTATTACAACTGCATCATTTCTGAGTGGAAGACTATGCCTCTAATGTTCAGAGTTAATTTGGGGAGGGTGCTCATGAAGATTTATGAAAGAACTGAGCAGATGGTTGCAGAAAATTCCTGCAGGTTGCTGTTGCATAATGTACGGCCTCTAACTAGATTCCTGTCTGAAAATGTCTTTATTCATAACAGCAAGCATCCTCCATCATTTTTTAGAATGGTGAAAGGCAGTTTCTTCCTTTGCCTGTTGCAATGCCATTACTGCTTCCTCTGCCGCTGCAGTGGCATCTGCCGCTGACTAGGTGTGCAGATTGTGTGTGTGTGGCTTTGACACAAGCAAATACCATTCTATTTCTGCAGAGCATGCAGGAGCATATCCGTGGGGAGCGATAGGTTAAGGGGGGATTTCTCTCTTCCTCTTGTGAGAATGAAATGACCTATTCACCTAACCATATGTTATAGGGAAGAGGAGCCCTCAAATCTACACCTGTGACCCTCTGCAGCCCCTTGTCTCTGGGCACAGATTACACTGATCCTGTACAGGTATTACAAATGAACATTATTTCCTAAAGATTTTTAGTTTTAACTTCACAAAAACCTCCTCTAGCTTGGAAGTAACAATTATTAAACTGAAAAGTGTAATGTATTAATTACAGAGAATAGAGGGACTGGGTTCCTGCTGAAGCCTGGTTGATTAACAATCTCAGATAATTACTAATGTTATATTACCTGTGGCAAAAGTCATCAGAAAAGGAACTTGCTGACCTTCTGTTTCAGATAAATTAGTTTTCAGAAACTGCCAGTATTAGAACTGCAAATGAGGTCTTCTAGTCCACTGCTCACACACCCTTAGCCAGTTTGAGTGTTCTGTGGAGCCTGATTTCCAGTTTGTGTAATTGTAAATGACCCAAACAAAGCTTCACCCATTTCACTCAGACCTTTTCACGAGTTAATGGATCTTAGTGTGAACAAGTTTGCCCAATAGCCTTACTTCCTTCCTGTTTCTCGTTGTGTGACACTACATAATTTTGCTTTCTCCTTGGTGTTTATATTCATGGTATAAGTAATGAAAGGTACTATGGGCTGAGGAGTCCAGGAGCAGCCATACATGAGGTGACACTACAGAAACAACAAACCATTTATTGTCTTGCATGTGCATTTTTCTGTGACTCAGTCAGTTAGCACAGTTCTTGAGGTAGCAACAGGCAGGAAAACCAGCCAGTCAAATTGCACCCCTCTCCCCCACTTATTCTACAGGGGTCTTTGACCTATTAGCAGAAAGCTAGGGATGTCACTTAAAGGAAAGTGCAGAAAGCCTGATCTTTCAGGATCTCAGACAGCTCTCAGACAAGAGCAAGCAGGTTCTTGCATGCCAACAGGAGGGGTGCGCTGTAAGAACCTAGATGGAACACAGAGGTCAGACCACTAGCATGATAAAATGCTGCTGGTGTATGTCTACACTGCAATTAGTCACCTGGCGCTGGCCCGGGCCTGCTGACTTGGGCTAAGGGGCTGTTTAATTGCAACGTAGAAAATTGGCAGCCCAAGCTCTGGGACCCTCCCACTTCACAGGGTCCTAGAGCCCAGGCACCAGCCCAAGCCTGATTGTCTACACCACTACACTGTAGACATACCCACAGGCAACAGGAGTAGCAGAGGCTGTTTGTTTCTAGCACTGAGGGAGACCTACGCAGTCTGTTCCTGAGTGTGTTTGAACTGCATAGCACAGGGGCTCAAACTTTTCCAAGGGGGACGGGGGACTAAACCTAAGGAAAGTTTCCTTCTGAACACTACTGGTGCCATCATATCCCTCTGGCATCTACTGCGATTACTTTGCCAGGTAATGTCTCTAATTCATTTAACTGTCTCCAATGCTATGAGTGTTTTGCCTTGCTTGGAAATATTAATTGCTCTCCATTCTTTTATTCCTCTCGCTTCCCTGCTCATGCTTCTGTGATGCCTGTTCCCCTTCTCATCCTTGTCCCTTATACGTATGTTCTTGCCCTTCTCCCCAACATCCACTGCCCAGCTATCTCATCTTCTGCTCCCCTTAGTCCCTGGATCATGCTACTATGTTAGTTTTTCCCCTAGATGTTCCTTGGTAGTTGTTGGTTCCTGTTTCCTTTTCTTCACAGTAGCCCATTTGAGAGGGAGCTACATTAGTCCCTCCTTGTTTCCAGCAGCTTTACAGGCTCTTTTCAATGAAGACAGCTGTAGAAGCTGCTGGGACCACCAAGGCGGTGGGTCTAGGACAATGTGACCAAGGCTCTCCAAGGCCACTTCAGCCTGCAATGTGGGAACCATGCAGGAACAAATGTTCTTGAGCAGCTCTTCCCAACCCTTGTGAGCCATCCTACTGCCTGAGTCTGCGGTATGAACCTCAGTCTCAGAGGAAACCTTTCCTTCTTCCCAAGGGTGAACTAGTGGAGGTAGATTTGGGAAGAAAGAGTGGCGGGGGAGAAAGCCAAGGCTCTGCAAAGTTTGCTGGCCCTTTTGGAGATGGGAAAACAAGTGGCTGGAGCCTGTAGAAGTGATCTGAGGGCTGGGGCCTTGCTCTACCTGTTTACACCTGTGCGAAGTATATGTAACCCCATTTTAGGTACTACACAGTTCCCCATTACCTAAGCACCTCACACACTTTATTTATCCTCAGAACCACCACCACCACCCCCTTTGAGATCGGCCAGTACTATATCTCTGTTTTGGGGCTGGGAGAGGGATACCCAGCAAGACTAAGGCCCCGATCATTGAAGTCAATGGGAGTTAGGAGCCTAAATACCTTAGGCCCAGATCCTCTAAGTGATTTGCACAACGTCTCAGAGGGAATCTGTGACAGAACAGGGACTTGAACTCAGGTTTCCCAACTCCTAGGCATCTGCTTTAACAAGTAAACTGTCCTCCTCCCTCTGGTCTGGTGGTGTATATACCCACTTTGCACAGCTGTAAGTGACAGTGCAAAGGCAGTGGTGCATGAGACCTACACTTTAATTGTGGCTGCACTGGCCTTGATGTTCTTAAGCCCAAATTCAGACCTGGTGTAAATGGCCATACTTAGAACCCCCTGAGCTCAGCAAAGCTGCACCCACCTGTAGTAAGGTGACATGCCAAATGGGTGTAAATTACTTGTTTCCCCCACTCCCAAGAGCAAGCAAGCTGTACAAGCTACACTCCTTTTCTGCCTCTATTTAGAGTATGACCAACTACCACTTCATTTACACCACCACTGAATTTGGGACTGGGTGATGTTCATGACAGTGAAACCCACAAGGGCTCTGGTCCAGTGGATGAAGAAGATTGCTGTGAGTCAAGCCCTTTGGATTTTATTTCCAGCTAAGTAAGCTTGGGGCAAGTCACTTACTTCTGGTCTAACTAGAAAATTAGGTCCATTCAACCACATTGGTCACGTGAAAAATCCACACCCCTGAACTGTGTAGTTAAGCTGGATTAAGTCCCCATGGAGCCAGTGCTAGGTCAACTGACTAATTCTTCCATCGACCTAGCTACCTCTTCTCAGGGGGATGAATTGCTTACGCCAGCAGGAGAAAGTCAGCCGTGCTGCCACAGTGTTTAAGTGTAGACAAGCCCTTAAGCACTTTTGAAAAGCTCCCTGGGCACCAATCCACATCTTTAGGCCCCTGAATACCTTTAAAAATTGGGCCTCTTTGCCTTAGTTTCCACATCTGGAAAGGGCCTAAAGATACTCACTGCTGTGAAGTGCTGGCTGACCTCCAGCTGAAAAGGCGTTATACACGTGCTAAGGATTTTTATTACTCTCTCCTAGTAGCTTCACAGCTCAGAGAATGTATTTACACTACAGGCCTGGAAATTCATGTGGGGACGTGTTTTCCCTTCCTTGCTGTGTTTGCGCAGAGCCCCTCATGGGGTGAGGCCATGAGGCACTTGACCATCCAGCAGCCTCGGCCAGAGCATGGAAGTGTTCAGGACAAACTGGACACAGGATCACTGTCTTTTAAATTCAACTTGTTCTATTCAAGAATCTAGAGAAAAAATTACACTGCTTTTGTTTTCAAACAGAATATTGGATGAAGGCTTTAATAAAACAGTCTTGTTCTTTGCCAATACCTGTCCATCTCGTCCTTAAAGCGATAGCAAAGGTGACAACAGCAGCGAGCGGAGTGCAAGGCAGTATCGGAAAGAGAAATCCGCAAATAGTCTAACAGACACAATTAAAAATATAAATGTCAATCTGTATCTTTTTATATATATATTTATATATTTGAAATACACAACATTGGTTTTTATTTCTTCACCTCCAAGTCAAAGGAAATATTGCACTCTCTCTGATCTCCTAGCTACGGTGGCATAGGGCAAGGATGAGCATCGTGTGAACTAACAGAAAGCCCAAGTGCTCCTGTTTTAGCTCTCCTGGCGCACACCAGAGATTTTTCCTCTGACCACCCACCCTGAGTTTTTATCTCTTAGCAACAAACACTAAGTGGAGGCTGGGTCTGTGGCACTAAATTAAATCCAAGCCACCTGCCTCTCGATTACACTAACAGGGTACACAGGAGCCTACTGCAATTGGGAGTGCTCCTGAAATGCTGCGTGAGGCTTCCGAACAGTCAGACCCACACCAGCACAGTGGTGTGTGTGTGTGAGCTGTAGGGGGATCGGATCAGTCCCTCCCCTATCTCCCTTCTGCTAAGCTGCAGACGGGGAGCTGAAGTCAAGCAGACCCCTCTAAGATAAACCTCCAGGAAAAAAGGAGCAGGCCAGGGGTTGGTTTCTCTTAAATCTAGACATTAGGTTGAAAGATGTTACTATCAGTCTCGTTTCTAGAGCGCTGGGCACTCAAAGCTGCTTGTCTCTCGCCAGTAGGAGGCACTGGACTTCATTCGCTAGTGGGAGTATGGAGCCCAGCTCCATCATGAGCTGTCGACCACCTGGTGCGGAAGAGTCACTGAGGAGCCATTGACAAAAGAGCCCTGCTTCTCCCGGCCCTTCAGGAAGAAGGTCAGCAACTCCCCTTTGCCTTTGACGTAGATGGTCCCCCGGCGCATAAAGCGGAACCCGTATTCCTTCAGGACGAGATGGGTCTCCTCCACCACCTGCACAGATGAGCAGACACGACCGCGCAGCTGCGTTTACTAGGCAGTGCCCTTGCTAAGGGCTGTCACATCCCTTCACGCGCATCTTCCTATTATAACTCCTCGCCCTCTACCCCAGGCATGAAGCATTTACATCACCCCTTTCATTCAAGGACCAGCTGGCACTTTGCTGCAGAGAGTCATCTGAGAGGTTCAGTGACTTCATGGTATAGCAGACCCAGGAACAGTTCCAGAGCTCCTGTCCCGCACTCCCCAAGTGTAATGGTTGACATAGGAATCCCTACATCTGATTTTCTGTCTCCCTCTGTGCTCCTTCACGCAACCATGTCTTTCCCTCTGCCCAGTCTCTCCTCCCTCCCATTACTCGCAGCTTGCATCCTCGTTTTTGCACTGGCCCCTAGGCCTGGAACAGCCTCCACCAGTCAGGTGACCTCATTCTCCAAACCTGGCTCTGTCAATTAGCTCCCCTGTCTCCAGAGCTACAGGCACTCACTCTTGCTCTGATACGTCACACCACCCTGTCTGTCAAACTGCAATTGCTGTCTCCTCGGGGCTGTCCCTTTCTCAGTGTCTATTGGTGCTGTGGTTAAGGTTACCTAAGCATTTCCATTCCACCCTCCTATTTTTACTAGCTCACAACTTTCATCTGAACTGAAACAGGTCATGCCTGGCGTTTCTGAGGGGGATGTGCTCACCCACCTGGATGTTCCCCATCACGCCTGTTGACTCCATCCTGCTGGCCACATTCACCGTGTTCCCCCAAATGTCATAGTGTGGTTTGCGGGCACCGATCACTCCTGCCAGCACCGCCCCTTTATTCATGCCTGGAAATCGGGCATAAGGACAACCTGACTTTACTACCTGGGTCCTGTAGTGGGGCGGGAGCCCTTGCCCTGGGTGCAGAGGAGCACAAATGCACAAACATACAGGGCACCCACACATGTCATAGGCGGCACCCCAGCATCATCCACAATACATATTGCAGGTACACAGTACCCATGGCACTATCACACGCATGGTGCCATCTCTCTCTCACACACACACACACACACATCATGCACCCACAGCCCTAGTACACACCTGTGGTGCCAGCACACACCGCAATGGTGCACGTACTTTAAGTTGTTGCATTTAAGTGAGGGTCCCCCTAGAAGTTTTTCTAAAAAGCAGCGTTTGGCTGAAGTTGCAAGTAGCGCTCCGGCCTCCAGCAGGAGCCCTGCTGTGACGATCCTTTCTCCAGCCCCTATCTGCTCCCTCTCCCCATGCTACTGGTCCCCTACTTTTCAGCTACAAGCCCCCAGCGCTAGCACCAGCGGGCTGGGGCCAGCAACTCTCCCCGAGCTCCTGCCATGCTCATGGTAAGATTCCTGGCGGTAACCAGCCCAGCACTGATGGCTGCATCTTCGTTAATCCCTGCTTTCCCCTGCTATGTAATAGTTGCTTTAAAATAAATATATTAAGTCTTATTGACAACTGACACGTAGTGGTGCTACGGGGCTGGGCTCAGCTCTGTAAATGTTTCAGCAGCCAATAGGGGTTCGGGGTTCTCATACCCGATGCTGCACTCAGGCCACGGAGAAACATGTTGATGGCTGATCTGTGGAACAATGTCTGTTCCTGGGAACAGTGGATGCCCCTGGAGACGTGCTCTGGTGGGGCCTACGCCCTGCCCTAAAAGGGGCTGGGCCCTTTTCCAAGGTTCTTCCATTTCATACTGCTATGAATGCTACCACTTAGTGCTTCACCGCTCTGTGCAAACAATTCATCCTTCTCCCACTCCTGAGATATAGCTATGTATTAGCAGCGCCGTACGGGGAAACCGAGGCCCCGAAAGGGGAGCAACGTGTCCGCAGCCTCACAACAAGTCACACTCAGGGCTGGGATTAAAACTCAAGTGTCTCTGGCTCCCTACTCTAATCACGGGATAGCACTGCTGCCACGCCAGCAATCCATTCTACGGCTGCATAGTCCAGGCCAGGCCTTAAGGAGACCCTGGGTGCTGACACAAGCCAGTCCGGGAGCTAGGGAGAACCACAGAGTCTGTCTATGGCCAGCAGCCACAATAAATGATCCGCTTGATAGTCACTCTACCTTGTCTCTGCTCACCTGGAAAGGGGCTGGGAGAGTAATGGGACAAACTAAAGGCCTTGCCCTAAAGGAATTCACAAATGAAAGAAAACAAGACACAGATATTTCAGTGACAGCTCAGTGCTCCGCATGCAGGGATCGGAGTTGAAGCCCTTCTCTGCTTGCTGGGCTGGTTGGTCTCAGAGTGCTGGAGTGTGGCTACCCCCATCCAATCTCCCACCCAGTCAGCAGACTCCAGTCATTCCCAGGGCGCAGCACTTGCCTATTCGGAGCATGAAGTTGTTGAAGGACTGGTAGTTAATGTTCATCAGGGTCACTTTCATGGCTAAGGCAAAGTCGGCCAAATCAGCTAAGTGTTGCCAACGCTCCTTCTCCGAGAGCTCCTCTTTCTGCAAGGGCAGTGCAAAGCCAAGGGCAGAGGTTGAGGGAGGTAAAAAGACCCTCCCACACCCCAGGAGGCAAGGATCAGCCTGTCCCATTCCCCTTTCTCCATCCTTCCCCATCAGGCCAGAGTTCTCAGACAGCCCAATTCACCTCCTCCCCAACCTCCCTCTCTTTGCTGTCCCTGTACCTTTATGGTGGTGTTGTAGCCATTGGTATTGACATCAGGGGTGACTCCAGAAGCAGCCATGTAGGTGCTTCCAATAGTTTTAATCTTGGTGATGCACCGGAACTGGGGATCATCCAGGAGCTGTGATATATAGGAGACAAAGCCACAAACAAAGGAGGTGGCTGGAAAAACAGCTCAAAGGCTGGTGAGTGGTGAGGTTACAGGAACTTGTGTCAGGCCAGAATTAGCTGTAGTTACAGTTGAAGCTCAGAGTTACGAACTGGCCGGTGAACCACACACCGCATGTGGAACCAGAAGTATGCAGTCAGGCAGCAGCAGAGACAAACAAAAGGCAACTACAGTACAGTGCTGTGTTAAACGTAAACGACTAACAAAAAAAGATTTGTCAAGGTAAGGAAACTCTGCGCTTGTTTCGTTTAAATTAAGATGGGTAAAAGCAGCATTTTTCTTAAGAACATAAGAACGGCCATACTGGGTCAGACCAAAGGGCCATGCAGCTCAGAATCCTGTCCGCCGACAGTGGCCTAATGCCAGGTGCCCCAGAGGGAGTGAACCCAACAGGTAATGATCAGTGATCTCTCTCCTGCCATCCATCTCCACCCTCTGACAAACAGAGGCTAGGGATACCATTCCTTACCCATCCTGGCTAATGGACTTAGCCTCCATGAATTTATCCAGTTCTCTTTTAAACCCTGTTATAGTCCTAGCCTTCACCACCTCCTCAGGCAAGGAGTTCCACAGGTTGACTGTGCACTGTGTGAAGAAGAACTTCCTTTTATTTGTTTTAAACCTGCTGCCCATTCGTTTCATTTGGTGGCCCCTAGTTCTTATATTACGGGAACAAGTAATAACTTGAAAGAAATAACTTTTCCTTATTCTTCTGCCCAGTACAGTTTGAAAGCTGTATTCAGTCAATGTTCAGTTGTGAATGTGTGCGAGAACCACAACGTTTTGTTCAGAGTTACCAACATTTCAGATTTATGAACCACCTCCCTTCCCCAGCTGTGCCGAATGCTCAGGTTCGACTGTATTTAAAACAACAGTGACACCTGGTGGCTGGTTAGCAGATTCGCTGGCTCATTTTATCTACTGATGCCCTGGCTGCAGGCTTCTTTTGGAGAGGCCAGAACGCATCCTGCAGCCAGTTGAGCTCTACACTGGGAGCACAGTTACCGTCCCCTGGTGCAACATTGCATGCTGGGATCTGTAGTCTCCAGGGTGTGAAGCTTGGTTCCAGATGGGATGGGCAGCGGTAGGGAATGCACATCTGGACAGCTGGCAATGGGAAGGCGCTGGCCCCAAACTAAGGCTGCTTACAGTCCCATCCAGTAGCAGTCTCAGCAAGGGAACCCCACAGGGAGAAACAGTTGCTCAGCTTGGCCAGGAAAGAGCTCTGTATGCCAGTGGGGTGGCCTACATTTCACTTCCAGACCACACCCTCCCAAGAGCTCCCTTGAATGGCCAGCGTCTGACTGGCATTGGGGAAGGCTGGACTCACCGCGTCGAAGTCCGAGATGATCTCGTTGAGGAAGCGCAGGCACTCGATCCCGCCGTTGTTGATACTCTCCTCCGTGTAGAAGTCAGCAAAGTTTGGGAGGGAGGCAAACATGACGCCAATTTCGTCATACGAATGGCTGTACAGCTCCTGCGGGACCAGGAAGCAGGCCTGTCACTCAGGCCTGCAGTGCACTCTCGTGTATTGCGCTATATTAGCTGTACCCAGCCGGGGGAGGACACCCAGAGATGCCACGGAGCCAACCCGCTTACTATTCTAGGGCAGCCCAAGCCACCTACTGGGCTCACTAGTTCTGTACAATGCAACTGCTTCTGCTACCCGGCTCCTTATTAAACCTGCAGCCCTAGTCGCTCTAGCACAGGGGTTCTCAAAGTGGGGGTTGGGCCCCCCTCGGGGGTCGTGAGGTTATTACATGGGGGGGGGGGTTGGTCGCGAGCTGTCAGCCTCCACCCCAAACCCTGCTTTGCCTCCAGCATTTATAATGGTGTTAACTATATAAAAAAGTGTTTTTAATTTATAAGGGTGGGTCGCACTCAGAGGCGTGCTATGGGAAAGGGGGTCACCAGTACAAAAGTTTGAGACCCCCGGCTCTAGCACATTGAAGGGTATGGCTACACACTGCAGTTAAACACCTGTGGATGGCTCGTGTCAGTTCTCTCGGGCTACGGCCTGGGCTCTGGGACCCCACAAGGGGTTGGGGGGGGTGGGGTGTCCCAGCGCTCAGGCTCCCACCCGAGCCAGAACAGCTACCCTGCAATTAAGCCACCCTTTAGCATGAGCCCACGTCAGCTGACATGGGCCAGCCACGAGTGTTTAACTGCAGCTTAGACAGTCCCAAAGAGCCCCTGACAAAACTCCTCCCAGCTTGGTCACCCTGTGAGCTCCCCTGGCTCCACTGAGCCACAAACTCACCTATGCGCCCAATTTCCTCCCAAAGCCCATTGGGTGGGGCTGAGTAACAGCAGTGGGCACTCCCTACCTAACCTACCGGTCAGCATTCCACAGGGCTGGCTGGGGGGAGCACAAGGGTTAGTGAAGGGACCCCGGGGGCAGCCTGGGTGCCCCTATAACATCACTCACATACAGATCTCAGGCCCCTCACAAACCCCTGTGGGGAAGGCATCAGTGCCTGTTTTTTTTACAGCTGGCCACATGGAGGCCAAGAGAGGTTCAGTTTTGCCCTTAGAAGCGCGTCAGAAAATGGCATCCACCCCACTCCGCACAGGGGGTGTCAGCTCCGGCCCTTGGGAGACCCCCTCCTCCCCCCATTTCTCCTGGTGGGGGGCTGGTTTTGGTCTCACAGTGAAGAGAGCTGTAGTGAATGGGATGGAGCTGACTTCACCAGGAAGGGCACCCAGCTTTTTAAAACTGGGGCACAGACCCCAGCCGCTCCTCTCGATCTGCCCGTATGATCCAACGCACTAAGGGGCTTCTCCGGCCCTCCTCGCACGCAGTCATTAATCGATTTATCCTCACAGCTCCCCGGGAGGTAGGTAAGCCTCATCCCCACTTTCCAGAACTGAGGCCCAGCGAGATTAAGGGACTTGCCCAAGGTCCCCCACGAGATCAGTGGCAGGGTTGGGGTTGAGAGTTGAGGTCCGTCTACACGGCAGCTGGGAGGTGTGATGCCCAGCTCAGGTTGAGCTAGGGCGCTGACATTAGCAGGGTGGCCGCGACGGCGGCCCTCGGATCTCAGCCGGGGTTGTGCTCAGGCAGCCGCCCAGGGCACTGTGGCCACACTGGTTTTAGAGCGTGCGCGGGAGAGTCATTCCCCTAGCCCAGTGCCCACTCCATTGGGCAACACAGGAACCCCTCAGACAGCTTCTCGTTCTCCAGCCCGCCCAGCCCGACTCCTGCTGATGTGGGGGCAATTTGGGGGAGAAGCTGGACCAGGTCACCACACCGGCTTTTTCGATCCCTCATTTCTGTGCACCTTTCCCTCCCCTCTCCTCCAATACAGGGTGGCTGGCACTCATTACCCCGCTGCTTCCACAGCTGGCAGGAGAAGGAGGCACTCCTGTGAGCCCCACACTGCTCATTCAGGCTGAGTTCACCACTCTGTGAGAAGCCTCCACGGATCCGGCATGACCAGAGACTGGGTCCTTCACCCGCACGGAGCAGGGAAGGCTGGACAGCAGGCAGCCATCACAGCTGGGGCAAGCTGCAGAGGCAGATGTGCAGGGAATGCCCTAGCACTGGCTCTGAGTGCGGGGCCTAGGTAAGTTTCCTTCCATCTCTGATTTCTAGGATTCTCTGGCTTGGGCTGGGAGGCCAATGGAAGGAGACTGGAAACTTCAGCTCTCCCCATGTCACAGTGTCTGGCTCGCCCGTTCTCACCTCGTCCCGTTTCTTAGAGCCCAGGAAATGCCGGGCCACATGCTCCGGCAACATATTGGTGACCAGAGCCTCGTTCCAGCGCCTCATCTCGTACACCCGCTCCTTCTGGTCATGGACATCGATCTTCCACAGGAACAATGTCCTGGCCAGCTTCTCCACCTGCAGGAGGGGCAAGTGCCACAGTCAGACAGGGCCTTACAGTGCTTCGGACACAGCGACCTCCCCATGGGCTCACTGAGGCGCAGGGCTGGGGCAGGACCCGCTTACAGTACCGCGGGCATGTCTGTGGCAGAGCCAGGAACGGAACGCAAGAGTCCCGCCACCCAGTTCTCTGCTTTAACCATTCAACGCCACTGCCTCTCACTGCCCTGCCCCCGTCTCCCTTGCACCGAGCTTTTCACTGCGGTGACGCAGTCACTCCAACACCCACAGGTGGGAGCTTTCCAGGTCAGCAGGCTATGGGCTTCCTGGCTGCTGTGCGAAGGTAGCCCTTTCAGAGAATGCTACACCATCCAAGAGCCATCCAAAGATGGTCTCCAGCAGCTAGGCACAAAACAGATGGACGTGGCTCCTGATGGATCTTTGGGCCACCCACGGCTCCAGCAAGAGGGCAGGGCAGTGTGAGAGAAAGAGAGAGAGAGAACAAAGGGACGGGAGAGAGGGAAATGCAGGTACGGGGGGAATAAGGAGGTGGGGGAGGGAAACCTAGCCAAACCCTTCCAGCTCAGCGCTGGGTTGCAGGGAGCTAGAGAAGGGCTAGGACCAAGTGAGACAAGGAACCGAGAGAAACCGCAAAGGAGAAGGGAGGACAGAGATGGAAGAGAGAGAGGCAGAGACACAAGCGACTTGGGAGGGGAGGGATGCATGTAGGAGAACTCCAGAACAGAGAGAGAGGGGGCTCTGCATGGGACAGGGTGAAAATGCCCTCCAGTGGGGCAGTGCAGGGGAAGGTGGCTGTGTCCCCCAATGCCCTGTTGGTGGCTGTGCCAGGAGAACTCCAGGGATCCCAGGAGGGTGAGGATGGAAAAGGAAGGGGAGCTGGACAGATCACTCACATGGCGAGAGAAGTAGTAGAAGCTGAGCATCATGATGAAGACCATCACTGTCATGGAGTACTTGGAGGGGACCAGGGTGGACCTGCCGAAGGAGAGATGAATGAGCCATGTTCATCCCACCATGGCTGGGTTGCCTCCCATTCCATGGCAGCCAGCATATCCTTACACCCAGGCCGGCACCCAGCGATCACATGAGGGCTTTGAAGACCTTCAAGGGGCTTTCCCTCGTCCTGCTAGCCCCTGCTGGAAGGATGCAGGGGCAGCTCCATGAGAGGCCTGACAGGGACAACCCAAACAGCCACTTGATGAAAGGAGTTCTTGTCCCGTTCGGCCATTAGCTGAGAACAGCTGCCTTTGGACCAGCTGGGAGCACCCAAGGGTTACAGTCACTCCCCTCCCCCCAAAGCAATTAAGCAGCCACGGCCGTGTGTTTGCATTAGGGAGAGGGGATTGTTTAGGGTGCGACACAGGCAGAAGAACTGGGAGAGAGGGGATGGATCGGTGCAGAAGGGGGCAGACTGGACAGGGAGGAAACGTCTCCCCACTCTGCGCTGTGGAAAGGTCTCCCCAGGGGAGGGGTGGAAGGGCTGAAACTGGACCAAACCAGGACCATAATAGGGAACAGTCCTACATTGCTCCTGGAGCGCTGGCCGGTCCCTCTATGCCCGCCACGCCCAATGCCCTTACACGTTCTCCTGGAAGCGTTCCTTATCGTACTCGTCGAAGATCTGCTGCCAGGCATAGATGTTGACCACACCCACGGCCCCGGTGATCATGACCATCAGGGTGAGCTTGACCATGTGGCTGACCTGCACCAGCATGATGCTGGCGATGAGGGCCAGCACGGCAATGAAGCTGTAATACTTGGGGTCCTCCACGCAGCCCCCCGCCAGCAGGGTCCCCGCGGTGCTGTTGCTGGTGCTGGAGTAGAACTGCAGGCAGCTGAGCTGTGGGGGCGTCAGAGAGACGGGTGAGGGGGCTGCAGGCTGTTACGTACCAATGGCCAGACTGGATCGGAGTGGCCCAAGCCTGAAGCCCCAGGTCTCCTCAAAGTCAGTGCCCTGAGTATAAACTGAGTAATGGCGTTTAGCGCTCCCTGCCGGCAGCGGCCCACTCCGCCTTGCCTCAGACCCTGGGCTGGAGAGGTCAGAGAGGGCAGCTGAGCTGCATGGGCCATGCAGGCCTTGTCAGCACGTTAGTTCCAGAGGAGGTGGCTTTCCTTGTGATGTGGCTACCTGGGCCACCACGCACTGGACTCCCACTTCTCCAGGCTTTCACGCAGCTCTCCGAGGGTAAGGGCTTGTGGTTTTCACTGATCTGGGCTCGCTTTGAACCAGCGACTCAGGGGTGAAAGGCACCACTGCTGGTTACCATGTTTAATTCAGTAATGGTGCTCAAACACAACAGGGACTGACCGTGCCGCACAGATGGCCAGGTGCTATAGGAAACCTAGCCAAACACGACAAAGCCTTCCCCAGGCAGAAACCCACCCGTGGTCACCCCTGCACACAGCTGGGTACTGTTATCACCATTGATCACATATGGACCTTGGAAAGATAAGGTAATGGCCAGCTGATAGGCAGCTGCAGGGCAGTGGGATGGGGTCAGGAAGGAGGAATTGGAGCTTGTGTCTAGATGGGAACTTGGGCCCTTATGAAGAATCTGTAGCCCTTGGAAAGTCCCGTTTCCTCCCTTTAGGACGGCTGAGGTCGCTGCTGTAAAGTATGATGTGGTTGTGCCAGAGGTACCCATGCTCTGCCCCTCTTGGCAACCTGCCAGGAGCCCCGGGCTGCACCTGGTCTCTGCTAAATGTAGGTGTCTGGGCTGCCCCGCCATTGACCATGGAGCTGCTGAGAGACCCTATCACACGGTGATGCTGGGCTCTTAGGAGGGAGGCAGAGCATTGCATGCTGGGACCCATCCTCTCCCTGGCTGCCCCCGCTTCCAATTAGCGAGGAGGATGCATGGTCCCACTCAGGTCGGCCCCTAGCTTTAGCACTGGAACGTTTAGGATCACTTCAGCTGGTGTAAATGCAAACACTGGGTCTGATTGTCTTCAACGGCCATGTAAATCGGGGGGTGGAGTGACACGGCTGCAGAAGGGCTGTCGGCATCAGGCCCTAGGGATTCGCCCATTAATAACACTGCTAACGATGTCTGGCTGCCGTCGATCTTTGCTACTTTTGTTTAATGGCCTGCAGGGCATGGTGCGCTGAACAATTATTGGCGCACCCGGAACGGGAAGGTCAGAAAGGACGTATAAACTGAGTAATGGCATTTCGAGCTCCCTGCCTGCATGGGCTAGGGACAGGAACAGTGCAGGCAGGATGGGGTCAGCCACCCACACCGAGAGGTTTATAAATAGGCACCGTGGTCCAAACCCAGACCAGGCATGGAGATACTCCAGGGCTGCGCAGGACCCAGTGGTGGTAATGGGCCTCCCAGGCTGGAAGGGAGCTCAACAAGCCATCGAGTCCAGCCCATTGCACAGAGGCAGGACCAAGTAAACCTGGACCATCCCGGACAGGGGTTTTCCAACCTGGTCTTAAAACCTCCGATGACGGGGATTCCACATCTCCATTGGAAGCCTGTTCCAGAGCGTAACTGGCCTTAGTTAGAAAGGTTTTCCTAATATCTCACCTAAATCTCCTTTGCTGCAGGTTAAAGCCATTCCTTCTTGTCCTACCTCCAGTGGACACAGAGAGCAACCGATCACTCCGCTTTATAACAGCCCTTAACAGTGGACGACTGTTGTCAGGTCCCAGTTAGCCTTTTTTTCTCAAAATATGCCCAGCTTTTTTAACCTTTCTTCATAGATCAGGTTTTCTAAAGCAATGGCTCTCAACCTTTCTAGACTACTGTCCCCCTTTCAGGAGTCTGATTTGTCTTGTGTACCCCCAAGTTTCACCTCAGTTAAAAACAGCTTGCTTACAAAGTCAGACATAAAAAGACAAAAGTGTCACAGGGGACTGTGACTGCAAAATTGTTTACTGTCTCCTTTTTACCATATAATTATAAGTAAATCAATTAGAATATAAATACAGCTGTGTACAAAACGAGTCATTGTCTGCATGAAATTTTCGTTTCTACTGACTTTGCTAGTGCTTTTTATGTAGCCCATTGTGAAACGAGGCAAATATTTAGATGAGCTAATGTACCCCCTGGAAGATCTCTGCATACGCCTAGGGTACGTGAACCCCTGGTTGAGAACCACTGTTCTAGTTACTAGTTTATCCACATCTCTCCAGTTTATCCGCATCTTTCTTAAAGTGACAGTGCCCCAGCTGAGGCCTCACCAGTGCGAAGTACAGTGGAACAATTGCCTCCCATGTCTTACAGGCGACACTCCTGTTAATACACACCCAAATAATATTAGCCTTTTTCACAACTGCATCACATTGTTGACTCAGATTCAATCTGTGACTCACTATAACCCCGGATCCTTTTCGGCCATACAACCCTCTAGCCAGGTATTCCCCATTTTGTACTCATGCATTTGATTTTGGATGTCGATAGACTTTTCTTCCGAGGCACCCAATGGAGCAACCTCACGTGCTGGTGTGAGTTGGCAGGGAAAATGGCGGCGGGGGGAGGGGAGAGGGTTCTCACCATATCCACAATGTCAGCCATGGTGAGGATAAAGATGGCTGACATGGCCCATGTGTTCCGGGCCCACCGGGTCCTGTCGATCCAAGTGGAAAAGGCTACGAGTTTTTTGGGAAATACCTATGAAGAGAAGAGGTTTTTAATTACGTGAATCTCAGCCCTTCGTCCCAGAGCCTACAATGATGGGCACCTTGTAAGTACCTGGCACCAAGAATTCCAAAGTGCTTTGTCAACACTCATTTCAATGGGAGTTAGAGGCCTAAATGCCTCTGAGGATGTGAACCCAGTTGTTAACCCCCCATCACACCGTGGTGAGAGCAATCTACATTGCCATCAAGTATCTCCAGAACCCCACGTTTTCTGGAAGTTTCTGGATGAAGGGTGCACCCCTGGCTGAAATTGGGTGGCCCACAATCTAAGCTTTCAATTAGCTTTCTCGCCGTTATCCCTGTGAAGGAACCCTACCAAACACAGAGCAGTGCTGCCTTCCTGAATCTGCAGACAGCCCGAAACAACAGAGGTATGAACTGCGCCATTCACCTCAGCAGCCGGGGGGCGGGGGGGTGGTTGGGGTTGACCCCACAGCTGAATGATGAGCATTACAATGGTAACATAGTTCACTGGTTCAGCGCCGATCGCTTTAGGAGAAACATCCAGCTAAGGTACCTATGCAGCATTGTTGGATGTACTGATGGAAACTGGGCCAAAGAGAAACAGCTGGTCAAGGGGGAGGAACGAGTAACTCAAGGACACCAAAATGTTTCAGTACTTTTCTGCTTTTGTAGGACTGATCTTTACAACATTTCAACAAATCCATGGTCACGAAGGACTTCACAGCAGATGAAGGATTGGAGGATAGGTCCCTCAATGGATATTAGCCAGGATGGCCAGGGATGGTGTCTCCAGCCTCTGTTTGCCAGAAGCTGGGAATGGGCGACAGGGGATGGGTCACTGGATGATCCCCTGTTCTGTTCATTCCTTCTGAAGCATCTGGCATTGGCCACTGTCGGAAGACAGGATACTGGGCTAGATGGACCTTTGGTCTGACCCAGTATGGCCATTCTTATGTGGAGACAGACCCTCCTACTGCAAAAGTTCCTCCCTCTATGACCAGAGCTAAAGGGGACTCTCCATTAGCTATTAGCAATATGGGGCCTATGACACACAGTTGAGAAGGGCAGATTCCATCCGCTTCCACTGACTCCTTCGGAGTCGCGGGTGCTCAGCACCTTTCAGGAGCAGGTCCTCTGTCCTCTTACCCTGGGGAAAATGGCGGCCAGGGAGCAGAGAGTCAGGATGAGCAGCAGGATCTCTCCAGTTACAAACGTCACATAATTGGCCACCAGCCTGCAGAGAAAGAGAGAGTCAAAAACCAGCCCTGTGGGAGGTTTTTCCAGTGACGGTGCTACCCACACAGCCCAGTGGGTTCACACAGGACTCCACTGCTTTTCACAGCAACATCAGATTGCTGAGTACGTTTCACTCGGTTCTGCACCACCAGGATGAACAGCGCAGAGAGCCTGCAGCAGGGCTAGGAAGAGCGGGCAGCGCAACGCAAGCAGAGGACAGAAAGTAGCCAGCGTGGGGCTGAGAAAGCTGCAGGTCACTTCCCAAGCCCATGTTCTCAAAAGGCAAAGCAGACACGGAGCTAATGGATGTTGGTTGCAGCCAGTAACTAGACTGGCTACTCCTCCAGCTGATGTGGAAGAGGGTCTGTGTTGTGGCCAGCTCTTGAGGGGGAATATATATGAGAGCAAGAGGATGACAAAGCGCTAGCCTGGGACTTGGGAGACAAGGGTTTAATTCCCAGCTCAGCCACAGACTTGGTGTGATCATAGGCAAGTCACAAAGCCCTCTGTGCCTCAGTTTCCCATTTTTACAATGGGGATAACAGAGCTGCTGAAGAGATAACTACATGAAGGGTTGTGAAGTGCTCGGATACTACAGGAACAGGGCCCATATTAGTCCCTGAGAGTGTGGGGAGAAGAGGGGATGTTATTTCAACATCTTTTTAACTAAGCTTCCTAAAAATCCTTCCAGCTCCTGTGAAAGCTGGCTGGCTTTTCCAGCATCCCCGCTCCCTGTAGCAACACTGTGGACAACAAGAATTTGCAAAGCACCAACTGTGGGCGTGGTTCTGTGCAGGACAGACGTCTAAACAAAGCCCCTGCTGGAAGGACCTTGCAGTCCCAAAGAGAAGGTCTTCAGGGGAGCTCTAGTGAAGCCAGAAGAGCCAGGGGCTTTTCACAGCAGTGCCGATTTCTGGGCTTTGCCCCATTCCCACTTGCCATTGCCCTTCAAGAAATAACAGGTAACATTGACGGCGTACAACAGCCATGTAGCACCCAGGGCTTTCCGAACACATAGGGAGATATGCCCTGGAGAGCTAACGATTTAAGCATTAGGGCCACACAGTCACTTTCCCGCTAGGCTTGAGGCAGGGTACCAGCCCTGGAGCAGCATGGCAAATGCATGTTCTCACCGGGCATTCCCATGGCAACCTGCCCACAATCAGATAGGGAGGGAGGCTGGCACTGCACGGTCACTTGGTCCCGTCGATTCATTATTTGATTGCCCTTCCCCAGGAGTGCAGGCAGAGGCGATTGTCAATAGGACGTAGTGAGGACAAGCTGCAGTGCTTTGCGCTCTGAGCAGGGTGGCTCTCGCCTGGCAAACCGCCCCACTGGCCGGCTCGACGTCCCCTGGCAGCTGCTCTCAGAACAGGTGCTTCTCCCAGGAGAGCCCAGGAGCAGCCAGAGAGAAAAGAGGAAAACCTGGGGGCTGAGGGCGCAGGGAACTCTCCATACCCACGGTCCCTGCTGCAGCCTGGCAAGAGTCATTCAAGACAGATGCCGCTTGATGGGCTGTAGAGTGGCCTCTGTGAAATGAGTTTGGGGGAGGTCTCAGCCCAGTCCCTGAGGATCTGGGGTTCACATTATATAGGCTACCCCTGCAGTCAGCATCCTGGCTGGCAGTCTCAGCCCAGAGGGCAAGGACCCCGCAGGCCATGGAGAGAAAGCCCAGTGCCTCCCAAGAGCTGGTCGCTCTAGGTCAGAGCTGAGGAGCTGGGGCAGGATGGTGCTGGGGAAGTTTTAACTGTCACTGCCTGGGCTGTGTTTGCTCCATCTCCCTGCCAAACACACCTTCTGGGGGCCAGGCCTGCTCACCCCGGCCTCCCTGGGTTTCTAGGGCACCTCAGGTGAATACAGCCACACACAAGTCCAGCCCAGGAGGAATCAACCAGGCCTCTGGGGGAATATGTGTAGGAAGTGACGCACCTGGCCCACTCTACAGCTCTGCCCAGGGTGAGGGGTGGGGCAGGGTAATCCTTCCCAGCCCTAGAGGCCCCCAACCCAGCACAGAGCCCTGTTGTACCACGGGCTGCACAGACACAGCCCCTGCTCCTTGCCCAGATCGACCTGCTCACCAGGGATCGATTAAGATCTCCACCAGGGCGGTGAAGAAGAGCACCATGCAGGAGCAGCTGAAGGCGGCCCCGCTCTGCTTCTCCTTCTCCACGGAGTAGCGCGTCTCCATCTCCGGGTTGATGAAACGCATGGAGAGGCGGTAGGTGTACTTCCCCTTCAGCCTGCCGGAGACACCGCGAACCCCAGTGAGATGCTGGAGGCCGTGGGCAAAGGGGAAAAGGAGAGGGAGGGTCCTTACTCTGCTGGGGGGCTGCTGCAAGGGCATTGCCATCACCATGAGGAAAGAAACGAGGGCCGTGGGAAAGAGCATCCCAGGGGGGAGGGGAAAGGAAGAGATCCCTGCGGCATCCTGGAGAGAGGAAGAGGATTTGTGGGAGAGGACAGGATATCTGGGGGCAAAGGGTACAGCCCCCACAGGGGGAGGTAGGGGAACAGCACCTTCAATCAATGGCATCCTGATGCTGTTTGAGACACACACCGTACCCGGCCGTTGTTCCCAGGGCACCGCTGGGCCGGCTGATACGCAGTGCATGTAACCCCCATTAGCGGTGCAAGGAGAGCAGATCCATTGCAGCTCAGTTAGTCTCTGGGCTGAGGAGGACACTACGGCAGGTTTGAGGTGGCTGGGCAGGTCCCAGCAGGGCTGCACTGGGGAGCCCCCGGTGACCCAGCGGGGCTGGGACTGGGTCCCTGTAGCCGGGCTGCACTGGGGAGCCCCCCCTGACATGAAGGGGCTCGGACTGGGTCCCTGTAGCCGGGCTGCACTGGGGAGCCCCCCATGACATGGAGGGGCTGGGACTGGGTCCCTGTAGCTGGGCTGCACTGGGGAGCCCCCGGTGACCCAGCGAGGCTGGGCCTGGGTCCCTGTAGCCGGGCTGCACTGGGGAGCCCCCCCATGACATGGAGGGGCTGGGACTGGGTCCCTGTAGCTGGGCTGCACTGGGGAGCACCCCGTGACCCAGGGGGGCTGGGATTGGGTCCCTGTAGCCAGCTGCGCTGGGGAGCCCCCCATGACATGGAGGGGCGGGACTGGGTCCCTGTAGCTGGGCTGCACTGGGGAGCACCCCGTGACCCAGGGGGGCTGGGCCTGGGTCCCTGTAGCCGGGCTGCACTGGGGAGCACCCCGTGACCCAGCGGGGCTGGGCCTGGGTCCCTGTAGCCGGGCTGCACTGGGGAGCCCCCCCCCGACATGGAGGGGCTGGGACCACTCACGCCTGCACAGACTCCCTCTCCAGCAGGGCTTCGTTGAGCAGGTTGTTGAGCTCCTGCTCGTTCTGCGAGGCGTCAACGACTCTCTCGGCCAGGTCACGCAGGCGCAGGCGCCGCCGGGGGTTGGGGAAGGAGGGGTTCACCACCTGCGGGGGAGGAGGGGGGCGAGGGGGAGAGTCAGACGAAGGCAAACCCCCGGGGTTACTGGCTGACAAAACCAGAAGTGCAACCTGAGAAACAGGCCATCTCCTCTTGAACGCCACTGGCCAGCCTGGGCCAGATCCCCAGCAGGTGTAAATGGGCCTTGCTCCACCAACTCCCATGCAGCCGAGCCCATTTCCACCAGCTGAGGACCTGGCCCCTCATTCTTAGTAGAACCCCACCGCTTCCCCCATACGGGGAGGGTCACCGTGGCCAGTTCCATTCATAGCCTGGCAGAGAAGTACAAGGTCCATGTGCTTGTCCCCCTTCTCCTTGTGTCAGAATTCTACAGGGTGATCAAACCCCAGGGGTAACAAGTACCCGCCCTGTGTGGTCACCCTTGAGCCTGCTGCGGCTCTAAATGCCCGGGGGCAGCCCCTGCTGCTGGGCTCCAATACCCCTCCCCAGCCTCCCCTCTCCCCAGGGCAGCTCTCACCCTGGTGTCCAGCTCCTCGGCCTCGTCGGGCGTGGTGCAGGTGGTGTTGATGCTGCCGTTACACTCCTTGGTGTTGATCAGCAGCGGGGAGTTCCCATGGGAGGACGTCAGGGACAGCTTCTAGAACACAAAGGAGCAGGTGGGAATTCAGCCACCAGGAGCGAGGGCTATAACAAGGGGGAACGACTTGGGATGCGGCGTCCATGCTGGCCTCGCTGTATGAGGTGAAATTCACCCACGAGGCTACCAATATGGGAAAGAGGAAGAGTGGCTCAGGAATGGGGGCGGAGGGGGTGTCTTGGAGGGACGAGAGTGACTGGAGCAGAGGAAGACGTAGGGTGGTTATTAAGGAGCAGTAGAAGTTACGGACGGCAGAGATGGATTAAGTCTCTTTAGGAAAGTGACAGGAGTGCTGAAGGTTTTAGAACCAGAGGCTCACAGGAATGGGGAGCCAGGAGAGAGGAGGATGGGGCCAAGTATTCACACTTCTTGGCATGCGTGAGAAGGGCAGAGACGGAGACAGGGCTTCGCAAGCCAGAGAACGGAGCCCAGGGCAGGTCATGGAACAGAAGGTGGCAACGGGGGAGATGAAAGGAGCTGGAGGAGGAGGAAGGTCACTCACCACTCCGTTGATCCCGTTCTTGAGGGGCTGCTTGGGTACCACAATGAGGTACGTGACGATCCCCTTCTCCTTCAGGTACTCGCACCTTGACCCCCCCTCACCGGGCTCCACCTCAAACTCCCCTTTCAAGCAGTCCATGGTGTTCTGGGAGATATGCACACGCCTGTGGGCCGGGTGGGAAGAAGACATCAGTAAGGCCCCAGCTGCCTTCGTGCCAGCCCTGGCAGAACTCGGCAGGTTTCAGGGAGAACATCTTGCGAAGGTATTGAAGTATCCACACAAAGCCCCTCGTCCCCTTCATCCACTGGGGAAGGAGGCAGGACTGCGTTACCAGAGAGAACCCTGGGTCCCAGCGGCGATTGGTTTCCATGGGGAAGGTGGGAATGGACTGAGCAAAGCAAAGGCCCATGTCTTGGCGGGGGGTGGGCGGAAGCGTAGCGGCAGATGCAGCCGGGACCTGACCCGTGGGGAGCTGGGGCAGCAGAAGCCGTCTGGGAGCCCAGCAGTGGGGCAGGAACAAGGGGCTGGTGTGCTCACAACAGCCTGGCCTGCTAAGGAGACAGCACTCTGCCTGCTGACAAGCTGTTTCCAACTCCCGCCCGGGGTGGGTGGGCGCAATCAGCCAGCCAGCAGGAGCCAGGGCATGGAACACCTCCCGCCTTGCCCACAGGGTGCCGACGTCAGCCCCCCCTCCCTGCGTCCGACATCCCTCTGCACAGGACCCTCCGCAGTTACTTGCGGCGAGGCCCCATTTGGCTCTAGCCGCCAGGTAGGGAATCCAAATCTGGAGCCCACGTGGGGGGCGTTCCAAGCTGAGGTTTGCTCAGAATCCCTGCCAAGGCGTCTGGCTGTCTCCGACGATTTCCCAGCGCCTCAGAGCGGTTGCTCCTTCTAAATGGCTATTCTTGTTATTAATAATCAATCCCAGCATCTCCACCCAGGCAGATCGAGGGCACTACTGCTGACCCCAGTCGGAGAAAGCAGATTTGTTACCCTTGTGGCTTTCCAGCTGGCTGCACTTGGCTGCTCCTTGCCCTGAGGCTGTCATTTCTTAGCGGTGACAAGACCGGATGTGCTGTGCGGTATTTGGATTTAGCTAGGCCTGCAGGGTGCCCGGCCACAGAGGAAATGCTTCCAAACCAGGGTCACCATCCTTCCGGAGACCTCCCTGCTCCTCCAGGCCCTGCCGGTTACCATGGGCCACCCCCCAGCCCACAGGGACTGCCCTTGGAACAAACGCAGCGCGTGTGACTCCCTGGGCTTGAATTCCACCAGAGCTGTCTGGAGTGGAGCTCCGGTAAATATTTCCCACCCCTCTGGGGCTTCTATAGCATGTTGGGGGGATCCGGGAAATACTCTATAAGAATTTAAGCCCATTGACTTCAACTGGCTGCAAATGTGGCCCTGGGATGTTTACCACATGGGAGCCTGGCTAGGTTATTAGGGCCACTTCTGGCTGCTGGGGGCAAGGCAGGCTGGGATTTCTGGAAGGTGTCCTGCTTCCCCGAGCCTGCCCTCTTGATGGGCTCCACCTTTCTGTCTCTGCCAGCTCCTGGCCTCTCCATCAGATCACACTGGAAGGCCAGGCAAAGAAGGGGGAAGAATGTCACTTGGGACATGTAAAACTTGACTGCACAAAACCCTACTGAGGTGCCCTGGGGACCAATCCTGCACTGGGTGGCAGATGGGACTGGGTGGGACCCAAGAGGACGAATACTGGCCAGATCCTAGAAACGGCTCTTGCTTGGGAGGAGCTGACAGGATCAGGATTCTGCTATTTTTGGCCAGGATCTTGCTCCCAGTGCAGCCAATGGGTTTGTTATCTGGGGGTTGAATGGAGGCAGGGCCAAGTCCTATCTCTGCACAGCGTTAGACGTTGTTATTAACAAAGACTGAGGGGAGGGGAATGCAGTGAGTCTGAGACAGACGGTGCCCTGATGGGTAAGGCTGTGTGTCTGTCACGGAAGTCACGGATTTCGTGACTTTCCATGACCTCTGTGACTTCTGCAGCGGCCAGTGCTGGCTCAGGTGGGCAGCCCCGGGCCAGCAGCAGCAGTTTGGGTGTGTGGGAGGGGGCAGGGGGTTGGGATGCAGGGCGGCGCTTACCTGGGGAGGGGGGCTACCTGGCTCCCACTGGCATGTCCCTGCAGCTCCTAGGCAGAGGGGCCAGGGGGCTCTGCAGTTCCCGGCCAAAGGGAACTGCAGAGCCGGTGCTTGTGGTGGGAGCAGCGCAGTGCCCCCATGGCTGCCCCTCCCCCTAGGAGCTGCACGGACATGCTAGTCAGAGACAGGTAGGGAGCCTTCCCGCCCCACCAACCCTCACCCCCCAACACCAGTGGGGGTCTCGGGCAGTGTGCCGCCCCCCCTTTCCCCTCCAGCACCAGCAGGGCTCCCGGATCGCACGTTGCCTCCCCCACAGCATCAGCGGGGGTCCCAGGCCACCCCCCCAGCAGCCGCAGACTGCCCCCTCAGAGCACCCGCGGCCCCCTGGCCCAAGTTTTAGTTAGGGATATATAGTAAAAGTCAGGGACAGGTCACGGGCCGTGAATTTTTGTTCATGGCCTGTGACCTGTTCATGACTTTTACTAAAAATACCCATGACTAAAACGTAGCCTTACTTATGGGGTCTCACGCTCTTGCCCGCCGTCGGTGAAGCACTGGGTCAGCACCGGCACTGACATCACCTCAGCAGGAGGCTGAGGACACAGAGCGCTGTGCACTCAGACAGCGAGGTTAGCCAGAGGGACCCCAAAACAAGCCACATCACAGGGCTGGCACAGTGGAGACACAGGACACGTTTAAGGTGAATGTCAGGGCTAGTGGACGGAGATGGACCGACACCCCTTTGGCCCTGATGCTGTCTAGCCACTGCAGGCTTCCCCACCCCCCTGCTAAGGCTCAGCCTGGGCTGTCCGTCCACCTGGAGATACTCACCCAGGGATGCCACCGGCCTCCATCTTGTTAGCCACCGTGACATCTGTGGACCACACGTCATACTGCCAGCGCTTCTGGCCCAGCACGCCACCCAGCACTGTGCCGCTGTGGACCCCCACCCGCATGTCCACGTCCGTCTTGGTCTTCTCTCGCACGTAGCTTTGGGAGAGGGAGAGCAGGGGTCACACAGAGAGGTCGCTGGATCCACGTCTCAGCAGGTAAGTCCCCCAGCTGAGCCTCACCCCCACACCCTGGCAGGGCATTCGGCAGCATGCAGAGATACTGGGACAGATCCAATCGGGAGAGGCCCCACCAAAGACACGGGAGTTACTCTGGGTTGATGCTGGTCTAGTGGAGTCCGGCCCCTGCTGACACATTCATGTGCAGACACGCTAGGGGCCAGATCTTCCTCTGGTGTGAAGTCACAGACCTCCTGTGAAGCCCGTGGAGTTCCACCAGTTTGCTCCAGCTGTAAATACGGCCGTACTGCTTTTGCAGCGTGAAAGCTCTAACGATAGTTTGTCCTTCCTGCGTACCCTTTGCCCAAGGATCTCAAAGTGCTTTATGCACATTATTAGTGAGCTAATCCTCACAACCCACCTTCCTCACGTGGTGGGTATCAGGCAACCTGGTCAAAAACACCCACACGACTTGAACGTCAAAGGAACGTCCTAACTCACTTCAGATGCCTTTGAACATGTTACCTCTCATTAATCCCACTTCCCCAGTGTCATACAGTGAGTTAGCAGGAGAGTCCGGACCAGAACCCAGCGCTCCTGACGCGTAGATCTCTGCTCTAACCAACAGGCCACATGCCCCCAGGGATCCTCATTCCTGCAGCTGAAGTTGCAAGCCAGCTTTCATTATACCTCCCACAACTAACCCTTGTTCAAAGCTTGCAATAAATCTCTCTTTTGGCTGAAATTTTCAATCCCTGCTCTCAGCTCAAAGGTGAATTTTGGGGCAAAAAATCTCTTCAGTTGTTTTTCAGTTATAGGTCAGGGGTAAAAATACCACTTTTTCCACATTAGGTATATATCTGGCCCCATCCTGTCTGGGCAGTTAGCAATTTTCAATGTATTTATCCTCCAAATACCCTAGTAAGGCAAGGCCTGGCTATGAACCCCACCACACAGATGGAAAACTGAGGCACAGAAAGGGTAAGTGACTTGCCCTAGGTCATACAGGGCAGCTGTGGCAGAGCAGAGACTTGAACTCAGATCTCCAAAATCCAAGGCTAGTGCCCTAATCACTGGTTAGGGAGTCTTGAAGTACCTAGGCTGGGATTTTCAAAGGCACTTAGAAGATTTAGGTGGACAAACCCTTTGACAATCCCATCTCTTCCCATAAAAATCCCATCTTGTAGTTACCGCAGCTCTGTATATTCTACAGCTAGTTTTTGTGTGTATGTGCACACTCAAATTCAAACCCTAGGGTGCTGCACACTTGTACAACCCCACAACACTAAAGCAAGGGGACTTTTTTTTTAATTCAGTCTTGTTCCCTCCCTCCCCCTTCTTCAATCCTTTAAAAAACACAACAGGGAAATCACATACAGCCAACTTTCTTGGCACAAAATGAAGGCTGCACATCTAAACACACACAAGCACGCACTCCCAAAGTCACAACGGGACAAAGGTGCCATCGGCCCAGAGCACCGATAACAGACATCACTGGCCACGGGGAGGGAAGAGGCGTGATGGGTGGACCCCACGTCATGATGCAGAACAGGCTAAAGGAGCCCCGCGAGCGCTGCTCGTTTACAGGGAAGCGACGGGGCCGGGGAAGTGCTTATCTATCTCGAGAACAAAGAGTAAGGGACGAAGGGAGCGGCGCTTACGATATGGCTTCCACCATGGCCAGTCCCATCATGATGGAGCAGGCGGCGTGGTCCTCGCGGTAGTCCGGCAGCCCACAGATACAGTAATAGCAGTCTCCGAGGATCTTGATGCGCAGCTGGTGGTGTTTCTGAGAGAGCAGGGGGAAGCACAACCTGTGACCTCCACATGGTAATGGCTGGGAGAGAGGCTCCTACCTACATCTCTGGGCTACCCCCCTCTATGCTCTGCCAGCCCTTGTGTCTGCCTGGCCTCTCCCTGCACCTCCTTCCACACTGCCCCTGGAGCCAGGGTCTCTCCGCTCACGTACACCCAAATCCTTCCATCTCCACCCTGAAGGAAACACCCCAGCCCCACACTTTCCGCCCAGCAGTCCAGCACTGTTCTGTGAATATCCCAGTGCTGCCAACTCTCATGATTTTGTCAGGAATCTCAAAATAATTATTGTTTCCCGTAAAGCCCCAGCTCCTGGAGTCAGGGGGATGTGTGATGACTTCAGCCTTCGTTCTTACAGAAAAATTAAGTTTCTAACCCTTGTGGCTGTGGAGAAAGCTTCCAAATGTGACCCCAGGGCTCCCTAAAGGCTCAAAAAGCAGAAGGCAAATAAAAAGAACACCAAATCTCTTATTTTTACACAATCTCATGAGTTTAAAGCCAATTGTGTGATTTCTGGTGAGCCTGACTCAGGATTTTTGAACATTTGGGGTTGGCAATGCTGATCTCCTACCTCGTCAGCAACATTGGTCGTTGCCTGCCCTTCTCCACTGTTTGGGAAAGGCACTGACCTGCCCCCAGGCCGCGCTATGCACAGGGGCTGGGGGCAGACCTGCCCCCAGGCTGCACTGCTCTGACTTGATTCAGCTCATCACGAGGTTACAGTGACTGGCTTTAGTGTGTTATGAATTCCCCGTGCTCCCTGTGGCAGGGGCTGGGCTAACTATCTGTGGTGTTCTGGGCAACGCACAACACATACACAGGCAAACTTCTGCTCCTAGTTACCCCAGTGTAAAAGCAAGTGCCAGTCTGGATTCACAAGGGTGAAATTGGGTCTCTGGTTTTCCTCCTTCCACTTCCTCTTTCAGCACTGCTCTCCTCTCTCCGAATTCCTTTGTTACTGACCTCGCCAACTCTCCCTCCTCCTCTGTCTCTCTCCTGTTCCCCCTTTTGCTCCCCTTCCCGGTAACTGACTCAGAATTTCGGTTAGGTTGAAATGAAATGAAAATGCCTCTCCCTTTATGGTTAATGTGGCTTTCCTCCGTCTCCCCTTCCCACTCTGCTGCTTGACATGCTTCACACCCACAGTGCTTTCCCATGCAGCAGCAGGCGCAGAGTTTGACCTGAGTCCAAGGACACTCAACCCCAGGCCATGCAGAAGTAAACTCATTTTCCATTCCTCTCCCTCCTCCAAGGATAAGGGTAGCGGGCAGTTCTCCCGGCCGCAAGGCACAGCTCAGTGCTGCTGGGAAAACAGCCCCGCCGGGGCTGCAGGGCTAGATTCTCAGTTACACTCAGGGGGGCAAGCATGGAGGGGCTAAGGTAACTTTTAGCCACCGCTGCACTCCCTGTATTCTGGGGCCATGAAGGGCCCTGCCCAGCCTGCAGTGTAACTTAGAGCAGCCTCCGGGCAGTCAGCTTCCCTGGCCTCTAGGGAACAGCGAATGGCCATGGTACACTGCACTCCAGACACAGCCCTGATCTGCTGGGAGCAGGGCTAGTGAGGGGCCCTTACGCCAGCTCTGCACTGGCGAGGGAGCCTTTTGCACCCACTTTAAGGCCCCTTTTTGCAGTCTGTGTGACACTATTGAGGGTGAGGCCTGTGGGTGTCAGGCACCTCGGGGAGGGCACTTCTCCCTGTGCAGGCAGGGCCGGGCTGCTCCTGGCGCTCACTTTAGGGCTAGTACTCCACAGGCTGAACCTTTCCTTGGTCTCAGGGCTGCAGTGGCAGCCCAGGGGCCCCCTATTTATCCCCCAAACCGACAAAGTCCAGGCAGCCGCGGTGCCCCTCCACTCAGCAGGCCTTCCGCTTGCCCTGGAGGAGTCAGAGGGGAGTTCAGTCTCCAAGGCTCATTCAGCCCTTGGCCTTTACACAGAGGCCACCGCCGCCACGGGGGCTAATGGTGTCCAGAGCGGTGGCAGTTTTCGCTATGCAAACCCCTGGCCACAGGGAACTTGGCTCAGACCCACCAAACCCACTACACGTAACCCAGCTAACAGCCATCGTGTGGCAGCAAGGTTCACCCACCGCCAGGTGGAGCCTGAGGTGACCAGGTGCAAGGCCTAGGCCTCACCTCTTGGTGAGCCTCACTCTGCACGGGGATGGGCAGACGTGACCCCCTCTGGAGCTCACCCGCACAGCTCCTCCCGTGGGCAAGGAGCGAAGCCTGCTTACTCTGCCACCACAGCATTCCCAGACCCTGCTGAGCCCCGGGGAGACTCGGGTGGCAGAGAAGCTGTGACCTCCTGCGAGGCTTGCGTTTGCTGCGGAGCCGGTTGTGAACCAGAGCGTCCAGACTGACAGGCGCTGCGTGGGCGTACGTACCGCTGCCAGTTTGTCGAAGCGGGCAAAGAGCTCATTCAGCAGCTTCACCAGCTCATGGGCGCTGCAGGAGGATGACAGCTGGGTGAAGCCAACTATGTCAGCAAAGAGGATGCTGGGAGAAGAAGAGAACACAAGCCAGAAAACATGAGTTGGTTTCACAGAGTCCAAGGCCAGAAGGAAGACCATAGTGATCATCTAGTCTGACCCCCTGTGTAGCACAGGCCAGAGAACTGCCCCCAGATAATTCCTAGAGGAGATCTGCTAGAAAAGCAGCCAGTCCTGGTTTACAAATTGCCAGTGACAGAGAATCCACCATGACCCTTGGGAAATTGTGACAATGGGACTATCGCCCAGAGCCGGCCTCCACTCAGGAACAATGGAGACCTCCCCGCTCCTCCTGTAGCCATCCAGCTGCCCACAGGGAGACTTGCCAGTCTGGTGTAATTGGGTCAGTGGCAGCACCATATAGATGACAGGGCTGTAATGGCCACTCAGAGGAATGCGGAAAAACCAGAATCTGAGGCAGTAGCGATGCTGAAGACCTAGTAGATTTGAGGCAGTCCAGGGTAGGATTTTTCCCTGCAGTTTATTCTCCACCGCTTTCTTACTGTGAAATATCCCACTCTGTTCTCCTCATGCCAAGGAATCTTGGGGCTTTCCCAGGAACATAAGAACTGCCCTAGTGGATCAGACAAGCTTCATCTAGTCCAGTGGCTCTGAAACTTTTTTACTGGTGACCCCTTTCACATAGCAAGTCTCTGAGTGCGACCCCCCTTATAAATTAAAAACACTTTTAAATATATTTATCACTATTACAAATGCTGGAAGAAAGCAGGGTTTGGGGTGGAGGTTGACAGCTCGCGACCCCCCATCTAACAACCTCGCAATCCCCTGAGGAGTCCCAACCCCCAGTTTGAGAACCCCTGATCTAGTCCATTATCCTCTCTCTGACACTGCCCTGCACCAGCTGCTTCAGACGAAGGTGCAAGAAACCCCACCAGGGATGATAATGGAATCACCTCCTCGGCGGGTGGGGGGGGGGATTTCTTCCTGACCCCTGGCACTTGGCAGTTGGTGCATGCCCTGAAGCATGAGAGTTTATATACCTGCTTACACATTTTTTTCCCATCCTATCAACTGTGAATTTTCTCATTGTCCTCAAATGTCTGGTCTTTTTTGGAATCCTACTAAGCTCGTGTTCTCGGTGATACCTTGAGGCGGTGAGTTCCACTGGTTAATCATACATTGCATAAGACAGCCAGCTCCTTTATCAGCTTTAAGCCAGCTGCCTTTCAAATTCATTGAACGCCCCTTTGTTCTTGCATTACGGCTGAGTGCCCAATATACCTCCTCTACCCCATTCATTATTTCATCTATGTAACAGGGTGGGCTGCCCCTTTAAAGGCCAGGGAGCCTGGGGCCCTCCAGCCCTGTTCTGAGGCAGAGCCCCAGTGACTGCCTGATGAACACCTGATTGCCATAAAGCTGACAGAGCTCAGGGGGGCGGGAGAGCTACAGGCAGGAGGTTTCAGAGTAGCAGCCGTGTTAGTCTGTATTCGCAAAAAGAAAAGGAGTACTTGTGGCACCTTAGAGACTAACCAATTTATTTGAGCATGAGCTTTCGTGAGCTACAGCTCACTTCATCGGATGCAGGCTGGCTCTGGTGGCAGGGCCTGGAGCAGGGGGACTCCCAGGCAGATAGCCTCTAGACTAGGAGGACAGGGGCAGGACTGCCTGGTGGAGTAAGACTCTGGCACAGCTGCTGGGCCAGGAAAAAGGACCTGGTTTAGCAGTTGGGTTTATGCTGAACTGCTTATTTGGGGGTTTTGCTGAAGATTCTTGCTGCCACGGATCCATGGAGCCTTGAGAGAAAGGGCCTGATCCAGACTTTGTGTGTGATGATATCAGTCCTTCTTGGGCTGGAGAGACCAGTCAGCAACCTCAGTGTACCCCGGTCATGTCCCTCCTTACTCGTCTCCTCTCCCAATCACAACATCCCAGTCCTTCCCGTCACTCCTCAGCCGGACATCTGCCCAGGCCCCTAATCATACTTGTTGCCCATCTCTGAATTCCCTCTGTTTCTGCTCTGTCCTCCTTTGGCAGAGGGGGTGACCAGAACCGGACACAGTGCAGCAGGGGTGCATACCCCACTGCTTTACAGAATGGCATCAAAAGAGCCTCGGTCTTATCTTTCATCCCACTCTTTGTGCAGCCGAACATCTCGTGTGCCTTGTGACACTGAGCCCTGGACTCTATGGAGTCCAGGTTTTTCCCCTGCGTGGTTGCAATTAATGTAACCCCCCAGACAAGCACATAGGTCATTCATATTATTCCTTCCAATGCACATTTTTCATCACTGAATTGAGTGTAGATAAGGTGACCGTGATAAAAGTGATGTCTCACATGGAGATCCACCCTCTACCCATGGAGCAAGGCATGTCCTTTACCTGACATTCTCATGGCGGTACATGTACATGGTGTTAAACTGCTGCATCTCTTTCTGGCTCGGGTCCTTCTTCATGTCCTTTAGCATCTCATCTGCCACATGCTTGGGCAGGATGGAAAGCATCAGCCGTTCCTGAGGTGGAGGGAAGAGGATGAGGATAATCAGAGCTCAGGGCAGATCAAAGCAAAGCCCTGTAGGCTCAGCAGGTGTCAGGACAGGGCTGCCAGCCAAGCGGATTCATTTAGACTCGTAGCCACAACAGAAATCCCCAGCCGGCATAATTGGCCGGCATAATGCACTCACACAGATCAAGCCAGCCCAAGCAGTTGTGACTAGCTGCACCTCTGGGATGGGCAGTGTGCCTTGTGGCAAGGCCCAGATGTGCCAGTCTGCTGCTGTGATAAAGACCCATAGTAATAATATACCCACTAGCACTTTTCAGCAGCAGATCTCAATGTGCTTTACAATGGAGGTCAGCACCATTATCCCCATTTTACACATGGGGAAACTGAGGCCCAGAACAGGAAGTGACTTGCCCAAGGAGAGCCAACAGGCCAGTGGCAGAGTCAGGAATAGACCCAAGGTCTCCTGAGCCCCAGTGCAGTGCTCTGTCCACTAGAGACTAGACCCCCACTGACGCAGTGAAAATGAGCAGGGCAGCAGGAAGAGTGTGTGTTTGGGGGAACTGGACACGAACCAGGCTCCACCGCTTAACGCACAGCAGCATAAAAGCTCACACACTGTCCAGCTCCTCCTGCTTTACCTCATGGCATTGGCACTGTACACTCCCTGCGTCCGCACCCTCAGGCCAAATCCCGAAGTCCTGATTCAGCTGCTAGTCTGGCGAGACCCCTCCCCACTTGCTCCTGCTGCAGTGAATGGCAACCCCCCACCCTCGATCTCAACAGGTACAAGGTCAGGCCTACTGACTCCAATGGCAATTGACCCTGGGTTTTGGCTCTCCTTGAGGAAATGCCGTGCTGGGCCACGACCGCCCGCTCGCTCATTTATACCCCTCCAGCCAAGCTGCTGGCAATGGGAATTAACATTAACATGGCGTGATGCTCTGTTCCCCTCTAGCGGTGTCCGCTACTGCCTCCAGTCCAACAAACTTCGGTTTTTAGTGCAAGCCACCCTGGATTCAGGCTACTCCTGGCCCTTGGCCACCTGGAGATTTCCACACCCTCCAGCAAATCTCAGGCTAAGCCAGCTTTCTGGCTGCTTTTGTGTTGCCACATACATGCAAAGCAGCAGGAGCCAGGATCTGGCCCGAGGTCCCTGCCCCAGAGATCTCACGCCCAAGTACCACATTACGAGGTGCGGTGACTAGCAGGAACTCCATCCTGCCTTGCTAGGGGGGCTCATTTTGTGACATGCCCTAGCAGACAAGGGGAAATGAATTGAAGCCACAAGCTCCTTTTGGTCCAGGCTCATCGCCAGGCTGACAAAGAGGCAGTGTGTTATCTCCTGAGCTGCAGCCCTTGCTAATCCTAGCAGAAACAGCCTCTTGACAGTAATCTCCTGCCCAGGGACACCGGATGCAGTTTCAAAGCCAGAATTCCACTCTGGTCACACCCCGTGGCTGGAACTCCAAAGAGTGCCAGACATGTGGGCAGGTTTACATTTCAGCCACTAAGGGAGCGATCTCTGGCAGGCAAGAGGGAGGAAGTAGGACGGACCATGGTCACGAACAGCTTTCCAGCCAACCTAACCCTTGGCACCGGCTACAGAAACACAGGAACTTCCATCACTGAACCATGAAGGAAGCCACAGGCTAGAGGAAGATGGGTTTAGCCTCTATCAGGATGGGTTACAAGACACAAAGATTTAGCGCTTTGGCTGGGGGGAGGAGCTGTCATCTGATGAAGAATTGATTGCTTTGGGAATTGTAGTTGGTGGATGGGGGCGTTTTATGACACATCAGCAATGCTGTTATTAATATTTTGCTGATATATTACAGTGGTGTCTAAAGGCACCTGTCAGGGATCAAGGCCCCACTGTGCTGCGCACTGTACACACGTGGAATAAAAAGATAGTCCCTGCCCCAAAAGCTTGCAGTTTAATTTAAAGCCTTAAAATTAGGAAGGATGTTTCATGGTAAAGGCATTAGACTCAGAGCTCTTACACAGACTCACTGTGTGACCTCGGTCAAGTCACTTAGGGTATGTCTACACTGGGTCTGTGGGACCCAGGCTTGTGGACTTGGGGTTTCCTACCCTGGGCTTGAGCATCCACAGTGCATTGTATACCTGGGTCTCATAGCCTTGCTAATGTGTCCACACTGCACTACACAGACCTTCTGACTCAGGTCTGTGGCTTGAGCTGTGTCCACACTGCAGGAGGAGAGAGCTTCAACCTGTGTCAGAGCGGGACTTGGGATCTGACCCATTCCCCTATCAGAAGCCTAGGAGCTGAGTGCTGACTGACCCAAGTGAGTCAGAGTTTATGTGTGGATGGAAGTGGGGCTTGGACTCAAGCCTGAGTCAGAACCCAGGTGTAATGTGCAGTGTAGACAGACCCATTATCTCTCTGTGCCTAAGTGACTCACCTGTAAAAAGGGGATAACAACACTTCATTTCTCCCATGCTTTCTCTGTTTAGATTGTAAGCTGTTCAGGGCTGTCTCTGATTAGGGAACCTAGCACAATGGACCCCGGATATGTAAATGTATTTGAGACTTCTGAATACTGAGCTGAATATATCCTCACCTGGGATGAACATGGCCGACTGTGCAACACTGGGCGCTCAGTCAACCAACCAAACTGATAAGAGATGTTGGAAACACCTGCTACAACCGATCAGATCAATGGACCCTCCAGTAGGGATGGGTGGATTGAATAGCTTGCTGCGTCATCTGAATATTGGCCACATTCTGCAGCCCGCACCCCTGTCTGCTGATGCCAGTAGCTTTACCCATCTCACCCGCAACAGACGCCCCACAGCGCCATAGGATATCAGGGCGTATGCGGCATCCGGCATCTCAGCCCGAGCTCCGTTCAAAGCTCAGCGGGACCCAGCAGAGAGTTTCTGAGTCCAGCTGGTGCAGGGATGGGCAGGAGCCAACTGCCCTGCCATGCGAAACAGAGGAGAGCAGTTACATGATGTCACCCAGGAAAGCAGCCCCTCCCTTTCTCCCCGCAGTGGACCAGACGGGAAATTCAAAGAACTGCCCAGAACCAACCACGGTCAATCCAGGTAGAGCTAACAGGAGCATGGAGCCTCTGCTATGTACTACCAGGGACTGAAGAGCCAGCACACCGTACACACGTACTTGACTATCAAGGATGCTGCCAAGCCACTGACTCTGACTGAGTGGCCAAAGCAATCTCTACAGGCAGCTGGTGCACAGGGAAGCTCCTCAATGCAGGGCACCATGGGGCGTTCAGAGGTTAAAAGCTCTACCTCCATAATAGACCGCTCAGGTCCTCAGCACGGGCAATGCATCCAGATCAGGCAGGTTCACTTCTGTCAGAGATTCTCGGAAACCAGGGGTGTCTCACGATTTGGTCTCTCCTGGAACACACCATCTTGCAGGGGCAACGGCACAGCTTCTCCTTACGGTCCTTTGTCGAGTCCAGTTTCAAATGCCTCCAGTAATGGGGCTTCTATCGCTTTCCTCTGGAGAAGATTCCAGTCCCTAGTATTATTATTTGCACTCCAAAATCCGGGCTCTATTGTGGTAGGTGCTGTACAGACACTCAGTGAAAGACAATGCCTGCTCCCAAGACCTTACAGTATGAAGAGACAAAAGGTGGAGGAAGAAGGAATTTGCTTCACATCACGTCAGTGACTGAGCCAGGAATAGAACCTACATATCCTGGCTCCTAGTCCACTGGCCTAGCCATTAGACCACACAGCCTGTCTGCATCAAGTCCTGTGTCAAATCAGACTGTGAGCTTTTGTGTGCAGGGAGCATGTGCATCGTATCTGCTCTGAGAAGTGTTTCGCTCACCTCCGGACGCTGCAAATAATCATACTATAAGGTGACTATACTAGCAGATTTCCGTCACAGAGACATCAGGGACCAGACTGGACATGTGCATGAAAGCAGCTCCCAGCATCCAGTTTTGGAAGCCGCTCCTGGAGTTTTTTATTATGTTTTTTGCCAGAAGGAGCTAATTTTAGATGGAATTAGCGAATCTATTTTCAAATCCGGTTGACATTTTGGTGTGTGACGTGTCGCATTTAGCCCAGTGACCCACATACTCCGAGCAATTATTGCCGCCACAAGATGGCATCTGGTTAGACAAAAGGAGGGGTGCACAGGTGCTAAAGTGATGGGCACAAAGGCAAAGCTCCTCCTACCATGTCTTGGAGAGACCCCTCTAGGGGTGGATTGGGAGCTAATTCTCCAGACTCATTCAATCAGTAGCTTCTCTGCTTAGCTCACAAGGGGGCCAGTTGTGATGGGTGTTTGCGTGTTATAGTTACATGTGCAATAGAAACTAGATTAAGAATACCCAGCCCATTCCACAGCCACCTGAGGGGAAGGTATTTGGGTCCCTACTACCTTGGGTGGGGTTTGATCCTGTGTCCTAGGCATGAAAGCCCAAGCTCAGTAGCCAGAACCAGCTGTTTCTCTAACGTGGAGGAGTCCTGCCCAGCTTAGCGCCTCCCTGTTATTTCCTAACTGTATCTGGATTGTTGAATCACTGAGAAAATCATCCTCATTAAAACCTCAGCAGCTGAGAATGATCAAATTAACCCCACTGCATCCTCTGCAACTTACTCCCAGCGAGCCCACACGCTGTGGCAAACAGCCCCAGAGTGAGCTCCCCCAGGGCTCGCAGGCTGCCAGCTTCACCGCTCATAGCCACCTGGGTCAGCAGCTCTCTGGGCCTGACGCTGATCGCAGTCACAGCGATGTGGGGGAGGAGCAGCACCTGGGCAGACCATGGAATGACACCAGGGTGTGAGAGGAGCGTCCAGCCCTTCACGTAGTGCTTGGAGTCTGCTCAAAATACTTATTCATAACAGACAACCCTGGCCTGAAACAACGCGCTCCTGGGCACTTAAACGTCATTGCATGGAAGGTTTAGGAAGCTGCAGTCGTCCAGCCATGTGCTGATACAACCAAGCAGAGGCTCATCCCAGCTGGTCAGCAACAGGGATGGAACCCAAGACCTTCTGCATCAAAAGTACAAGACCCCACTGCTTGAGACAAAGGCGTAATTCTACAGCCTGCAATTAAGAGTTGTTATGACCTCTGGGGCCACCCACAAGAGGGAGGGCTGTTCAAATGCAGTACATCTGAGTGCCATACCAATTCTCAAGTTTAAATGGATTAAAAGCTGGCTAACTGCTAGGTCTCAAAATGTCACTGTAAAGAGGGAATCCTCATGGAAGGGGTGTGTTTCTAGTGGGGTCCCTATGCTATTTAACATTTTTATCAGCGACCAGGAAGAAAACATAAAATCTCCACTGATAAAGTTTTCAGACGACACAACATTGGAGGAGTGCTAAGTAATGAAGAAGACAGGTCACTGATTCAGAGCAATCTGGATCTGTAAGCTGGGAGCAAGAAAATAATATGTGTTTTAATATAGCCAAATGTAAATATGTCCCTCTAGGAACAAAGACTGCAGGCCATACTTTCGTGATGGGGGACTCTATCCTAGGAAGCAGTGACTCAGAAAAAGATTTAGGGCTCATGGTGGATAATCAGCTGAACATGAGCTCCCAGGGTGACGCTATAGCCAAAAGAGCTAATGTGATCTTGGGATACATAAACAGGGGGATCTTGAGTAGTAGAGAGGTTACTTTGCACTGTTGTGACTGCTGCTGAAATACTGTGTCCAGTTCTGGTGTCCACAGTTCAAGAAAGATGTTGATAAATTGGAGAGGGTTCAGAGAAGAGCCAAGAGAGTGACTGAAGGATTAAAAAACCTGCCTTAACAGGCTCAAAGAGCTCAATCTAATTAGCTTAACAAAGAGAAGGTTAAGGGGTGACTTGATCACAGTCTCTAAATACCTAGGAACAAATATTTCACAATGGGCTCTTCAATCTAGTAGAGAAAGGCATCACACGATCCAATGGCTGGAAGCTGAAGCTAGACAAATTCAGACTGGAAATAAAGCGTCCATTTTTACGAGTGAGGGTAATTAGCCATTGGAACAATTTACCAAGGGCCATGGTGGATTCTCCATTGCCGACAATTTTTCAGTTTCTGGGGAAGGTCTCTGGCCTCTGGTGTAACGGAGGTCAGATTAGATGATCAAACTGGTCCCTTCTGACCTTGGAATCTATGATACACCAAAGTGCTGTGATGCTGTGGTTAAGGTGATTTAGTAGCAGTGTCAGTGTTAGTAATCACAGTTACCTGGACCCTTCTGGGCCTGTGGGGTTCCTTCATATTTCAGTTGTTGTGTGAAGAAGAGACATAATGCAGAGCTGAGTGCACGCCAAGGGCAATCCATTCTCATGCATCATGGTGGAAGATGGTGGACTGGTGGGGTCAGGAAGGAATTTCCCCTCCCCACTATGTACAGCATGGCACAACTAACCAGGCGCATTATGGGGGAGGGAGAGGGGAAAGGGCTGGGTTTCCTCTGAAGCATCCTCAGTGCATGAGGCAGGCTACAGGACTAGCTGGACCAATGGTCTGATCCAGAAGGGCAGCTTCTATCTGACTTCCTAGCTCACTACCATCCCTCTGCTTGGACATCAATTCATCCATAAGACTGGGCTGCAGCTCCCTGGGGTGAGACGTCACACTGAAGTCCCAGCCACCTGTGACCATTAAATAAGTCAGGGAGTTTTTTGCAAGAATAAGGGTGTTAGTCCTGGCCAAATTCCAGCGGGGGGGACCATGTGCTAGCTCCCTAAAATCTCCCCGGCAGCTTCTGTTGGTGACAGTGGACTGGTTCTCCACTGCCTTGCCCTTTGTGTACGCATATGTGCACCCGCGTAAAGTGAGTATCAACAGCTACCAAACCACCATGGACTGCAGGGACGTCACACTCCTTCTGCTTAGGTGTGAATGACGACACAAGCCGTGGAGAATCGAGCCTCATATTCTCCTTCTCTTCCTGTCCTAAACTGCTGCACCACGTTATACAGTGGGCTGCCCCATAGCGGTGGATGGCTGCGAAACACTTTGTGATCTATGAATAAACCCTACTATAAAGGTGTGAAGTATGGTTATTATGTATGTATGATCACTGGGCCAAGATGTCGTGGTACACCCTGGTGACTCAAAGCAGCCATACAGCTGCAAAGCATTTGGATCATCCCAATTAATCTGTTCTTTTACCTCCAGGTCTCCTTATGACCCACCTTGTGTAATCAGTACACGTGCTATTGCTGAGTTGTAGTTACTGGAGGTGTATTATGTGTTGATTTACAGCACATTCTAGCAAACAGCCGTAGTAAATAGTCGAATGATGTCATATAGGATATTGTACATATATTTCTTCCTGGAAACTAAAGCTGGCTAAAAATAATTTAGTTATCTATAAAAACAGACCAGCAGTTGGGCTGTTAATTGTGACTTCTTCGAAGTAAAATTTACCAGCTGTAGAGCTGGATTTTTTAAAAAGGAGCTGAGTAATTTTATTACCACTAATAACAGCTGCAGCTATGCAGAGCTGAGAGCACTCAAAGGGCAATCCAATCTCATGCATCAGGCCGGAAGATGGTGGACTGGTGGGGTCAGGAAGATTTTTCCCCTCCCCACTGCATACAGCATTGCACAACTAGCCAGGTGCATTATGGGGGTGAGGGGGAAGAAGAAGGGGCTGGGTTTCCTCTGAAGCCTCCTCAGTGCATGAGGCAGGATACAGGACTAGCTGGACTGATGGTCTAATCCAGAACGGCAGCTTCTATCTGACTTCCTAGCCCACTGCCATCCTTCTGCTAGGACACCAATTCATCCATAAGAGCCCGATATTGAAACTGAGCCAAGGCATGCTTCACAAGGTAAGAGAACTGGGTGGTTCCCAGCTCTGAAGAGGCTGCACAGGGTTAAATAAACAACTCTCCCACCACAACCCTGCACTCTGCAGACCACAGCTCCACAGCGGTTCTTACCACACTGCAGGGTGGACACAGATACATGCATTAATAGGCCAGAAGGGACCATTGGGATCATCTGGTCTGAACTCATGTATAACAGAGGACAGAGACCTTCCCCTAAACAACTCCTACTTGAACTCAAGCATATCAGTTAGAAAAACACCCAGTCATGATTTTAAAATGGCCCGTGATAGAGAATTCATCACAACCCTTAGTAAATTGTTCTATTGGTCAATTATCCCCACTGTTAAATATGTCAGGTTTCAGAGTAACAGCCGTGTTAGTCTGTATTCGCAAAAAGAAAAGGAGGACTTGTGGCACCTTAGAGACTAACCAATTTATTTGAGCATAAGCTTTCGTGAGCTACAGCATCTGATGAAGTGAGCTGTAGCTCACAAAAGCTTATGCTCAAATAAATTGGTTAGTCTCTAAGGTGCCACAAGTCCTCCTTTTCTTTTTGTTAAATATGTGTGCCTTCTGGTCTGAATTTGTTTAGCTTCAACTTCCAGCTATTGGATCTTCTTATACCTTTGTCTGCTAGACTGAAGAGCCCTTTATTCAGAGGTGAAAGTAAGCCAGTAGGGTCCGGTACGGCGTACCAGCAAGAGACAGTACGCCATGCTGGACTGGACCAGCTTCACCAGGCTGGCGATTTAAAGGGCCCAGGGCTCCCCGCAGTGGCCAGAGCCCCGGGCCCTTTAAATCGCCGCCCGAGCCCCGCTGCCGGAGCCCCAGGGTAGTGGCAGCAGGGTTCTGGCGGTGATTTAAAGGGCCAGGGGCTCCGCCACGGTAATGGCGGCCGGAGCCCTGGGCCCTTTAAATCGCCCTGAGCCCCAGGGCTCCCAGCTGCCTCTGCAGCTGGTAGCTCCGGGCGTGATTTAAAGGCCCGGGTATTTAAAGGCCCTGCCTCTTCCGGTTGAGGCCAGGCCCCCTGCTCAGGACTCCGGTGTACCGGTAAGTCCTTTAAGTTACTTTCACCCCTGCCTTTATTATCATATATTTGTTCTCTGTGGGTACTTATAGAGTGGGATCAAGTTACCCCTTAACCTTCTCTTTGTTAAGCTAAATCGATTGAGCTCCTTGAGTCTATCACTCTGAGACATGTTTTCTGATCCTTTAATCATTCACGTAGCTCTTCTCTGAACCCTCTCCAACTTATCAACACCCTTCTTGAATTATGGACACCAGAACTGGTCACAGGATTTCAGTACCAGTCACACCAATGTCAAATTCAGAGGTAATATAACCTCTCTACTTCTATTCAAGATTCCCGTTTATGAATCTAAAGATCGCATTAGCACTTTTGGCCACTGTGTCACAGCGGGAGTGCATGTTCAGCTGATTATCTGCCACGATCCCCAAATCTTTCTCAGAGTCACTGCTTCCTGGGATAGTATAAGTATGGCCTACAATCTCTCTATGTTAAAAGGCATATTGTTTGCTGGTGTCCAGCTTACGTAGCAATCCAGATCATTTTATGTCAGTCCCCTGTCCTCTTCGTTATTTACCAGTCCCCTAATCTTTTTGTCATCTGCGAACTTTATCGGTGATGATTTGATGTTTTCTTCCAGACCACTGATAAAAACATTAAATAGCTTGGGCCCAAGACCCAATCCCTGCAGGGCCTCACTCAAACCTGCGCGATGATTCCACATTTACAATGACATTTTGGGGTGTGGCAGGGGCATAGCCAGGGAATCCACAACTACAAACAAAGTCTCCCTGGAAGCGGGACTTGCAGAGGCTGTTTGTGCTCCTGAAGTCGACAGGATTGTGTCTCCCTGCCTCCCCGTCCATGTCATCCAGCACCACACTCATCTACTCGGGCTTTGGGACAGAGGCAGGGCATGACCAGGAAGCAGGAGACTGAAAATCTTGGGGCGCAAACGCAGGTGCAGAAAGATTTGCTTGGAAAGGTCTGGAAATGGGGCTGTGAGCTGGGCTGCCAGCTAGAGCCTGTGATTATGGGCAGCTCAGGCTGGGGATGAGAGGAGAGAGGAGGGTTTGGGGTTTTTTAAAATCAGTCTCCTGGATTATCACCAACTTTCTGGCCCACTAAAAGAGCCACAACATCCTCAAAATGACACTGGCGCTGCAAAGCCGCTCGGGGCAATCTGCGATTCTCTGGCACGCTCCCTCATGGGGGCAGAGCCATAGGCAAGGGAGTGCAATCTGGCAGGGAGGGATGGTTTTTCACTCTGTACTGACAGGAGCAGCGCCTGGTGCATTTCAAACCCCCTCCGTTCATTTCCTTTGGCTTCCTGTAATTTGCCTTGTATGTCAAATTGTGTCACTATGGCAACCTGTTTCCATGACAGCAAATGACAAACTTCTCCACTGCCAGTTGCCCCTGCTGGCTTCCTATGTCGTGCAACAGCAAACACCCAGACAGGGGAAACAAACATCCCCCCATCTCCCAGAAGAATTCAGGGGGAGCCTTCCTTCTGCTATCCAACAGTCCCGCCTTTGCTCCACCACACCGTGCTGGCTAGAATAACAGAGCTGGGATGCAGGCTGGGAGCAGTGGCACCTGGGAAGAAGAAATCTATGACTTGTTACGCACTGCCAATGGCGTTGGCCCAGCACAAGATACAGATTGTCTCTCTATCCCCGCTTCATCCTGGAAGCTGAACCAAGGCAGGTGGGCTCTGGCTATGGGCTACCAGGACTTTCACCCCCAAGACACTGGTTCAAAGCCAGGTCAGATCAACAGTGACTGAATGATTCTGACTCTTGGGTATGCTAGGGCAGCTCTGCGCTAGGCTCCTAATGCAAAGCTGTCCTCAAGCCCGCGGAGGAATTCCCTGCACTATATGGGAATAGCAGCCCTTAGTCACTGGGATCCTCAGCTGCCAGAATGGCTCCTGAGCGCCTTAGCAGCTGGTGCAGGTTAGAGCAGCCCTAAGGCTGTTCTAATGTACACCAGGGACCAGAATGATCTGGAGCCAGCCTCAGGACTGAAGGCTTCGGGGCTGCAAAGGGATCCTTTGGATCCGCCTTCAGCAGCACTCAGCAGCTCTGACCTCCTCTATCTCAGTGTCTCTCAATGTGTCTCAACCTTTCCAAACTACTGTTTCCCTTTCAGGAGTCTGATTTGTCTCGCGTACCCCATTTGACCTCACTTAAAAATGACTTGCTTACAAAAATCAGACATAAAAATATGTTCTCATTTTTACCATATAATTAAAAAATAAATCGATTGGGATATAAATATTGTACTTACATTTCAGTGTATGGTATCCAGAGCAGTATAAACAAGTCACTGCCTGTATGAAATTTTAGTTTGTACTGTCTTTCCTAGTGCTTTTTACATAGCCTGTTGTAAAACTGGGCAAATATCTAAATGATTTGATGTACCCCCTGGAAGACCTCTGTGTACCTCCCAGGCCTGGTTGAGAACCACTGCTCTGTTAGCTTTTCAGTGGCCCATATGTAACGAGCATTGTGGGTCTCAGACCAGTTCCTGAAGGGCAGGTGTCCACATCACCTATGCCACAATTAGCACCCTTGAGGCAGACTCAGAAGGGAAGCCCTGGAGACTGAACTCCCCTGCCCGGTGCCAGGGAAGTGCGGTGAGGGTGTCCCGCCAGAAGAGCAGGAGAGGGTAGCTGAGCTGTGCTGCCGCCATTCTGCTGCCTGACAGTTCGGTGAGGCTGCCCCGAGCGCTCCCGCCATGAGTCCCCCAGTGTTAAGTAAAACCATCATTGGGCTGTGCCTTGCTGGGCAGACTGGATGCTGCAGGCACGACTCGACATACTGCAGAGCGCCCTCAACTCCCATTGGCTTCAGTGGGCCAAATCCAACACGCAGCACTCCCGCGGACTTCACCTGCATAAGGGCAGAACGCATACCAAGTCTGGGCTTCAGGATCAGTCCAGGCGGGCAGTAAGGAAGCTCTGCCCCTTTGCACCATCGGGCCCCCTCATTTGCAATAGGATTTCAAGTGCTCTGTGATGCAAGCAGGCAGGCTGTATTCACTGCCGAGATCTGAACAGTCTGTACCGTTTTTCGGTGGGGTTGCACGTGTGAATCTACCAGGCAGTAAGATACAATCGGGGGAGAATCTAATAAATCCGAATGGAGAAATCTCAACAGGAACAAACTGTTTTCCCCTCCCAGTGATGAGTGGTTTTACAGGCACAACGGAGGGCTCTGCATACAAACCAGTGTGGGGGAGAGAAAGCTTTCAACATACGGTGAGAACATCCCCATCCCTCTCAAGTGTTTGGAGAGGAACCAATGTCGGAGTTCCCCGGGACAGTCACTGTCCAGAACTTCCTTTGCACTCATTTACAATCTGACTCCCCATTGTCTTGGAGGACATGGTGGAGTTCAGGATAGTGAGCAGTGGTTGCTGCATGGTGAGCAGCAAGCTGGTTTTCTTTTTTTGGTGGCTGCCATATTGTGCTCCAGAACCTTCAAAATGTGACCCACCAGAGCCACGTCTGCCTGAATCTGCAGACAGCCTGAACCAATCTTCTACTACCCCATGTCATTTCAAGTGTGTGTGAATTCTGAAACCTAAAGATGACTGGTTGAATGCCAACACTGATAACTTATTTAGCACTAATCAAAGAAAGGAGGGGACTGCTCACAGAAGGACCAGCACCAGCTGCTGTGAGTGGCATGTCATCTTGGTGTCAGGAGTAGGCAGAGCTTAGGCTGTGGGTGAAGCTTAGGAAAATACCACTCTAGGGTTTTTTTTCCAGATTGCCACCCGTTGCTAAAAGCATTGAAAAGCAATAACAATCATCATTAGCCATGAACAGAGGGCTTGGGGGCCTCTGAGTTAGACAGAATTAGGCTGGGCTTCAGGATCTGAGGCTGAATCAGGCCTAGGGGTGGGGCTCAAAAGCATCACAATCTCATGGGCTGCCTCTACAGGATCCCAGCCTCATGTGGCAGAAGGGTCACGCGATCAGCTCTTCGTGTGGTACGATGGGTGAAGACCCCCTTGAGTCCCCACCAGACCACAATTTGGGCCAGGGGTGCCGGAACAGGGGGGCAAGGACCCCCCACTTTTTACCACTCGTAAGGGTGAATGATGGAGGGAGGGGGCGGAGAGGAGCGAGTGGGGAGCTGGGTCTTGGGGGGAAGAGGCGGTGTGGGGGTGGGGTCTTGGGGGAAGGGGCAGTGTGGGAGGGGGTTGGAGAGAAGGGGAGGTGTGAGGACAGGGGTTTGGGGGGTGGGGCCACAGTTCAGGCCCTGGTGGCCCCCCCACTTTTAGGGCACTTCCGCTGCTCCTGATTTGGGTGGTTTACAGAGTCTTTCCCCTGCTTGGGACACAAAAGGGGTTTCGTCCCATAAACAAAAGGGGTTCTTTGCCCCTCCCCTGGGAAAGGGGGAATCACAGTAAAAGAAAAAGACAAAAGGTGGCCAAGTCTTTTGTTCACACCTTGGGGGTTTGGCTTATCTGGACACGCCTGTGTCCTTGGTCAGAGTCTGCCTCCAGCCCCTCATTTTGGTAACCCCCGCTTTAAACCCAGTCGATCCAGCATCAGGGACAGCAGGGTCTGCAACTGTCTTCCTCTTTGCTGACCTGTCTCTGTAGCTAGCAGTCTTCCCCTCCTAATCACCACCCCTTGGGCTGGAGGGGGGAAGCTTTCCCTCTTTCAAGCCTCCTCCCTCCAGCACAACAAGCCTCACAGGGGTTTCTGGGTAGTGCTGACTGAGCCCATCAGAGCTCATAAGCCTCCTCTCTACTAACCTGAAGGTGTGTCCCTGGCGGCGTCTGCTTTAGACCCATCTCATGGGGCTTGAGCCCAAATGCAGGGGAGGCATTAGCGTGGCCAGAGGCAGAGAACGACCCAGTGGGGCACAGCAAGGAACTACCGCTGCGTACTGCACTGGCTGGCAGCCTGAGCCCCGGTCTGGGCGTTGGCAAGATCCTCTTGACCCTGCTGGGGAACTGAATTCACACCAGGGACGACGGGGTGGCAAGGAACGGACCCTGCGCTGGGGCCAGGAAAGTGCTCCAGCTAGCGGCAGGGTTGATGGCACTGGCCCATTGCTGAAGGCTGAGGCTATGGAGCTCTGCACTGGGGTGGGCGGACAGAGGAGTCTAACCCCTGCTCAGCTTTATCCTTTCCCCTCCCCCAGCTCCGTGCTCAGTTCCCATTAACATTCAGCAAGGGGACGCCTGGCTTCAGCCGGAAGCGGCCTGTCTAAAAATAGCTGCCGGCTCTAGGCTGGGAGCTGTTCCTCTGGTGGATTTGAGGGGGGACTGTGCAGAAAGGGGAGTAATAGAGAGGGCCAAAATAAATACACCCGCTTCGCTGCTCTGCAGAGGGGCTGGGCTGGGGGATGGATGGCCCAGCCCAAAAGCCTCTGCTGCTACTCACACAGCCAACAGGTATCTGCCCCTAGGATGATGACCAATTAGCTCATGAGAGGAGCCCTGGAACAATCGACACAGCTTTCATGGTGCTCCTGTGTCGCTCTGGAGGAAAGCTGGAGCGACCGATGGAGTCACTGGGGTTACTCTGGGTTTGCATTGGTAGCAGAGCAGAATTTGGCCCAAGACGCACAGGAAAGGCCAAAGAGTCCATGAGAATCACCCATATCTCTAAGTATCCCCTTAAATCCTTATCCCACTTTCATCCGTGCACCACCCCGGTGTTTAGACATGTCTCCCACTCGTGCACCTAGTCACCATCGTTCCCCCTTTTAAAACGAAGCTACTCCCACCAGGCCGGTCAAGGACAATCTGTTCTGTGGGCTTGTGTCTCCTGCGATGCACCTGCACTTTTCCACTCACGTCCGCCAGAGACTGCACGCTCCCAGGATCGGGGCCATGACACCTGGCTGTAGAGAGCTGAGCCAGCACTTAACAGTAATGGCGCAGATCCCTACCTAGGACTTCCTGGCTGCTGCTGTGTCTGGGAGCAGGGGAACCTAGCCCCGGAGCAAACAGAGAATCTCCACTCGCTGGTGGCAGTTGAGGCCCATGACACACAGCTAGGCAGTTCTGCTTCTATCCAGCAGAGGCAGCATATAAACACTAAGCCAGCTCATTAGCACGTCATCATCTCCCAGCAATGGTAGGGGAAGCATCATGTCTTGGTCTCCTCTAAGAATACAACCCCTGCCCTCCATCTGGTCTCTCTTTAACTCAGCTTTCGGCGATGTCCCTTTGGCAGCCCATTGGCTGATGTCAGCAGAGGCCTTTAGAGCAGAGAGGATGCTCACCACAGCGGCCATCGCCAAGGCAACGTGAAGTGCTGATGAAGTGCCCTTTTCTACCTCGGCAGAAGAGGTTAGAACAACATGTTGACCCTGTCCCCGTGAGCAGTTGTGAGCTCACTGGCTCCTCACAGAGTCAGAAAGGGGGGATCCGGCCGGAGCCGGCTATGCAGGACCAGCGACAGAACCCGGGTAGCTCAGGGGTTAAAACACCATGTGTGAAATTCCTGGAGCCAAAGCTCAGGGTCTGGCAGCCCTGAGATCCAGGCAGTTCGCGATGGCTATGTTACATGCGGGATGGGTCCTGCCAGCCAATGCCTTAAAAACCCAAGATGCTGTGTGGAGGTTCAAGGTCCTACTGTTTTTTCCATACACGAGGGCTTTACTCCTACACCCTGAAGTAAAATGTCCCCCTCCGCTCTGCTTATCCATCCCACTGCACTCCAGAGCTGGCTGCATTTCAGTGGTGGTGCGAGAAATGTGATGATTAAGGACAGTCCATGTCCTGAATGCAGAAGGGTAGATGCTCCCCCATGCTCTCCTTCTTTTTTGACACAGGGGAGGCCCCAGCAGGCATAAGGATGGTCCAGTCCCCACCCGAGAGCCACAACCAGCTCCCTGCTGGCCCCTCTCCCTGGTGTGCCACACGGATCTTGGCTAGAGCGGAGAATCTGGCTCAGGGCCTAACTGGAGGTCCTGGTCCTGATTATCAAAACCTGAAAGAGCACAGCACCAGCCGGGGAGCGCTGAGGTCTCTCTCCAGCAGGGGAAGTGGGCCATTAGCCCCTGAGTGCTCCTTAGTTCTCGGAGCCGCTCTTTCACCCATTCAAAGAACTGTTATGACATATATCCCCCTACCAATGAATTTAGCACTTGTGCAGGGGTGGGAGTGGCAGCCACAGAGCTGGATGGCCTCTAGGCACAGGCGTGGTTACCAGCTGGCCAGCTGCACTGCGAGCTGCTTTCTCCTGCTGCCACTCATCTCTGCCCAAGGGACGGGCAGGAGGAACTCTGTGGACAAGAGGGCAAGTGCTGGACGGCCCCATGGCAGGCAGAAAGGGGCTGTTTACAACAGGAAGACCCCTCCACTTCCCTAGTGCCTCTCAACTGAGGCCAAATCCAACCCCAAGGCTGACAAACAGCTTGCAGAGAGATACAGCCTTCAGCCACTAACTAGCCTAGATCAGCACAGCGGGGCCCTGCTCCTGCCATACAAATGGATTGTTCTAACAAAAGGGGCTAAGGACATACAAAAGACCAGGCCAGCTTCCCTGCTGCACCTAGTTATAGAGGCAGAGAGTCCTAAAAATGTCGGGCTGGAAGGGACCTAAAGAGGTCATCTAGTCCAGCCCCCTACACTCCGGCAGGGCCAAGTAAACCTGGACCATCCCTGACAGGTGTTTGTCCCATCTGTTCTCAAAAAACTCCAGTGACAGGGATTCCACAACCTCCCTTGGAAGCCTGTTCTAGAACTGAACTCCCCTGAGAGTTTGAGCATTTTCCCTAATATCGAATCTAATTCTCCCTTGCTGCAGATTATTGTCCTACCTTCAGTGGCCATGGCCAATGATTGATCCCCGTCCTCTCTATAACAAACCTTAACACATGTGGAGACCCTTATCAGCCCCCCACCCCCCAGGGTTCTTTTCTCCAGACTAAACTGGCCAAGTTTTATTAACCTTCCCTCCCGGGTCAGGTTTTCTAAACCTTTATCATAGAATCATAGAATATCAGGGTTGGAAGGGACCTCAGGAGGTCATCTAGTCCACCCCCCTGCTCAAAGCAGGACCAATCCCCAATCAAATCATCCCAGCCAAGGCTTTGTCAAGCCTGACCTTAAAAACTTCCAAGGAAGGAGATTCTACCACCTCCCTAGGTAACGCATTCCAGTGTTTCACCACCCTCCTAGTGAAAAAGTTTTTCCTAATATCCAACCTAAACCTCCCCCACTGCAACTTGAGACCATTACTCCTTGTCCTGTCCTCTTCTACCACTGAGAATAGTCTAGAACCATCCTCTCTGGAACCACCTCTCAGGTAGTTGAAAGCAGCTATCAAATCCCCCCTCATTCTTCTCTTCTGCAGACTAAACAATCCCAGTTCCCTCAGCCTCTCCTCATAAGTCATGTGTTCCAGATCCCTAATCATTTTTGTTGCCCTTCGCTGGACTCTCTCCAATTTATCCACGTCCTTCTTGTAGTGTGGGGCCCAAAACTGGACACAGTACTCCAGATGAGGCCTCACCAATGTCGAATAGAGGGGAACGATCACATCCCTCGATCTGCTGGCAATGCCCCTACTTATACATCCCAAAATGCCATTGGCCTTCTTGGCAACAAGGGCACACTGCTGACTCATATCCAGCTTCTCGTCCACTGTAACCCCTAGGTCCTTTTCCGCAGAACTGCTGCCTAGCCATTCGGTCCCTAGTCTGTAGCTGTGCATTGGGTTCTTCCGTCCTAAGTGCAGGACCCTGCACTTATCCTTATTGAACCGCATCAGGTTTCTTTTGGCCCAATCCTCCAATTTGTCCAGGTCCCTCTGTATCCTATCCCTGCCCTCCAGCGTATCTACCACTCCTCCCAGTTTAGTATCATCTGCAAATTTGCTGAGAGTGCAATCCACACCATCCTCCAGATCATTTATAAAGATATTGAACAAAACCGGCCCCAGGATCAACCCCTGGGGCACTCCACTTGACACCGGCTGCCAACTAGACATGGAGCCATTGATCACTACCCGTTGAGCCCGACAATCTAGCCAACTTTCTACCCACCTTATAGTGCATTCATCCAGCCCATACTTCTTTAACTTGCTGACAAGAATACTGTGGGAGACCGTGTCAAAAGCTTTGCTAAAGTCAAGAAACAATACATCCACTGCTTTCCCTTCATCCACAGAATCAGTAATCTCATCATAGAAGGCTATTAGATTAGTCAGGCATGACCTACCCTTGGTGAATCCATGCTGACTGTTCCTGATCACTTTCCTCTCGTGTAAGTGCTTCAGGATTGATTCCTTGAGGACCTGCTCCATGATTTTTCCGGGGACTGAGGTGAGGCTGACTGGCCTGTAGTTCCCAGGATCCTCCTTCTTCCCTTTTTTAAAGATTGGCACTACATTAGCCTTTTTCCAGTCATCTGGGACTTCCCCCGTTCGCCACGAGTTTTCAAAGATAATGGCCAATGGCTCTGCAATCACATCCGCCAATTCCTTTAGCATTCTCGGATGCAACTCGTCTGGCCCCATGGACTTGTGCACGTCCAGCTTTTCTAAATAGTCCCTAACCACCTCTTTCTCCACAGAGGGCTGGCCATCTACTCCCCATGTTGCGATGCCCAGCGCAGCAGTCTGGGAGCTGTCCTTGTTAGTGAAGACAGAGGCAAAAAAAAGCATTGAGTACATTAGCTTTTTCCACATCCTCTGTCACTAGGTTGCCTCCCTCATTCAGTAAGGGGCCCACACTTTCCTTGGCTTTCTTCTTGTTGCCAACATACCTGAAGAAACCCTTCTTGTTACTCTTGACATCTCTTGCTAGCTGCAGCTCCAGGTGCGATTTGGCCCTCCTGATTTCATTCCTACATGCCCGAGCAATATTTTTATACTCTTCCCTGGTCATATGTCCAACCTTCCACTTCTTGTAAGCTTCTTTTTTATGTTTAAGATCCGCTAGGATTTCACCGTTAAGCCAAGCTGGTCACCTGCCATATTTACTATTCTTTCGACTCATCGGGATGGTTTGTCCCTGTAACCTCAACAGGGATTCCTTGAAATACAGCCAGCTCTCCTGGACTCCTTTCCCCTTCATGTTAGTCCCCCAGGGGATCCTACCCATCCGCTCCCTGAGGGAGTCGAAGTCTGCTTTCCTGAAGTCCAGGGTCCGTATCCTGCTGCTTACCTTTCTTCCCTGCGTCAGGATCCTGAACTCAACCAACTCATGGTCACTGCCTCCCAGATTCCCGTCCACTTTTGCTTCCCCCACTAATTCTTCCCTGTTTGTGAGCAGGAGGTCAAGAAAAGCTCCCCCCCTAGTTGGCTCGTCTAGCACTTGCACCAGGAAATTGTCCCCTACGCTTTCCAAAAACTTCCTGGATTGTCTATGCACCGCTGTATTGCTCTCCCAGCAAATATCAGGAAAATTAAAGTCACCCATGAGAACCAGGGCGTGCGATCTAGTAGCTTCTGCGAGTTGCCGGAAGAGCATTTTTGTTGCTCTTCTCAGGACTGTCTCCAATTTGTCTACATTTTCCTAAAGTGTGGCATCCAGAACTGGACACAGTGCTCACCAGTGCCGAGTACAGAGGGACAATTACCTCCCGTGTCTTACAAATGACACTCTTGTTAATGACAGGTTTCAGAGTCAGCAGCCGTGTTAGTCTGTATCCGCAAAAAGAACAGGAGGACTTGTGGCACCTTAGGGACTAACACATTTATTAGAACATAAGCTTTCATGGGCTACAGCCCACTTCATCGGATGCATGGAATGGAACATACAGTAACTCTTGTCAATGCACCACAGAAGGATTTTAGCCTTTTTCGCATCTGCATCACATTCTGGATTCATATTCAATTTGCAATCCACTATAACCCCTAGACCCTTGGCAGCAGTACGACCCGTTAGCCTGTTATTCCCCAGTTTGTAGTTGTACATTTGATTTTTCCTTCCTAAATTTAGTACTTTGCATTTGTCTTTATTGAATTTCATCTTGTTGAATTCAAGCCACTTCTCCCATTTCTCAAGGTCATTTTGAATTCAAATCCTGTCCTCCAAAGTCCTTGCAACCCTCATTCACAAATTTTATAAACATGCTCTCCACCCTGTTATCCAAGTCACTAATGAAAATACAGAATAGTACCAGACCCAGGGCTGACCCCTGCGGGACCCCACGAGAGACGCCCTCCCAGTTTGAGAGCAAAGCATTGATAACTACTCTTTGAGTACAGTCTTTCAACCAGTTTTGCACACAGCTTATAGTAAGTTCATCTGGACCACACTTCCCTAGTTTGCTTATGAGAATGTCATGTAGGAGTATCAAAAGCCTCACTAAAATCAAGGTATATCAGGCTTACAGTTTCCCACACCCCATCCATGAGGCCAGTAACCCTGTCAAAGAAGGAAATTCAGATGGTCTGGCACGATTTGTTCTTGACAAATCCATGCTATTACTTATAACCCTATTATCTTCTAGGTGCTTGCAAATGGATTGTTTAATAATTTGTTCCAGTATCTTTCCAGGTACTGAAGTTAGGCTGATTGGTCTATAATTCCCCGGGTCCTCTTCATTCCCCTCTTTCAAGATAGGTAGTAGTTTGCCCTTCTCCAGTCCCCTGGGACCTCACCTCTCCTCCATGAGTTCTCAAAGGTGATTGTTAATGGTTGGGAGCAGCAGAACAGGGGTGCTAGCAGGAAATACGGCTCCTCGATTATCTGCCCAGCAGTGGGCCAGGCTGTTCTGACCTTAGGGACCATCCATCCGTTGGGGATGTGGGGAGTGCATCGTATTCTGGCCGCTCCTTCCCAGCCCCACATGCCCCTGGCTTTGGGAGCCGTGGGAAGGGGATGTACAACCCAGCTCCACACTCCCGTTTTCCCACCGCCCCACTCCCATGTCTCTGCTACCTTTGCATCCCTTGGGTGGCACCAAGGGGGTGGAACAGGAGTGAGAACCAGCCCGTTATCACAATGTAACACACCATCCCCTGCTGTCAGGGGATCCAGTGGTAGCCCCTAATGGCACTCAGTTCAGGCCTGGAACCTCGAAACTGATCCAGATGCAATATACACTCCCGTTTACCTGAATGGCCTGGCAGACTTCTGAAACATTCACATAACCGGGCCTGTGGATACACGGAAGTGCTATTTTGAGCTGCAGTTTCACTGAAACAAGCGCTAAGAGGCTAATGGAGAAGTTATTAGAAGATGATTAACTAACACTAACACTAATTAACTATAGGGAGAGGGGACACGCTGTGGATTCAGATAACTAGGATGTTTGGATAAAGGGAACTTGGAGGACTGGAATGATACGGTATTTGGTGGGAGAGATTAGGCCCGGTTCTCCTCCTGCTCACACCGTGAGCCACCTCTGCCCTCAGAGGAGGGATTCCTGAGCCACGCAGGCAGGAGTGCAATCGGAATCAGGCCCCGTAAAGAATCCCTCAGACGCACCTGCTTCCTCAAGGCTGGACGCAAGCAGGGATCCCTGGCTCCCCGGGGAGTGGACAGGGAGTGAGGGCTGAATGTTCATCCACTCTGCCCTGGGCTCCGCATGAACTCTAGCATGGGACCATGCTTGCCTCCTGTCCACAGCCTTTAGGAACAATGGAAGCTTTAAATAGGCTACAGCTGAGCTTTCCCTGGGCCTGACAAGTGGGTGATTGTAATACAGTCAGCAGATAGCCATGGGATCTAATTAGGTAACCACCACCCTCCCCCCCCCGCCACCGCCACCCCAAAGAGCAGCTAAAACTGTCCTCCCCATGACACATCCATGTGCCACAGAGCTAGGTTCAGGCAGGATCCACCATCCCCGCCCAACACTGAAACAGACACCCAGCCCAGAAACGTCATCCTCCAAGAGGCCTTTCGAGAAGACTGCCATACATCCCTGCCTGGTCCCAATCCTTGCACCAGATCTTTCCCTTATTCCCCTCATCCACACCACCTCCTGAATCCTCCTGCAGCGGAGACTTGCCCTGCGTGAAATCCATGGTGCTGCTAACAGTTTTTGTACGGCAGTAGCAGCCTGAGGCCCCAGCTGAGATCGGGGTCCCTCTGTATACAAGCACAGAGTCAGAAATAATCCCTGCCCAGAGGAGGTAAAAGCAGTTCCTGCTTCAAAGGAGCCACCTAGCTCCAGGGAAGTTAAGTGGAGAAGATATTTGGACTTTATCTTTTCCCCTTAAATCTAACAGTCCTTCCACTGGGCCCATCTGGCTCCTCTGAAGCATGGGAGTAGGCCCTGCTTGGGTCATCAGCACTAGCACAAGCTTTATTCAGGAACAGCTATTCCTGCATAACTCCAGGCGCAGACAAGCCCTCAGTATCTATTCTGGGATTTGCACCAGTTTAATTGAATGGGTTTAAACTCACACCTTTAGCTGAGCCATTGCCACGTTCTGCCTAGACAAGCCCACAGCCACTCGGACTTCCCAGCGTACGAGCCATGGAACTGTCATGCCCTTCGCTTGCTCTATAGTGCTCCCAGGCATTTCCAAGCACTCTCCCTGCGCGGAGAGTTCAGTGCCATTTCGTCCTCAGAGTTCAGCACAGGCTGCCACAGGAGGTGCACACCCCCAGAACATGGTTAGGGCCTTCTGGGGAGCTGCAGAGAGATTTTAGAAATTTAAGACTATCGACGGGATTTTTTAAAATGTAATTTTCATAAATTAGGGGTTAAGGTCAATATTGTCAAAAATAGGAGCCTAAAGTTAGGCTCCAAAATCCTGATGTAGGTTTATACTAATATTAATGATCTAGACTGCAGTAGCATTTACAAGCGTCGGGCATGAACCAGGTCCCACTGTGCTAGGCTCTGTACAAATTAAGAACAGAGACGGTTTCTGCCCCAAAGAGCTGACAGAACTAACCTGACTTTCAAGAGTGGTGCGCACCCAGCTCCCGATGAAATCAACAGGCATTTAGGGGGCTCTGCCCTTTTGAAAAATCAGGACACTTCTAATCTAGTGTCTAAATATGTATTTAGGAGCCTAACATTAAGCTCTTGCTTTTGAAAATCTTGGCTCCGTGGCTCAATACCACAATATGTCAAGGGGGTTAAATCTTAGCAAGCCAGTACCAATACTTTCTGGACCACCAAACTTTTCCAAGGGAAGCAAACATTTCTGACCCTTACTGTATGAAAGTGCAGTATTCAGTATTGCTGATACTCGGCTCCACTGTAAAGCCCTGTGAATCTCAGAGTCTGGTATTACACTGCCTCTTCTCCCAACGGTAATAAAAGCGCAGTGTTAAAGTTCTTCCCCCAGGTTCCCAGTGCGGTGGTGATGGGGTTGTTTTGGTGAGGTGGGAGCAGAAGAGAACTTGGTATTATTGCAGCATCTTGCCCAGCCATCAGACAGCAGAGAGATTTCATTTTTGCCTGGAGATTTGATTATACGCTCGAGAGTTAATTACACTGGCAGAACCCGGGACAGGATTTTACTAAACAAGTTACGGCTTCCAAGTGATGGCAAGTCTGGAAAGTCTCTCTCTGCTGTGCGTGTGTGAGAGACGTACCTACGCACTTGCTGATGGATAAGATATATTCAGGAATGTATGTTAATTCATGCAGCAGCTGAGGATCGATCTTGCAACACTAACATGACTAAACCTTATTGCTGGGAGGATCCCATGGGTTATTAAGAATTAATCATGTGATAGTAATAACTAGGGCCCTACCAAATTCACGGCCATGAAAAAGACGTGACAGACTGTGAAATCTGGTCTCCCCCCATGAAATCTGGTCTTTTGTGTGCTTTTTCCCTATACGATACAGAGTTCACGGGGGAGACCAGTGTTTCTCAAAGTGGGGGCCCTGACCCAAAAGGGAGTTGCAGAGGGGTCACAAGGTTATTTTAGGGGGTCACAGTATTGCCACCCTTACTTCTGTGCTGCCTTCAGAGCCAGGTGGCCGGAGAGCGGTGGCTGTTAGCCAGGTGCCCAGCTCTGAAGGCGGATCCCCGCCAGCAGCAGCGCAGAAGTAAGGGTAGCCGTACAGCAACCTGCCTTACAATAACCTTGCAGTCCCCCCACCGCTCCTTTTTGGGCAGGACCCCTACAATGACAACACCGTGACGTTTCACATTTAAATAGCTGAAATCATGAAATTTATTATTTTTTAAATCCTATGACCGTGAAATTGACCAAAATGGACCATGAATTTGGTAGGGCCCTAGTAATAATGATACCCAGTGCTATCTAGTGCTTTTCATCAGCGGGTCACAAAGCGATTTATAAAGGAAGTAAGCATCATTATGACCATTTTACAGGTGGGGAAACTGAGGCACAGGGAGGCGACGTGACTTCCCCAAGGTGGCCCAGTAGGTCCATGGCCGAGCAGGAAGTAGAACCCAGGGCCCAAGCCACCCATGTATTCAGAAAAGATACTTCATATCCAAAGCCCACTAGAGCCTGTGGAAAGACTCCCATTGACACCAATGGACTTTCGATCAGGTCCTTTACAGGTATCCATATTTAGGACCTTCTCCTGCTCCCAATATACGAAAAGGGACTTTTGGCAGCAACTCCAATGGGAGCAGGATCGGGCCCTTATTCTCCCTCCATGGCTTGCAAACCAAACTTGCACACTTCCAAACATCACTTTCTGCCTGGGATCTCTCCACCTCCTCTAGCGCTGGTGAAAAGAATTCTGCGGCTGGAACTTGGCTGACAACGCTGCTGCTGATGCAGAAGGTAGAAGAGAACCCAGCTGGCTTGGCTCTGCAGACCTAAGGGGAGTCAAGTCGGGGGATCTGTCTCAAAGACACACCAGGAAGTGACCTGTGGAGTGAACAGGGGGCCATTTTTACCCAGACCCCTTTTCTGAGAACACTCACACACACACCTTTTAGGATTCAGGTATTGGTTGTAAGGAAGTCGAGGAACACAGAGCTAAAGTTCCCATGGGAATGTCATCTGCCCTAATTCTCTCATGCATTACGATAGGCTCTTTGATGATATAATCTCAGAGCATGTGAAATAACTGTACTATATATATTTAGGGCTTCTGTTTTGGGGGGTTTATTCATTTCATTTTGAGGGGTTTGTTTTTAGCAATTTTTGAGTTCTGTGTAGATGTCCAAAAATCAGGGGCTTTCCAGGCTCTCTCGTTATATACACACATAGTGCTGTTTCAAACAGCACTAGCTTAAAGCACACTAGAAAACCTTTCATACACACCAGCAGGACAAATTAAGGCACAACACACTAGTGCCCTTTAGAAATCTAACCCCTACAGATGGCATGACTACTCTGTACAAGCAAGCCTTTAGATACAAGCCAGGGAGCAGGGAGATCGCCTGTATAAACAAACTGCGAAGACCACGCAAATCGAATAACCATGCCCAGTGTTTTCCCGGTGTTCATTGGAGAAACACCAATTTCATTTTTTTTTAAATTGGGAGTGTTTTATCTCTGTTAATACTTGCAATCAGAAGCCCTGTTTATATTGCAGCAGCACCCTGTCATGGACCAGCGCCCCCTGGTGCTAGGTGCTGTACAAACACAGAGCAAAGGGACAGTCCCTGCCCCATGGAGCTTGCAATCTAAGTACACCTTCAACACACTGTGCCAATATTATGGATTCTGATTTGCCATTTAGCCCCAGCTCTGAGCACAGGGAGGACGGGAGCTAACCTGCCCCACGGGGAGCTCTGAGGATGCACAGACAAGAGGTGCATGCCTGCTGCTACCACCCCTCAGAGAGTGCCCTATGCAATCCCCACCCCTGCATGGTCTGCCAGTAGGGTGACCAGATGTCCCGATTTTATAGGGACAGTCCCGATTTTTGGGTGTTATATAGGCTCCTATTACCCCCACCCCATCCCAATTTTTCACATTTTCTATCTGGTCACCCTATCTGCCAGTCACCGAGCAAGGGAGGGAATGGAAACAAGGCTCCACTCCCACTGTGGGGCGGCTTGTGCCATAAGCAGCGCTGGAGTCAGGAAAGCACAGGAATTGAGATGGTGGTCACCACCCGAGCACCCGGGGCAGCCACACTTCGTCTCTTATTAATCAATCCTCTGCATGAGACAGGTAAGTGTCACTGCCCCCCTTCTGCAGACAGGGAAATGCCTGCACAGCGTGGGGAAGAGATGTGGCCAGGGCCACAAAGTGAGTCGGTGGCAGAACCAGGAATACAACCCAGGAGTTCATGGCCTCTACTGCACCTCTGCTCCTTGTATGACACATTGCAGAAACAGTTCCCAACACCCTTCGTATCAGCTCCCTCGCCTCTATCGGCTCACCCCCCCCAGTACTGACATCAAGGCAGAGTAGGAGGACATCCCTGTCCTGCCGAGAGTTCTACCTTCCCACAGTGCCGGCTTGTCAAGGAATCAGGGCGCAGCAGCAATGAAGAAAGCTCCTGATGATACAGCTGGAGCTCTGCTAAGGCAGAAGAGACCAAACCCCTCCCTCTCCCCCACTCAATTCTCCTGGTGTCCTATTAACAGGTTGCAAGATGAAGAGCATTGTCTTAATTGGCCCTGCTGTGGCGTGGGTAATTGGGCTGCCGCTGACTAGGCCGGGGCAATGCTTGCGAGGAAAAGCCAATGCCGAAAGAAGCACATGACCCACGTGGACTAGGGCACCCGGTTGGGCCAGCGCTGAATCTGACCCGATGCAGCACAGAAACTGTCCCCCGGCTGCTGGCCACCAGCGCTCACTGCTTCAGCTTAGAGAGGCTGCTAAGGAAAGGCTGCTTCCACGTCCCAGCTTCCCATGGTCCATGCTGGGAGCAGGTCAGAGAGCGTGAGCCACACACGATCAGGCCGGGTCACTGCTTGGATGGGCGATGCAGGCAAGAGGTGTGGAGCTGCAGTAAAGAGCGTGGCTGACTCAGGACCGAGCTAATGCTCCTGAAAGGTGTGGCTGGCCACGTGAAGCCAAAGGTGTGACATTGAGGGAGCCCATGGCACTTTTCACTAGCTTAAGAGTATAAACTGGTGTTCTGCCCAAATTCTAGCTTGGATAAGTAAATAATTCCTACCTAAAATCCCTCTGCAGTTGCAGTGGGATACAGCGTTCTTCACTGCCTATCCTAAACTACTTTGCAGGAGGTTGCTGTGATCAGTTAAACGGCTACTGTGTTCCACCACAGAGGTGGAGGGATTCCAGGGATGAATAAGGAATCCCTATAGAGTGTTTATAAAATATTTTGATTAAAAGTTTATCATGATTATTACTACAACCTGGCCAAAGTCCCCACCCTACATTGGCAAGGTGCTCAGGGCAAGGGATAGGGAGTCAGGACTCCTGGGTTCTATGCTAGCTCTGTTGTTGATTTTCTAACACAGCCCTGAACTGTACCTCAGTTTCCCCATCTGAAAAGTGAGGATAACGTTTCTTACCCATGTTTAGAATGCACTTTGAGATCTCTGAATAATCATGCTCCAGAAAAATCATGGAGCAGGTCCTCAAGGAATCCATTTTGAAGCACTTGGAGGAGAGGAAGGTGATCAGGAACAGTCAACATGGATTCACCAAGGGCAAGTTATGCCTGACCAACCTGATTGCCTTCTAGGATGAGAAAACTGGCTCTGTGGATATGGGGAAAGCAGTGGATATGATATACCTTGACTTTAGCAAAGCTTTTGATACGGTCTCCCACAGTATTCTTGCCAGCAAGTTAAAGAATGGGCTAGAAAGTGGATGGAAAGCTGGCTAGATCATCGGGCTCAATGGGTAGTGATCAATGGCTCGATGTCTAGTTGGCAGCTGGTACCAAGCGGAGTGCCCCAAGGGTCGGTCCTGGAGCCAGTTTTGTTCAACATCTTCATTAATGATCTAATTGATGGGATGGATTGTACCCTCAGCAAATTCGCAGATGACACTAAACGGGGAGGAGAGGTAGATACCCTGGAGGGTAGGGATAGGATACAGAGGGACCTAGACAAATTGGAGGATTGGGCCAAAAGAAATCTGATGAGGTTCAATAAGGACAAGTGCAGAGTCCTGTACTTAGGACGGAAGAATCCCATGCACCGCTACATGCTGGGAACCGACTGGCTAACAGGCAGTTCTGCAGAAAATGTCCTGGGGATTACAGTGGATGAGAAGCTGGACATGAGTCAACAGTGGGGGGAGGGATAGCTCAGTGGTTTGAGCATTGGCCTGCTAAACCCAGGCTTGTGAGTTCAATCCTTGAGGGGGCCATTTAGGGATCTGGGGCAAAAATTGGGGATTGGTCCTGCTTTGAGCAGGGGGTTGGACTAGATACCTCCTGAGGTCCCTTCCAACCCTGATATTCTATGATTCTAAGTGTGCTCTTGTTGCCAAGAAGGCTAATGGCATATTGGGCTGCGTTAGTAGGAGCACTGCCAGCAGATGGAGGGAAGTGATTATTCCCCTCTATTCTGCACTGGTGAGGCCACATCTGGAGTAGCGTCCAGTTTTGGGCCCCCACTACAGAAAGGATGTGGACAAATTGGAGAGAGTCCAGTGGAGGACAACCAAAATGATTAGGGGGCTGGGGCACATGACTTAACGAGGAGAGGCTGAGGGAACTGGGCTTATTTAGTCTGCAGAAGAGAAGAATGAGGGGGGATTTGATAGCAGCCTTCAACTACCTGAAGGGGGGTTCCAAAGAGGATGGAGCTCAGCTGTTCTCAGTGGTGGCAGATGACCGAACAAGGAGCAATGGTCTCAAGTTGCAGTGGGGGAGGTCTAGGTTGGATATTAGGAAACACGGTTTCACTAGGAGGGTGGTGAAGCCCTGGAATGCGTTACCTAGGGAGGTGGTGGAATCTCCTTTCTTGGAGGTTTTTAAGGCCCGGCTTGACAAAGCCCTGGCTGGGATGATTTAGTTGGGGATTGGTCCTGCTCTGAGCAGGGGGTGGGACTAGATGACCTCCTGAGGTCCCTTCCAACCCTGATATTCTATGATAACAGCTTGGTGAGTGAGATTTTCCGAAGTACTCCCTCCCATTCAGGTACCTGAACAGGAGGCCTCTGAAAATCTAACCGCAAACGTCATCCTGGGAGCTGCTGGGTGCCAGCGCACCGTTGACAATCCAGTGGGTGCTGACTCTTGGAGAATCTGGCCTGATAAGCACAAACAATTCTCATTACTTCTCAGCACCACACAGAGAGCACAGAGGAAGGGAAGATAATATCCCTAGCTGGTCAAGAAAATACGGTTACTGGTCCCAGGGGAGTGGAAGTGAGCAAGTGATACTGACTGCGGCGATGTGCGGTGTAGTAGCGGGCTCTGCTGAGGTTCCAGTTCTCTGTTACTCCATCTGGGTAACGGTCCTGGCAGCAAACAACAGCATCTGAACATTTTTAAAAAAAAAAAATCTTTCTAATTTTAATTTGGGGATTTGCACTAACCGTAAATAACTTGGTTAATTAAGTGGGTTTTCACTCAGAGCCTATAGGGGTTACTCTGCTACAGCTGCAGATACAGAGAGTGTGTTGCTATGGGAACCGTGCTTTGTCATTTTGGTCTCCATTTCCAAGTTCTCGATTTCCCTGGGAGCTGCTGGCAATAAAATATAAAGAAGGCTGAACCCTTCTGACATGGAGATCTGCCGTCCCAACGGAACAGCAGGTCACATGCTCCAGGGCAGAAGCTGACCACCAGGTAGGTCAGGAAGGAATTTCCTTCTGTGAGATACTACTGCACAGTGAAGGTTACAGCTTTGTCAGAAGTATCCTGTGCTGGCCACTGCTGGAGCCCGGATGCCAGGACTTGGTGGACCATGGATCTGGTCCAGAGTCCTACATCCTCCTCCTGTTTGTTGCTTCTTAGTAGTTCACCAAAGATCCAGATTAAACCAGGCCAACTCTGGCTAACGCTGGTAGCTGATGCTTTTGCTGCACTGTAGCAGACCTCCCTAGTACCTGAACATGGACTGTGTGAGACTGTGCTGTGTCAGCGGCAACCTTTCCACTCCTCCCCGTACCCGTTCTCCTTGTCCATTAGAAAACACTGGGAGGGGCATGCAGTGTTTGCTTCCAGCATCTCTTCCTTTAAGCTACCTATGACCTAGCAACAGGTGGGTACTGGATGACCTTCTAGATGGAACTCATTTGCCATTGCTAAGGTGGCTAATGTGCTGCATAACAAACCCAGGCTTTCCCCAGTGAATCTCAGGAGATCATAACCTGAACAAACCAGAAATCGTTCCTCACTTACTCACACCAGTGACGCTTTCATTTGGGCAGGTCTGGCTTTAAATTGGGGTGGGAGAGAATATGGATTCTTCATTCCCTACCCCAACAGCTAGCTCCCCACTACGCTCTGTCCCAGCATCCTGCTTCCATCCAGCCTAAAATAACCAGCAGTAACACAGTTAATGTTGACATTTCACCGGACTGCAGTGTAAAAACCTTACTGACGTGAATGAGGCAGATGGCACATCTCTGAGCGATTGTTTCAGGCTTTCTGCAGACTCCAGCAGTCGTCCTTACAGTGATTTATGATCTATTCATACCAGGAGGGTTTTCTGTGCCATCACAATTAAATATGAAATGGGGATAACAAAAACTATGATCATGGAGCACAATTATGTGGCAGTTCAAAACCATCTTACAATGAGATAATCAAGGTCTGGGGACTATAGTGATAATTGGGCCTACAAATTTACACCCCGCTTGTGAGCTCAAACGTTGTCACAATAACCTATGGTAACAAATGTTGATGGGAAAAGGTGCAAAAGGGAGAAAGACTGAATTAGTCCAAACAAAAAGGCCTCCTGGTATAACTCAAGGACAGCGTTAAGCTCATGGCTGGTAAACAAGAACAGCATGGAACCAGAAATCAGTGAACCAAAATTAATGTGCCAGAAACTAGTCCTAGCTGGTGGATGACGTGATGAGGGGCTGGGCTATTCCGCCCACCACTCTCTTTGCGGGTCCTTGAAGAGAGAGACTTTAGGGAAGAAAAACTGGCTCCTGGAGTGAGTGTCACCATCATGGCTGCCACCCCCACCATCTTCTGGGACCCAGACCTTCTGCATCCTAATCCTGAGAAATGTCCTGACCAGACCAGGCCAGGGAGAGGGACCCAGATGACATCTCCACCTCCACCGGCTCTGGCTAAATCCCAAACTCCACCTAGGATAACACAACAACAACAACTGCAACAATAGCAGCTCCAGCCCATCTCAACTTCTTCTCTGTTCCCCAAAAGGACAATTATTGCCATCTGTGACACCCGCTAAGAGACTGTCAGACAAGAGAGGGTTTCCTTCTAAAATCTCTCTCCAACTAAAGGGAACTAGGGTTGTTGTTAAAATGAAAGCCTCATTTAATTCATCGTATTCCAAATGCTTTAACCATTTTGATTCTTTTCTGTCTCTTTGATAGAAGGTTAAAAGGATGTTTAATGGTGTGCTTGCCATGGTATTAAACAAGTACAACACTGACAGACCCCAGGATCAAACCTAGGACCTCTGACGCATGAGCTAAAAGTCACATGGCTGTTAGGTAAGGCTGTAGCAGACTCATTAATTTCTAAGGTGGTCTCAGTTTCACTAGAGGGAACAGAGCACCACAACCAGGAGGTGTGTGGGTTACACAAGCTGAGGTTTCTACATACCAAACCCAAAATTCGTTTAACACTGTTTAATGTTGGACACCGACTGGGTTATGTTAACACCTCTGGCCCATTTATATGATCAGAATCAATTAAACAGGACAAGCTGTGACATTTGGGCTCATCTCCAGGGTGTTTGGATCCAGAGTTCTGGTCAGAGCCCATCTCTCGAAGTTAGAGCCAGAAAAGATCCACTGCGTCACCAGGTCCATTTCTCCCATCATTCCCTACAGCGTATTCCCCAGTGCCTTGTCCCATCCAGCTCTGCCTTCAAGATGTGGCTCTGAACGACCCCATGATGAGAAGAGCTGTCATGGAAATGCCTCTTATGATTCAATTAACTTATTTCCCCAAATGGGACAAATACTGGGAACACCCTATCCCACCACCACACACACAAGGGGTGAAATCCTAGCCCCACCAAAGTAAATGACAAAATTCCCATTGACTTCAGTTGCACCAGCATTTCATCTCAGATCTCGAACCTTAGCTTGCAGGACCTGATGTTTACTCAGTCCACATTTGGATGACCTCGTTTACCCACCCACAAGTAACAGGAACGCTATGACAAAGGAACAAGGTTTTGTCTGTCAAAGCAGCTGGATTCAGATTTGCTTTCCATAAGGATCATTTGGGATCAGGGAAGGAAGAGTGAAGGGGGCCAGTTGATTACGGTAAGTCATCAGACTCAATTAGCACCAGACTAGAGCTGTAACACTTGGTGAGATGATGAGCTGGGATATGAGAACCTTCTATAGGTATTCAGCGGGTACAGATGATCTTTCTCCCTCTTACATAGTGGGGGTGACTGATACAAAGAGGGCATGGCTAAGAAGTGGGATGAAAGTGAGCAAAGGGAAATTGAGGATGAATTCTGATGAGGAAATCCTTTCCAGCAATCAATCTGTGGAACAGCCCTTCCAGGGGAACAACAGAAACCCCACCATTTAGGGCATTTCATACTAGACTGAAGGGCTACAGGGAACAATTCTGCATGGGCTCCAGGGAGCTGGACGACGAAGGCCGGTGGAAGTCATTGAGGGTGCTCAGCACTTCGCAGGAAGCATTCAGCACCTTGCAGGACAGGGCCTTCGATGATCTAACAGGTCTCGTCTGTCTCTAATATAAATAATGGTAAATAATGAAGAGAACAGGTCTCCGGAAGAGTGATCTGGATTGCTTGGTAAGCTGGGTGCAAACAAACAATATGTGTTTTAATACAGCTAAATGTAAATGCGTCCATCTAGGAACAAAGGATGCAGGCCGTACTTACAGGCTGGGGGGACTTCTATCCTGGGAGGCAGAGACTCTGACAAAGATTTAGGGCTTGTGGTGGATAATCAGCTGATCATGAGCTCCCAGTGCGACACTGTGGCCAAAAGAGCTAATGGGATCCTGGGCCACGCATACTGCAGAATCTCGAATACGAACAGAGAGGTTATTTTATCTCGGTCTTTGCCACTGGTGTGACGGCTGCTATAATATTGTGTCTATTTCTGGTGCCTACCCTTTAAGAAGGAGTTATAAATATGAGAGTTTTCAGAGACGAGCCATGATTAAAGGATTAGAAAACATGCCTTATAGCAGTAGTGGCCAAACTTTTCCCCTCCGCCATGTACATTGGCCAAACCGGACAGTCTCTACACACAAGAATAAATGGACACAGATCTGACCTAAGGAATTATAACATTCAAAAACCAGAAGGAGAACACTTCAACCTCCCTGGACACGCAATAACAGACTTAAAAGTGGCAATTCTTCAACAAAAAAACTTCAAAACCAGACTCCAACGAGAAACTGCAGAACTGGAATTAAAATGCAAACTGGACTCCATCAAATTAGGCCTGAATAAAGACTGGAAGTGGATGGGTCACTACAAAAACTAATTTCCCCCTGCTGATACTCACCCCTTCTTGTCAACTGTTTGAAATGGGCCACCTTGTTTACATTGGCCACATTAGCACTACAAAAGTGATTTCCATCCCTTCTTGTCAACTGTTGAGAATAGCCCACTTCCACCTTAATTGAATTGGCTCATTAGCACTGATCCCCCACTTGGTAAGGCCACTCTTTTCATATTCTGCGTATTTATACCTCTCTACTGTATTTTCCACTCCATGCATCTGATGAAGTGGGTTTTAGCCCACGAAAGCTTATGCCCAAATAAATGTTAGTCTCTAAGGTGCCACAAGGACTCCTCGTTGTGTTTGCTGATACAGACTAACACGGCTACCCCTCTGAAACCTGTCTCCCTGCTTTTAGTTCAGGTGCCCGGACCTGGAGCAGCCAGCAGCAGCCCAGAGCTGTCTCTAGTAAGAAGGGTGAATAGTCTGTTATGTATGGCTGACCCCAAGCCCAACCAGCACCCAAACAGCCTGGCGCTTCCCCCAGCCCACCCTGTCCCCGTTACCCCCAAAAGGCCACTAGCTCCCGCTCCACCACTTCTTACATCAAGTGAGGAGAGCGGGCTGCTTTGTCTCCTCCAGTCTCCAGGGATTTCAGGGAGAAGCCAGGTGGTCTGTTGTCCTCCTTTTCCCTCCCCAGGAAGACCTGCAGGTCCAACAGGGATCATCTATTACTCTGTGTTTGTACAGCACCTAGAACAATGACCTGATCATCATTGGTCATTAGGCACAACCGTAATAAACATGATTAATAATAAATAATAATAATAATAATCAGGGGTCTAATCTGGCCCTTGGAACAAACACTAAAGGAAATTCACAGACAAACAAATTTGTTAAAAAAAATAAGCTGTAAGGGTAAGAGAGCATGTTTGGGTAGGTTCAGCTCAGGCCCCTTCATAGAATTACACTTTCTTGTGTTGCCAACTCTTACAATTTTATCGCCAGTCTTGTGATATTTAGTGGGTTTTGTTTTCTTAAAGTCCCAGCTCCTGGAGTCAGGTTATTTCGTGAGAATCTCAGCTTGCATTTAAAAAGAAAAGAATGTTTCTAGCCCTGGTGGTTGCAGAGGTAATCTTGAAAAAGTGAAACCCAAAAGGCTCCAACACCAAAAGGCAAAGAAAACAATCCAAAATGTATCATTAAAAAACAAAGCAACTCGTGATTTTTAAAGACGAATGTCACGATTTAGGGCCTGACTCATGATTTTTGAATATTTGGGGTTGGCACCAGTGAGCTTATCTTTGCACAGTGGATAGCACAGAGTACAGAGTCAGGGCTTTAACAAGATGCAGAAATCAGGGATACATCTGGGTCCTAAAAACATGTGAATCAGGAATATTCACACTTCTAGAAATTAAGTGACGGAAAGGTCATCCATTTGTCTGTCCGTCCATCCTCTGGTGCCTCATGCAGGATTGTTCCCCACACTATGGTTTCTAGTTTTTTGTCCAGCCGAGTTTTAAATGCCAAGGAGGGAGGTTTCCTATCGCCCCCTTGGGAGACTACTCAACAGTCTAATACCTAGCATTGTTAGCAGAAAGCCCCAGACACCAAATTCAAAGGCAGATGCAATGCAAATGAATTAATTGGACGGACTCCATCAAAAGACAATGAATGCAACTGAGACAGGGCACCCAGTGAAAGAATGTATTTTGGGGAGAGGACGAGTCAGAGCACCAAAGTATCAGTCCACTAGCAACAGAGCAAAACCTCTCTGGTTTGCAATGTCTTTTTCTTGAAAAGTGTAGTGGGTCTAACTGGCGCATGATGGACCTTTGTGGGGTATGGTCTGCTTTAGGGGACAGCATTCAGCTTGCACGCTGCCTATGGAAATGGCAAACTTTTCAAAAGTTAGGAAATTCCCACCAGTGGACTCCTATTCTGGTGGATTCTCCATCACTTGAAAGCTTGAGCTCAACAAGAAGTTCTGGGCTTGGGCCAGGAATCACTGGATGATGCTCTCTAACCTGTGTTCTGCAGGAGGTCAGACTAGATGATCTTAATGGTCCTTTCTGGCCTTAACGTCTATTCACCTGATCTTCCCCTCCAGCTTCCCCTGGCCTGGCTCATTCAGATGGCACACCCCAAGATGTCTACTTTATTTCTCTCCCCATGTCCAGCTCAGAACCTGCAGTAGTGTCATAATAATTTATATATTGCCTTTCAGTCTGATGACGCCAAAGCAGTTCAAAATCTGACACACAATTCATACAGATCGCTTCCCCCTATATCACTGAAATGCAGCCAGCTCTGGTGGGGTGAAACAGAAGTTCTGTTCCTGTCCAAATGACAGCTAGCAAAGCATGTAACAGCAAGGTCAGGTTTGCTGTCCATACTAAATGGTCACACAGACACCCTGCAGCATTCAACCTAAAAACAGGCCATTCATGATACAAGTTCCCCAGCGCTAACTCAGCCCTGCCACATATACTGGGCCCCACCAGGCTCTCAGGATCTGCTCCAAAACCCATTGAAATGAATAGAAAGACTCAGATTCATTTTAAAAGATTTGGATCAAGCCCTTGGTTACATTGGAGGCAGACGGAACTGTCCCCATGTAACTGTCCCCAGACAAGAACTTGGCACACTGCGTACATTTAACAATGATTATAGGACACAGGTCTTGATCTTATGCTAACTGAAGTCAGTGGCAAAGTTCCCATTGACTTTAATGGTGCAGGATCAAGGGCTAAATTAGTTAATTGGGTATAAATCTGGAGTATCTGCATTGAAATCAGTGGCTCTGTTCTCAACTTTATACCAGTTTTAAGTCAGAGCAGAATTTGGCCTATTAGAAATGAAAGAAACCTATTAGATCATTTAGTCCAGTGGCTCTCAATCTTTCCAGATGACTGTACCCCTTTCAGGAGTCTGATTAGTCCTGAATGCCCGCCAAGTTTCACCTCAGTTAAAAGCTATTTGCTTACAAAATCAGACATAAAAAGACAAATGTATCACAGCACACTGTTCTTGACAAATTGCTGACTTTCTCATTTTTACCATATCAATATAAAATAAATCAGTTGGAATATAAATATTGTACTTACATTTCAGAGTATAGTGGTATATAGAGCAGTATAAAAAAGTCACTATCTGTAGGAAATTTTAGTTTGAACTTACCTTTGCAAATGCTTTTTATGTAGCCTGTTGTAAAACTAGACAAATATCTAGATGAGCTGTTTCAGAGTAACAGCCGTGTTAGTCTGTATTCGCAAAAAGAAAAGGAGTACTTGTGGCACCTTAGAGACTAACCAATTTATTTGAGCATGAGCTTTCGTGAGCTACAGCTCACTTCATCGGATGCAGACTGTGGAAATTGCAGAAGACATTATTATATACACAGACACCATGAAACAATACCTCCTCCCACCCCACTCTCCTGCTGGTAATAGCTTATCTAAAGTGATCATCAAGATGGGCCATTTCCAGCACAAATCCAGGTTTTCTCACCCTACGCCCCCCCCCACAGACAAACTCACTCTCTTGATGGTAATAGCCCATCCAAAGTGACCACTCTCCTTACAACGTGCATGAAAATCAAGGTGGGCCATTTCCAGCACAAATACAGGTTTTCTCACCCCGCCCCCCACAAAAACACACACACACAAACTCACTATTACCAGCAGGAGAGTGGGGTGGGAGGAGGTATTGTTTCATGGTGTCTGTGTATATAATAATGTCTTCTGCAATTTCCACAGTATGCATCCGATGAAGTGAGCTGTAGCTCACGAAAGCTCATGCTCAAATAAATTGGTTAGTCCCTAAGGTGCCACAAGTACTCCCTTTCTTTTTTAGATGAGCTGATATACCCCCTAGAAGACCTCTGTGTACCCCTGGTTGAGAACCACTGATTTAGTCTACCCAAATCAGTACAAGACTCTTCCTTACAGTCTATTTGCCAGTGTTTTGTCCCATTCAGATTTAAAATATCTCAAGTCCTGGGTCTTTTCCCTATTCCCCTGGGGACAGACCATTCCTTGTATTTAAGACACTTTCCCCAGATATTCAAGCTAAATTGACATTTGCTTCATTCCATCCACTGATATTCTCTACCCTTTCACAGATGTGCAGCGTGGCTGAACGTATGTTGCTGTGGGAACCTTCCCTTTCCAGTTCTCCGACATCTGTGCATTTAAACTTCCACCCTGGATGCTCTATTATTGCTGTGGGCGGGAGAAGCTTGCATTCATTTTTTCAAATGCTTTCAAAACAAGCCATGAAACAGCTATATAGCACCAAGAGCAACAGCAGAGCTGGTTCCAGTAATGACCTGCCTTTTTGCATCATGCTTAATCTATCACAAAAGACGTTGTTATCAGAGATCTGCCTTTGTCCCACAAAGCTCAAAGGCACCAGAGGAAAAGGTGGCTGCCGCTGACCCTTTTGAAGAAAAAGAAATCCAATCTACCACAACAAAAGTCTCAAGCATCCAGGACGTCACAGACAACACTACGCTGTGCACTATGACCCACTGAGAACGTAACGTGAAGAGGAGGAATAGAATTCCTGCTCCAAAACACAGGCCCCTCCTACTTGAGCCAAAAGAGACTCCGAGCACATGGCAGTATAGGGCCTATCACACATAGCTGACAAGTTCTGATTCCATCCAGTAGAGGGTAGCGGTCACACATACACAGTAGCTGCTTCTTTACAGGATCTAATCTATATTTCTCAAACACCCATCACGGTAGTATGCAGGGAGTTTATGGCTGACGTTTGAACCTCAAGATTCTCACCTGAATAAAATAGCAGTCCCAGGGCAGAACGGATGACGGACCGAGGTATGTGCTGGTTCCAGTATTTGTATATGGAGTGTCCAGCATTAGTGCTGGTCTTTTCTAATGTCTTAGAGAGCCACTTTTAGGGAACATGTGGTGTCCTCCTGACAGGCCAGTAGTGAGGAACCGTTCAAGGCAGAGAGACAACGAAAAGAGAGAGAGAGAAATACAGATGGAGAGGGAAACTAGAGGAAAATGGAGAGGATGAAAGGAAGGAAGGAAAGGGACAACTGAACTGAGAGAGCTCTGGAAGGAGAGTGACTCATAAAAACAGGTCTCTGCAAACACTAACCAACGTTGTATGTTAGAGACAGATCAATGCATGCAACTTAATTTGCAGCTCAGACATCTGGGGTTCAAAAGTTTGATTCAAAGGCCAGCATTACTGGGGACACTTCACGTTCCACTCAGGAGAAAAGGAGCAGAGAGGGGGGAGAGAGAACCCAATGACAAAAAGGGAAACAAAATGCGGAGCAGAGACAGGAAAGAGTATGGCATAAAACAGCTTCTGCAGATTGTTTGAGCGTATTTCTGCTGTCTTCCCCCTTTTCATTGGTGATGCAGAAGCCCTGAAGGCTAGTTTGGGCCAATGAACTTGAGAGAGTCTCCCTGGCCACATATGAACAGACATGACTGTCATCAGCAGGGATGGGATGAATCTCATCAGCAGGGATGGATGGTCATGGCCACAAGGGTGACGACGCCAGCTGGGGAATTGCTGGAGAGCTCTGACACTCCTGTCACCCCCCATTTTTGCTTAACCACACACCTCACCATGATGGCTGGGAGAGGGAGGAGTAGGAGGTGCAAAGCTACTTATGACATCAACCAGAGATCCCTCTGGTTTGATGGCCACTTTGTGCCAGAAGACGCTTCCCCCGTGCAATAAACCCAGAGATTCCTCTCGGAAACAGGCCACAAAATATCCAGGCAGTACAGCCAGCGGACCACTCCCTGCCCCACCACCCTACCCTTGTCCTGGGACACTAGGACAGATGTGACGGCTTTGCTCAGAGTCCTTGATCAAACAGAAAGCTGCCGGCACGGTTCTGTCACCCAGCCAGTGACCTGGATGGGTGCATGCCTCTGTCGCTCTTGGGAGCAGATTGCTGGCAGCACATTGGACAGATAACAGGACGGGGAGAGAGAGAGGGAGACAGGCCCTAGATAAGGTGCTAAAATTAGCCCAGCTCATAATTGGAAGCAGGAAAGAGGAAGCACGGCTTTTAACCAGGTTCCTGTCAGTGAGATGCCAGCTCTCTGCTAACAGCTCTTCGGTGAATGGACACAGCTGTAACTACACACACAGGGCTGGGAGCCCACAGAGACAAGCCCACAGTCTCCTCTCACACCTGTTTATGTTAGTGTCACTCCACGGATGTCTAGGGAGCTGTTCCCACTTGACAGCGAAAGAAGAATCAGGCCTGCAGGCCCCCTTCTGAGCTCTGCCAGTAACTTGTGGCAAGATCTTGGCCAAGCCACTTGCCTGCTCTTTGTCTCGGTTTCCCCACCTGTATGATGGGGGTAACGATACCGCCCTCCCAGGGGGCTGCAGGGTTTAATTTAGTTTGTAATGCACTCAGATGCCAGGTGCTGGAGAAGTGTGAGCTATTCTAGACGAGCCAACTGCTCTGTGATGTGGGGGATTATAAACACTGGCGACTCTGAAAGGACCCACCGAGCTCAGTGTCAAGTGGGAGAGTATCAGGGTTTGAGCACAGGAACAGCTAGACTGGATCAGACCCAGGATCCATCTAGTCAGTGCTTAAAGTGGTCTGAAAAAAGTGTGTCAGCAGGAGGGGTCTATCATAACCCGAGAGCTGTGCTTAAAGTGTACCCCTCCGGGACCCAGCTCCACATTTAATTATGTTTTTTTCCTCTGGATCTGCGACCCCTTGCAACCCTCCCGTCTTTAAGCCCTCATCTAGTCCCGTGTCCTGTCTCCACCAGTGGCCAGCATGAGCTGCTGCAGAGGAAGAAGCTAGAATCCCTGCAGTCAGCAGACATGGGATAACCTACCCTCAGGTAAAATTTCTTCCTAACCCCAGTAGTTAGAGGTTGGCTTTTGGTCTGAATGCTGGCCTCTGTTGGAAATCTAGAGCCTCTTTAATCCCAGTTTGTATCTCCTGCTCCATCCTGAATCCCATTTCCCAAACCACTGTTTCCTCTGGGAACGGCAAGCCGGAGCCTTTGAAATGGGAACAGGACAGTGCACCCATTCAGCGTGTGGCCTGGGAAACATGCCCGCCTGACTTTTGCCATCCGCACGGCTAAAGGTTTTGCAGTGTGAAGGAACAAGCGGCCAGCTGTGTCTTCCCAGAGCTGTTCCCAGCCACCCTTGTAACGTCACGTCCATGTGGTTTATATCACATGGCTTGCATATGATTAATAATTACCCAGGAAAGCGGAGTGCACTTATCACAGCATCTGGTTCTCAGGGAGATGAGATTTTCTGCTCTCAGTTTATATTCAATATTCCAGCTGGGTGGAGGAGAGGCAGAAGGGCACCCGGTGACTCATCAGAGGTCATGCAGAATGGAATGATCAGCCCTGCCAAAAAGGGGCTGTGGCTACACTGGGATTCTAGCTACTGGCACAAACCCCTAAAGCAGACAGGATTCACTCCGGTGCAACTCATGTCTACCCTGGAGCTTTGCACTGCTGCAGCTACCAGGATGTAGTGGGTAAAATCCCAGCGGACAAAAGGCCTAAAAATAACCAGCCATAAATAAATAAATAAATAAATAAATAATACCACCTAGCTCTTTGATAGTACTTTTCATCAGTAGGTCTCCAAGTGCTTTACAAAGAACATCAGGATCATTATCCCCATTTTAGAGATGGGAAAACTGAGGCATAAAGGGGTGCAGTGACTTGCTCAGGGATATCCAACAGTTCAGTGGCAGAACTGGGAATAGACCTCAGGTCTCCGAGTCCCAGTGCAGCGTTCTACCTACTAGGCAACACTGTCTCCCTACCTTACTCCAGGTTCTCCCGATTGCCTGCCCTCTGCTCTCACTGCATGAATTCAGCCCTTGGACTTAGAACGCAAACAGCTGATGCATTGCCCTTTAGAGAAGGAGGCAGCATAAGAACCTGGGGGGCTCTTCACCGGACACTCACAGCAGAAAGTCAGGTCACAGAGGCACACAGGCAGAGACGAGCTCAGCCACATTAAAGTCATGGGCACTGCGGTAGGGACAGGAAGGTAGAGTACAAAGCCAGGATAGTGACCTCGATCTCAGTTCCGTTACCATAGCTCCCATTGGCCACCCCCACAAAACAGTCACATTAGCCCAGGGATGGGTGCGGGAAGAACCGACTTCCTCTACCCAGCGCAGCCATTCTTTAGGAGGTCAGATTCCTCATCTTTTGGCTTCTGCACTGGACCTCGCGCACAATTCCTCAAATGCACCTTGATCCTCACCTGCAGCCTCCAACTACTAATCCAGTCCCGGCCCTCCCCCACCCTAGCTTTGCCACTGCCCCTCAGTCCGCTCCTCTTATTGTTATTTACTATTCGTATCGCAGTAGCCTCCAGGAGCCCTAGTCATGCACAGTGGCCTTGCCGCGCTAGGAGCTGTCCGCACACAGAACATGAGGACGGTCCCTGCACCAAAAAGTTCACGCTCTCAGTCCGAGGTTCCCTGCACACAACTTGGCTGATGCACCTTGAGGCTGACCTGCAGCACCGAAAGCAGAGTGCCACCACGCTAAAGGCCCAGCCCTTGACTAGCGTCAGGATCCATCATTTAGCACAAGGTCTCTCTGCGAACACTTTCCACTGGCAACAGCAGAGGATGGGGGGGATCTGGGGAGCTGACAGAGTCAACCCCAGGGTGGAACAGCTTTCCTCCATCCTCAGTAAGTTTCCCACATCTCCCTTCCTGCCACGCGAGATGACAGGCCAGCGACATGTTCTCTGGCAGGAAGACACAAGCATCTGGCAGCAAATCAGGGATCTGCTCTTACCTGCTGCTGGCTTTGTTCCTCCAGGTTGAGTTTGACCTCGAGAGACTGCCGTGCTTCCAGGAAGGCCTTGCGGTGCTTGCGGTCTGCCATGTAGTAGGACATGATGCCCACAGTGATGGTGCACAGGTAGATGGCGACATTGGACAGAATCTTCAGAGAAAGAGAGAGAGAGAGAGAAAGGGTGACGTCATCAGTGCAGAAGGGAAAGACAAGAGGGAGCTTGGGGAAGAAGGCAGGGACATTGCTGTCCACACTCACCACCACCAGAACTGCCACATGGACAGCCCCATGGTCCATGTATCCCAGAATCATGTCTCCCACAGCAGGCTGCTGCAAATGTTTCAGAGAAAGGAATAACCACCACCACCCTGAATTAGCCTGACCAGGGGCCTATAGGAACACAGGAATTGTCAGACTGGATCAGACCCATGGTCCATCTAGCTCAGCATCCTGCCTCCCACAGTGGCCAGCACCAGCTGCTTCAGAGGAAGGTGTAAGAAACGCCCCCAGAAGATCTCATCCTAACCCACAATAGTCCTGGCATATGAGGCTTTATATCCCTCCTTAAATTCTCATTTCTTGGTCTTTAGCATTATAACTCTGGATATTCCTGTTGTCCTCTTTGCATCTTGTTCATGGCTTCATCAACTTCACATGGCCATGAGATCCACAGTCTAAATCCTCATTGTGTAGGAAAGTATTCCTATTTATCAGGTTTAAATTTGCCACCTTTCCATGTCATTGAACATTCCATAGATCAATTCTGTAATAAATCTGGAACGCCCCAGGACTATGCTGCACAGTATGATCACTCGCAACTTCATGGTGACTGCGCAACAAGATCTCAGCTCCTCCTGCACTGCACCCTGATTTAAGGGAGAACCTCCTTGTACCAACTAACAGTAGAGGGCCTATGACACACAGTTGAACAGCTCTGGCTCCATCTAGTAGAAGGAAGTAAGACACATACACTAAGCAGTTCATTAGGATATCCTATACCACATGGAGAGAATCATAGGATATCAGGGTTGGAAGGGACCTCAGGAGGTCATCTAGTCCAACCCCCTGCTCAAAGCAGGACCAACCCCCAATTTTTGCCGCAGATCCCTAAATGGCCCCCTCAAGGATTGAACTCACAACCCCGGGTTTAGCAGGCCAAAGCTCAAACCACTGAGCTACCCCTCCCCCCAGAGGGGCAAAGGGCCAGCATTCCATAGGCTTGCTCCTGTACTATGTAGCAGCAGTGCGAGTCAAACCTCTGGCAAGAACAGAGGAGCCCATCCATGCTACCAGATGTGATTTCTGCTCCCTGCTCAGCAAGGTTCCAGTGTGACTTCATATTTTTAGAGTCTGTCGGACAGGCACACCGCACTGTCAATCTGAAACCATGGTAACTTCTTTAGCAGGGTTTCAAAGTGACAGTACGGACATACTCTGCTGTGCTGCTATATATAGATGTTAAATAAATGATCAATAACACGAGCAGCAGGACATGATCTTTTTATTATGTTCATCCTTGCCCTCCCCTCCTCATGCCATGTGCTCGTTTAGATTAGTTGCCTTCGCTTGGGGGGGGGCTGTCTTTTCCTCCTCTAAAGTGTCACGCACATTCACAGTGCTGTATAAACAAAATCTGAGATGATGATGATGATGTTGATGATTTAGGAGTAACGTAAGCAAGGCCTGTTGGTGCTGTGTAAACTGAAGGGGGTGGCTTACCCTTTTAAGCATCAGGATTGACATTCCTAATCTCCTTGGAACCACCAGTTCAAATCTCAGCAGCCTATCTGCATCTGCTCAAAGTAGGCAAGCTGAGTCGTCTAGGTTGGAGTGAGAGCCATTGAAAGCAAATCTGCAAAACGTCTGTTCTGGGCAGACATGGTACTTCACAGAGGATACGTTCATCAATGGCTATTAGGTAAGATGGTCAGGGTGTCCCTAAACATCTGACTGCCAGAAGCTGGGACTGGACGACAGGGGATGGATCACTCGATAACTGCCCTGTTCTCTTCATTCCCTCTGAAGCACCTGGCACTGGCCACTGTCAGATGACAGGACACTGGGCTAAACAGACCATTGGTCTGACCCAGTATGGTCATTCTTATGTTCTTACTTTTTGTACAAGTACTATTATCTGTATTCCTGTAGTGCTAAGAGCTCCAGTCATGAACCAGGACCCCGTTGTGCTAGGTGCTGTACAAATGCAGGTTTGTTCTGGTGCCCTTTCCAAGTTGCTCCTCCCCGCTGTGCAGGGCCTCGGATGGCTGGACTGCGTTACTCAGGAGATCACACTGGTCCCTGCTGGTCTTAACCCATCTGCCAGTCTTCTACCTCTCCTCTCATCCACCACTCACACCTAGGCCCATCACATCATGTACGAATTCTGCTGTTTCCTTCTCCACCCTCAAAGACCCGGCCCTTCCTCTCTGGCCTCCTAAACCCCTACACTGCCCTTCAAAACACACCACCAAAGTTCCCTCCCGAGCCTGCTATTGGGAGCAGAGCACGTCTCATGCACACACACTCGCTCTGCATCCCCCCTTGCCTGTAACAGGCTGCAGCCTCACTGCATTTGCGCCAGGATGTGGTTATTCACTCAGCCAGGGAGCCGAGTTACCATCTACATATATTGGCCTCCCTCTCAGACAGGGAGCAGTGATTTTGGGCGCCCAACTCAAGACACCTTCCAGGGGCCTGATTTTCAGAAGTGCTGAATGCTTTGAAAAAAAAAAAGTCAGACCGATACTATAGGGCGTCTCAACCACTAGTCACCTTGGCCATTACTTGTTCCCAGGCAGCATCCCATTAAAGATCACAGACATGAGAAAGCCACTGCTGTAACACCTGCCAAGCCGGCGCACTCTGTTTTCTGTACTGGCCTTACGGCCCCTTCAGTCACCCCGGGGAGACACATTCTAACTTCTCTTCATTAAAACCTGCTTAGCTGTTTTGGAAAAAGTCATCAGGTCTATAATCTCCCGGGAAGGCCCCAGGGGAAAGGAACTTCTTGAGTAGTTCTGCCCCAAGCTACGCACTTTGCTATGCTGAACACAAAGGCTAGGGGGGCCAGGTCTACACCGATACAGCACCACGGAAAGGTGTTGCACCCATTTACACTAGGTCCAGATACAAACAACTCCAGGCACAAATTCAGATCATACTCACTTCTATAGAACTGGTCAAGCCAACAGAGAACATACAGTTTATTTGCACTCATCATACTTTAAGTTCTCAAAAAGCAAAAACCACTGGTAAGGGTCCTTCAACCCCATAGCTGGCCAGCTTTCCTCGATCCCAGTGATGCATAATAATCCTATCCACTCCTCAAGCACCTCCCTTCACAGGATCTCACAGCCCCATCCAAACGCTAAGGATGTAATCCCTCAGCCCCTCCATGGGGTGGGGGAAGTGGAATCATCCCCGTGTTACAGATGGGGAAGCACATGCAGAGAGAGGAAGTGACTTGCCCAGATAGGATTTAAGCTTAGACCTCCCAAGTTCCAGCCCCGTGCTTTAATTCCAAGAGCTTTCTTGGTTAGGCATTCTGGATGACAGAGGTGTCTATGCGAGCCCCATGCTTAAGAAAAGTAAGGACAGCTGTTGAGTACAACAGGCCTTACAGTGATTGGGAGGCATCTCAGTGGGGTTGCAGGAATCCTCAGTCTGTGGAAGAGATGGATAGGCACAAATGCTGACACCTCACCAATCCCTAGTGGACATGTCGCCACATTAAAAACAATGCTCATTTCAGTACCATTGGCACGTCTGCTCAGGAGAGACCCAGGAATGGAACAGCAGTGGGGCAGCAGGTCATCATTGAGGGGCATCGGCAGAGCTACATGTGGGGAGCCCAGAGCTCAAATAGCAGAGGGCCTGCAGGTTGGGAGTGTGGGGCATCGGAAAAACTATGGGTGGCAAGAACAGAACTGGAACAGCGGAGGTCAGGATTGAGGGCCATTGGCAGAGCTGTCTGTGGGGAGCCCAGGGCTGGAATAGAAGGGAGCAGCATTACTGGATTGATGTGCATCGGCACAGATGAATAATGCAAATTCTGGTACAATTTCTGTCACCCACCCCTACCGCTGCTCAGAAGAAGAGAGGGATGGTTCCACCCCTGTTTACAGCCTGCATCGCCATTGCATTCCATATCACTCCTGGGCTGGAGCACATGGAAGGGACACAGATAAGAAGGATGAGTCATTTCAAGGACCAGAGATGGGGAAGCTCATTTTGAAGCGATGGAACTTGTCCCTGGCTTTCTTTTTAGTGCACTGGGAAAGGAAACACTCATGATTCTCGGAAACCCTGATCTCCCAACCCTTCTGGCCCACTCCTTGCACATTATCTCCTCAGCGGGGACCCTGCCTCGCACATTCCTTGCAATTACTGTTAAGCCATAGGAATTAGCACAATGAATAAAACAATGGTCCATCTAGTCCAGTTGCCTGTCCCCATCAGCGGCTAATGTCAGACCGCCCCTTCCTGCAACACTGTCCCAGAGGGATAAGGGGGAATTTCTACATGACCCTCATTGTCAATCAGATGACGCCTTGAGCCATGGGGACTGGCTAACCCTCCTCATTCGTCCTTGCTAGCTTCACTGCATCTTCCAGTGTTATTCAGTGACGTTCCTGGCCCTCTTCTGAAATGCACTGAGCTTTGCCTCTGCATGGAAAACAGTGTCGTGAAAGCCCAGCCCCCTCCAGCAGGTCAGACCCTTGGTAAGACGTGAAGGCCCCAGCACTTCGCTGCTTCAAAGAGAAATCCACCCACACTTGCAAAATGCAGCTGTCGTGCTGGATAGGGGTGGAGGAGGGAGAGCCGAAATTATGCCAAACTCTACAGCAGCTCCTAGAGTGCAGCTTTGCAGATTTCCTCTCCCACTCTCAAACAATTCCACTGGGTCCCGGTTCGTTTCAGGAGCTAGCTCTAGACCTTCCTTGTTTTTAAGGCCCTCTGTGGATTTTCTTTGGACAACCTCATGAAGCAAGGTCCAGATACTGGAGCCCTTATGGAGCTCCAGCAGCATGCAGGAGCCATATAGGGGGCAAAACAGTGGAATTCCCCCAGTGCAGGGACTGCTCTGCTGGGCCTTATGCTTCCCCACCTCACAGCCTGGGTATATTGGAGCGGGAGGTGGAAGAGGCACGATTGTTCTTCTCCAGCTACCTTGAGCTGCACAACAACCCAAAGGCAGGCAAGAGATGCTCTGATGTGCACCCTCCCAGCCCCATAGCAGCCCAGAAACTTGGCGGCACAAAGCCACCACTGCCACCTATCCGTCAGGCTGCCCCTCCTGCTCTGTTCTTCTTGAGAGCCTAGCCCCCAGCCTCACACCTGATACCCCATCCATTCATTCAGCACCAGCCTCCTCTGTGATCCACCACATCACCACCACTGGTGCAGGAATCTCCTGAGCAACACCTGCCTTCTGGTGCCGCACTGCCACTGCAGAGAGGCTTCGAACAGATTTTAAACATCCCTCCTCCTCCCTCACCTCAATCTCTTGCTCTCTCTGTTATTTATTGCTGCACACCTCAGGTGTGTAGCCAGCTCAGAGGTCAAAGGCCAACAGCCTATTAACGCACACCCTGGCATGGCTCATTGCTATCAGAGCAGGAATCATTAACCCTGAGGTGCGGTTCCGCTCTGAAGAGCATGTAAAAATAGCCCCTTCTCACTCCCCAGATCCTGCTTCCCACTTGTATCCCTCAGTCTTGGGTGACCCAGGTAAGTTTTTACTGCTTTCTTTTCTCCATTAACCCTGCAGAGCCAGCCCAGCTCCAGGAATGAGCTGGTCTGTTCCTTCTGGTGCAGCAACAGAATTGCTCACTAAGTTCCAATCAGTTACACCTGTTCAAAAACATGGAAGGCACAGAGGTCACTGAGGGCTTCATTTGAAGACACCGGGAGTGACTGAGGCTTTGTCTAGACTAGGGGTGATGTTACTTAACACATCTAACTAGCACATGCCTCGGACGGACAAGATGCGAAGTTGGAGTTCCATGTCTAGACTCTTCAAATATGGTTGCTTATACGTTCTAATACCACCCTTTTTATCCTAGCCCAGGCAAAGCACAAGGGCATAATTTAACCTGCAGAGCCTTTATGGTAGGTGATTGTGCAGGAGAAGTAAAAAACCCAGCTTGACACTCAGATCCCAGGGGAGCTGGGAGACCTTCTCCTTTGAGAATAAAACGGTCTTACTTTTAAAGGGAGCCCATTTGCTCTGGAGTTGCTGACACACAATAAACACTGAGTGCCACACAGGGTGACCAGACAGCAAATGTGAAAAATGGGGACACTTTTTTTTTTTTTTTTGGAGGAGGGAGGGGATACAGTTGCCTATATAAGACAAAGCCCCTAATATCAGAATGGTCCCGATAATATTGGGACATCTGGTCACGTGAGGGCCATAGCAGCATCTTTGCAGAGTCACTTTTTAGAGCAGAGCTGCACTTGAATAATAAAAAACCCCACAAAAACAAAAACACACTCTTTTGGTGGGACGATGCAATGTTTCCTTCCACTCTGACAAATAGTTCCTACCAAGAGGATAAGTGAAATAGCAGTGGGAAGGCTAGAAATACCTCATCTTTAAAAGTTTGAACCTATTCACACTGGAAAACATAACCTCAAATATACATACAAAATGATGGGTCTAAATTAGCTGTCACCACTCAAGAAAGAGATCTTTGAGTCATTGTGGATAGTTCTTTGAAAACATCTGCTCAATGTGCAGGAGCAGTCAAAAAAGCGAACAGAATGTTAGCAACCATTAGGAAAGGTAATAATAAGGTACAGAAAGATGATAAAACAGAAAGTATCATAATGCCACTACATAAATCCACAGTACACCCACATCTTGAATACTGCATGCAGTTCTGGTGGCCCCATCTCAAAAATATATCTATAGTAGAAGTGGGGAAAGTACAGAGAAGGTCAAGAAAAATGATCAGGGGTATGGAACAGCTTCCATATGAGGAGAGATTAAAAAGACAAACTGTTCAGCATGGAAAAGAGGCGACCAAGGCAGGGAATATGGTCTATAAAATCAGGACTGGTGCGGAGAAAGTGAATAAGGAAGTGTTATTTATCCCTTCACGTAAGAACCAGGGGTCACCCAAGGAAATTAATAGGCAGCAGGTTTAAAACAAACAAAAGGAAGTATTTCTTCACACAGCACAAAGTCAACCTGTGGGATGTTGTGAAGGCCAAAACTATAACAGGGTTCAAAAAAGAACCAGAGAAGTTCATGGAGGATAGGTCCATCAATGGCTATTAGCCAAGATGGTCAGGAACAAACCCATGCCCTGGGCGTCCTAAGCCTCTAGCTGCCAGATGCAAGGAGCTGAGAACAGGGGACGGATCACTCGATAACTACCTGTTCTGTTCATTCCCTCTGGGGCACCTGGCACTGGCCACTGTCGGAAGACAGGACAGCGGGCCAGAAGGCCCGTTGGTCTGACCCAGTAGAGCCGTTCTTGTGTTATGTTCTTATTCCTCGTCTTCATTTTTAAACATTGCTTTAGACACCCCGCTCGCCCAACAGCCACTCATGTTCTGTTATAAACACCAACCTGGGAATATGGAGCGGCTCCTGTCTAATGTGGAGTCAAAGGTGGTGCAAAGAGCCACCAACCTCTGCAGACCAGGCAGCCTGACCCATTAAGAGGAAGGAGACATTTAAAAACTATCTTCTCCTTCAGCTCCCCCCCACCCCGAAAAGCTGACCCTCTACCCCCTTCACTTTGTAGCCTGCCCTAATCTTTGTCCACTACCTTGTCCCTCTGGGCGTAGGGATATTGTGTGTGCTGTGGTCCCTGGGGCACAGGGAAACCGTGTGTGTGGTGGTGATTAGATCTCAGCTCTTCACCCATGGGAGCTGGTGCGCAGTCGCGACAGCATCCAGGCAGCCAATCAGAACATGGAGTTGTACAGTCAGGCCACTAGTGGTCTGAGCAGAGGGCTATGAGCACCCAAGTCCTTACCCCAGCTCTGCCATGGGCTTCCCAGGACCTTGGCCAAGTCACTTGACCTCTCCATGCCTCAGTTTCCCCACCCATACCAGGGGATAAGTTACTTGTCTCCTTTCCAGGGGCACTGTGAGGATTAAGGAGTTGATGTTCATCAAGTCCTGTAAAAATGCTGAGTATTCGTAGGTGTCTTTAGCTTTACTAGGCAGCCCCAGAGATTCAAGCACAAGTGGCCAATTAGTCAGGACAGCAGATTTTACACAAGCTCCCTTCCCCGATTCCACCATACTCTGCCCGTAGCAGTCTCTCCAGTACTGGCTTTCTCCCCCCACCCCACACAGCTGGTCTCTCTCCCTTCTGGAAGAGGAAACACCAAGAGTCCCTTCCAGGCTGGAGACGGAAAGGACCAGGTCACAAAACCCAAGACTCTCAGCAGCAAGGGCTCCTGCCAGCCCCCCAGACAATAAGGGGCTGCTAACATGAAGAGAGATCGGGGTGGGGAAAACAGGGTGTTTAAAGCAAGCAATGCCCCTTCTCCTCCAGGCTTGGGGCAGTTTCTCAGGCTTCCCCTCTGGACAGGCAGGCCAGTTCCATCCTTAGGTGGTGCCCAGAGACAAAGTCTAATTCCGCTTCTCATTCCCCACTTCTGCCAGGGGAGAAGAACAAATGGCTGCTCCTTGGCAAACCCAGGAGTGCCCATGATCCCCATGGCATCAGGGAACTGCTCCCAGATCTTCCCAGGGCAGGAGAGGAAAGCACAGCGTCAGAAACACCCAGCCCTCCCCCACCCCACTTAGTACAAATGCCCCTTACCAAGACACAGGCCAAGACCCTTTCCTTCCAGCCTGGCAGCTAATGCACAGCCTTCCCGATCTCTGCTCTCCCCTGGGGGACAGGATTTAACGCCAGCTGGGTGCAGGCTAACACACCATGGCCACATACAAACAAGACACCAGCAAGGATGGAACCCATGATCTTCAGCACCAAAAGTAAGCCCCCAGGCACTGCCTGAGCTATGGGAGATCTTTAGCTACCGGCCGCAAGATGCTATCTATGATTCCTGGCACTGGAGCGAGGTGTGAGCATACTGAGCAGGCCAGGGTCTCACTCTCTGCAGCATCTGAGCGCCCCCCAATCTTAGTGTATTTATCCTCACCGCTGCCTTGCAAGGTGAGGCAGGGCCATTACTTCCATGCTCCACCTGGGGAATAAGGCACAGGAGGGCCAAGTGTCTTGCCCAGGGTCGCAAGAAGCACTTGGCAGAGCAGGGAATTGACCCTGGCTCTCCCAAGTCCCAGACTAGCAGCACCCTGATCTTCCTCTCTGCAGCACGGGCACACACCCCATCACAGTCCCAAACGCCAAGCCCTGTCCACATGGCATTTCCAATCCAGATGCTATTAGCGCATTATTGCTCTGACAGCACTCTGGGTGCATCCACACTGCATTGTAAACCCTGGCTCTGACTCAGGTCTGAGCCCAAACCTCCCTACTGTCCATACACAAATCAGTGTGACTCGGCAGCAAACACTCAGGACCCAGGTCCCCCTGGGTCTGAGCCCAACTCCCGCTGTGACTCAGGTCCAAACCCTGTCGTTTTGCAGCGTGGACGCAGACCCAAGTTAGAATGTCGGTGTAGGGCAGAATGGACGCGCCAGCACGGCTGTGAGCCTGGGTCCAGCCACTGTAAACCCAGGTTTTACAGTGTAGTGTGGACACTCAAGCCCAGGCCTGCAAACACCGAGTCCACAAGTATGGGTCCCACAGACCCAGGTTTACAGTGCGGCATAGATGTACCCTCAGAAACTCCAACCAGGACTGGGGCCTTGCTGTGCTAAGTGATGTCCAGACCCAGTGACGATAAGGGGAAGGGAAGAGGTGCAGGCTGACTCCCAGAGCTGGGCTGCAGAGGGGTGGCAGTCAGAGGGGAACAGAACCCACCCTTCTCCTTTCTGAGGGAGCCATCTGCCCTGGAGCCAGCGAGACACCACACAAGTGTCAGCTCAGGCTGACAGGTCCACAGAGATGGTTTTCCCACCAGGACCGCTCGGGAATGGCTGCGCAATGCAATCATGCTGGCAGGAGGGGATGGGGGATTCCCAACGAAAGGGAAACCCCCTCAACAGAGACTCCTAGGAGACGGAGGGAGAAAGTTCTGGGGGTGGCGGGGGCACAACCATCCAAAGGCCGGCCACTTGCTATTTTAAACAACTCCCCCATGTTGTCATGACAACTAACTGTTCTGAGGAGGCTGTGTCTGCTCAGAAGGCCCCCACAGTGTTCTGCAAGCACCAGAGCTGCACAAAATCCACCTCTCCAAGGGAGCTTCTCATGTGCACTTATTATTATTCAGCATCTGAACCCAGAGATCCTCAGCCCAGTAACGAACCGCTGCAGAGAGGGGGGCCCAGGCTGGGCTTGGCTGGTGGAGTCCTTTCAGGCTACCTTAGCAAGATGGAATTTCCTCCTCCCCGGGGTCTCCTTTCCCCATGCCAACCATGCCTCCGCTCTCGGGTTTCTGTGCTTTGTCTCATGACAATGGAGCTACAATGATTTACATCAGCATCTGGGGATCTGGCCTTTAGACTCCTCTTCAGTGGTGACTCCCGTACGATCATGTGTGGAAAACGTCCAGTGCAGCCCTTGCGTTCGAGAAGGCCTTTCTCAGCGTACGCCTAGCCTGACAAGTGTGGGGAGCAGGTTTGGACCGAGTCGCTCCCTTTCCCTGTGACAGAACTAAGGGGTTAAAATAAGTTTGAGCCAAAGCACAGAATTTTTGCTACCCTCGAAGATAAATAAATCCCCACTTCATTTAATGAATGGAAAGTTTCATCAGACACAACCCCCAGGCTCAAACGAAGGGGGCTGCTCTACGGCCAGCATCCCAGAGGAGATCTCCTAGGTCTGTTTTCCTCCTGGGTAAGAAGAGCGGCATTTCTAATCCTCTGTCCTCTTGATCGTGCCAAAGAGGAACGGAAGAACAAACAAGTTTAAAGCGAGTGGCCGTCCTTCCTTCGAATCTGGTTCTTGTCCACTAGGCACTGGACACAGACCACCAAATGGTCATTTCAGTCACTCACTCCCAGGTGTGCGTCCAGGTAGGCTGGACTCACACCTGGGACTAGGAGGCAGAAGGCTCTGTGGCTCTGCATTAACCCCCCACCGCACCCCAATAAGGTTTTTTTAAGAACATCTGGAAGGGGGCAGGGTGAGAGAGTAAGAAAGAACAGCAGCGGCACACGCAAAGGTATTTTTATTTTAAATAGGCATCAGGTTTAATACAAACAAGGGGAAGTACTTTTTCCATGCAATGGCAAGTTAAACTGTGGAACTCATTGCCATGGGATGTTGATGGCCAAAAGTACAACTGGGTGCAGTGAAGAAAGAGATAAAGGATAGGTCCATCAATGGCTACTAGCCAAAATGGTCGGAGATGCAACCCCATGCCCAAGGCAACCCTAAACTAGTAGGTAGATTCAATGTCCTTCTGCCAACAATCTCCTGTCAGAAAGCAGGGAGCAGAGGGAGCTAGGGAACAGCTACACCGAGGAGGCGAGCAGAACCAGCACGAGCTCTAGAAACAGAAGCGCCTGGAGAAAGAGGTTTCAGAGTGGTAGCCGTGTTAGTCTGTATCAGCAAAAAAAAACGAGGAGTCCTTGTGGCACCTTAGAGACAGGAAATTCCCTGCAGAGGCTGCCCAGGGCTTCACTTACTTAACGCTAAATACAAACAATTAGCGAGAGCCGGCTTTAAAGAGAATGGGAGGAGAGACTAAAACACAAACAATTCCCAAGCTGAGAGAGGGAGCAGGCGGGGAGAAAGAAACCAGGGTTAATAACCTCCCCGCTTCGATCATCACCATAGCGCTGGGAGATCACAACGCCCTGCACAGGAGACACATCCTAGCACGATACCCAGAGAGTCCCTGCCCCAAGGCGCTTGTAGCCTCTAGGCACCATGGGCCAGAGTCTCAGATGGTGTAAACTGACCTCAGAAGAGCTGATTTACACCACCTGAGGAACAGGGACAAAAATGTCTGTCCCCCAGACTTGGTTAGTCACGACCCTGTGTTCCCCTGTGTACTAGCCAGGGGATCTGAGCCAACCCAAGGCTGTCACTGGACTTGGGACATAGTTACCATCCCATCTACACTGCCCCCCTGAACCGCTTTATAGCCCCCTTCCCCTAGCCCTGTAGCAGTGTAGATATGGCCAACAGGAATGTGTTTGTCATTGTCAATAGGCTCTCTGGGACAGGTGGGATTTGGAGGAGAGGGAAGGAACCTGGTCTACACCTGGAAGGCCATCCCAGGTAGGGGAGGAAAGAAGAAACGAAGCTTCAAATGGGATCTGTCAAGAGAAGCAGCCAGGAGAGGAGATTGGCCGTAGCCGGGGGAGATGGAGGCAGGAGCAAATGTATGGAGAGCTTTGAAAGTTAGGAGACACTTGTGATTGGAGAAGAAACTGGGAACCCAGTAGAGAGAATCAAGAAGGGAGAAGATCTTAAAAGCGGCAATTGGATTAGCTGGAAAGGATGAGCTCATAGAATTCGAGGACACCAGGGAGGTATTTATTATTTATATTAACGCACTTAGTGGGACCCCTGTCCTCGGTGCTGTACGAACATATAACAAACAGGCAGGCTCTGCCCTAAGAGCTGACATGGAGCTGCTGGCAAGAGTTACTGCATTTTGGCAGCAGTGAGAAAAACCCAGGCCAAGATTTGCTACCTTAGTCACTTACAATAAGGCATCAAAAATCCATATTTAGGCACCTCATTAAGTGGCCTGGGAATTCTGGGGGCTCAGCAAGTGTGACCCAAGGCAGCACTGACTTCCTGAGAGTTTGCGGCAATGTGTCTGAGAAGGGTGAACTCCTCCCCTCATTTATTGCAATGTTGGTGTTGACTCTGAAACCTAATAGTGACTGTTCCAAAGTCAACATTGTTAACTGTATTGCTGCTGATAATTTTAGCAAAAACATCCAGCTATTCTAGGATTGTGAATAGAGTCTGACTAGTGTATTGCCCCTTTTCCCCCTCCTTCCAATCTGACCACTGGGAAACACAATCTACAGGTCCCACCCTCCATGCATGGGCTAGTCTCTGGGCCTGCCCCGAGAGGATGACAGCACACACGTACACACTCAGAGGAGGCAGACAGTTCCAAACCTCTAGTGTGGTATGGAAGAAGGCATAAAGACAAGAGAGCCCTGTGGGTCTGACTGTTTATATTCCAGGGACTTTGCATCAGACAGGGACCAAGCTATTTGAATTATATTAAAGCCTCTACCACCCACCCCCATGGTGAAACTGCCTCATCCAAAACTCTCCGTGAACTCAAAGCTTTTGTGAGGTTTGACTCTCTTTCTCTTTTTTCTCCTCCATTCTGTTCCATTCCCCAGGACCTCCAGGCTACTCTTGGGGCTGCAAGCACCAAGATAGCATGAACGCAGCCATGCTTCCCATATAACAGCCCAACCTACCAGAGACTGGATCCTATGACAATGCAGACTGCAGAGATTTGGAGAACATTTGACTTTCTCCTACCTCCCGGAAGTAGCTGGTTCTCACAACTGCAGGATCTAATTATCCTCACACCACCCCTGTGAGGCAGGGCAGAGCTATTATGCCTACAGAACACCTAGGAAACTGAGGCACAGAACCACAGAGTGGTTTGCCCAAAGTCACCCAGGGAGTCTGTGGTAGAGCAGGAAATTGAAACCTGGTCTCCAGCTAGTGTCCTCACCACTGGGCCATCCATCCTTCCTGATTTCTTACTGGAACCTGAACTCTGACCCCCTGCTGCAGTGCATCATTCACCGGCCTCTCTGTCAGCTTGATCAGGAGCAAAACTTCTTGGCTTTGCTCGTTATAGCCTTCCAGCCCGGATTAGAACTGCCCCAGCAACACCCTATTAATAGCAAAACCCTCCAGGAACCATATAAATGTCTTTAATAATAACGCATATGTTTATTTCTGGACATAATGTTCCTCTTTTCCAGAGTGCAGAGACTCGGGCATGCCGAGTTGCCAAGGTTTTCCTGGCCCCGTATGCCCTGTACAGACAGAAACAATTAACACAGAGCACTGAAAGGCTGGTGCTGGGGTGGAGGGTTTGGTTTCAGTGGATGACACGGAACGGATCATCTCTGCACCTGGGATTCACAGCAATTTATTACAAGGGGAGGCCCATCGTGAACTCTCAGGCCTGGGGATTTGCTCCAGTTCCACCCCACAGTATGGCTTAGTACAGGCAGAGTTAGCCACTATTAGCCGGGTCTACAGTGGTGCCATGCACCCAGGGATGAGTTTATACCAGTGCAAATAGAAGCTTTGGCTATCTGCATCAGCGGTCTTCATGACACAGCTGCTGGTCACTACTGGTAATCAGGGCAAAGCCCCAGGGAATGACAAAACTCTAAACCTCATGGGTTTGGCCACTTCTTCAAAGAGGCTGGAAACATATGGAGTGGGTAGCCTGTCTTCACCCACACGTCACACCTCTTTAACAGGCCTCGAGCCCTCCATTAGAGGCTAAGGTGACTATGCTGGGCCAGCCACTTTTCACAGGACAGCCATGCCCATTTGGAGACCACTGTCCTGAATTCTCTTCAGGACTCCACATCATGACTGCTGCGATGCCCTGACCACTGCTGGATGACCCTGCGGTTTGGAGGTCCCGTGCGCTCTGATCACTGGGTCTGCAGCACACACAGACACACGTGCAAAAGAGAGAAACAGAGAGAGCAGTGGAGCATTCCACCTACCATAGCACTGTGGAACCCGGGACAGAGCCGTGCTAAAGACACACTCCGATCTCAACATCATTAGTAGGCCCTACCAAATTCACAGCCATGAAAAATGCATCGTGGACCATGAAATCTGGTCTCCCCCCATGAAATCTGGTCTTTTATGTGCTTTTACCCTATACTATACAGGTTTCACGGGGGAGACGAGTGTTTCTCAAATTGGGGGTCCTGATTCAAAAGGGAGTTGCGGGGGGGGGCGGGGGCGCGAGAAATCACAGTACTGCCACCCATACTTCTGCACTGCCTTCAGAGTTAGGTGGCCAGAGAGCAGTGGCTGTTGGCCGGGTACCCAGCTCTGAAGGCAGCGCCCCTGCCAGCAGCTCAGAAGAAAGGGTGGTAATACCTTACCATGCCACCCTTACTTTTGCGCTGCTGCATTGAGAGCTGGGAGGCCGGAGAGTGGCGGCTGCTGACTGAGGGCCCAGCTCTGAAGGCAGCAGCGCAGAAGGAAGGGTGGCAATATCACAACCCCCCCTTAAATAACCTTGTGACCCCCTACAACTCCTTTTTGGGTCAGGATCCCTACAATTACAACACTGAAATTTCAGATTTAAATAGCTGAAATCATGAAATTTATTCTTTTTAAAATCCTATAACCGTGAAATTGACCAAAATGAACCGTAAATTTGGTAGGGCCCTAATCATTAGCACATCCACAGCCAGGATGTAAACAACCCTACTCAAAGATAAGCGGTGCCCAAGAGGCTCCACTAACCTTGACAAAGGTAACATACTGCCTACTGGACAAAACAGAGCAAAAAACCCCACAACACGCTGGATTACTACAGAACCTTTCAAAAATCCAGTGCACAGATATCTTACTACAGCTGAATGTGCAAAACACAGTCAGATTCTTCCCCTACACGGAATCCGTGGGTACAAACTGGAAATAAAAGCCAGGCCACAAAGGGCCCACAGGAAAGCTGAGGAGGAAAGAATTAGTAGCTCATATGTGGGACAAAAACTGACTATGAAAGACACTTTCTGCTTTGCAAAGAAGCTCTTGGAAAGACGCAGATGGTTCCTGATAAGAGGCAAGGAAGGGAAACGGTGTGTGACTTGGGAAGAAAGAAAAGTATTGCAGAAACAGTCTCCTAATATGTGGCAGCTAGTACCAAATCTGAAATGGCCAGTGATACAAAATGGGCACATTAGAGGTGTGGGAAGGTTCCAGGATTTGTACTGTAGTTGTGGGGAGAAGGTCTTGTGATGAAGGCAGTGGATTGGGGCTCTTGAGATCTGGGTCCCCAGCTCTACCATGGATTCATGTGTGCTCTGGGTAAGTCACTTAATTTCACTGCGCCTCAATTCTCTAGTTGGGGATAATAATCTATTTTGTCTGTTAAGACTGTAAGCTTTCAGGGGCAAAGACCATCCCTTACTGTGTATGTCCAGGGCTTGAATTTATAGCCAGGATTTCTATGTGCTAACAATGAGTCTATATATTTTCAACAGCTTGTTGTTTTTTTTAAATTGCCTCCAGGAGACATTTGTGGGTCTGAAGCACACACCAGAAGGCCTGATTTATTATTTTGGCGGCATAAATGGTATCCCATACAAACACTGAGCTGTTTGGCTCAGTCCAGTTCCCCAAGTTCAGGCCTACTCATGCCCATTGTGAAAGCCAAACCTAGACACAGACACTGGATATACTGTAAAAACTCAATGCATCATTTGTCGTCATGCTGATAAAGTTATTGACACTGAGGCAGGAAAGAGCTATGTGGTCTAGTGCATCCGTCAGTTTATACTTGCCCAGTGCAGATTTCTGTTCGTGAGATGGGATCTGCCCATACCTATCCTTTAGAGGGATGTTGGGGGTTTAATATAAAGGCTGCCCCAAAAAGCAGGTCCAAGGCAGTAAGAGAATGGTGAATGCTATTGTTTCAATTGCCTGGCATTGTGTCTAAAATGTCTTGGGCCAAATTCACTTCCTGATGTAAAAACCCCATCGACTACACTGATGTTACGGCAGGGATGAATTTGTCCTGATATTTACAGGCATCTAATAGTCTTTAGCCCAAGAGTTCTGTGCAACTCTTCCCTGGGCAAATGCTTGATGTACTGTATTGTATCGACCTCTTGGCAGCTCTTGCCTAGATTGTCAGACCACTAAAGAATGGCTGGGCTGAACTGTTAAACAGGGAACAGTCTTGTGCCGAGGTTTTTTAAAACTGTGGCAACACCCTCAGACACGCTCACGCTTTTTCACACCCTGCCTCTGCTCTGCTTCCAAAACTGCAATCCCACCCCTTGGTCTCTCTCACTCACTCACACACACACACACCAGGGTCCAGTTGTCATCCGAAGAGAACAGATGCACTAAAACAGTAAGTTCTCAAACTTTTGTACTGGTGACCCCTTTCACATAGCAAGCATGTGTGCGACCCCCGCCCCCCGTTATAAATTAAAAACACTTTTAAACATATTTAATGCCATTATAAATGCTGGAAGCAAAGCGGGGTTGAGGGTGGAGGCTGACAGCTTGCGACCCCCCAAGGAATAACCTCGTGACCCTCTGAGGGGTCCCGACCCCCAGTTTGAGAACCCCTGCACTAAAACATCTGTGGAAAACCTGCAACAAGAGAAGACAGCCCAATGAGTGCAACTCACAACCAAATGCCCCCTTGCAAACAGCTGAGACCATTCAAGACCAGACGAAGCACATCTGGAAAAGAACAAAGGGCCGAGGAGGAAAGCGTCACAGACATGAGACTCATGGACATGACTAGGTGGTGACTAAAGAAACAATAGAAATATAGATACAGGCTGTCTGCAAAAGTCAGACTTGACTGAATTCGTCCCAATGGAAAAGTCACGGGGCGGTGGCTATGCCTGGCGTGAGATCACAGGCCGTTGCCATGCTTTGAATTGTGTATCGGGGCAGAGGCAAAGCAGTTAGGGCTCACAGCTGGCAGGCATGGGGTTCTATTCTTTCCTCTGTCACTGACTCGCTGCCTGGCCTTGGGCAAGTCATGCAGCTGCTGTTTGCCCACCTGGAAAACAATGGTAATGACACTTCCCCACCGCTGTAAAGAGGGATGAGCTCCTCATGGCACTACCAAAGGGAAAAATATAGCCCTTGACTCCCACACCAGCCCATCCCAATTAGTACTGTTGCACCGGGAGCCTGATCCTTGTGAAGCCAATGAGAGCTGGATCTAGCCCACAGCAATCTGTACTCTTATAGCAGCCCCTAAAAGCTCACGGTCTGCTAAGAGCCAATGCAAAGCACTACACGAGGGAAGCCATTTGCAGTGCACAGTAACAGCAAGTTTCACTAGGCCTACAAAGCCCAGAGCTATGCTACATGGAGCACCATCTCCTGGCACCTCAGCTTGTAACTACCTATTGACCCATATATAGAAGTAGGGCACTCTCGTCACACAGCCTTTGGCCTAAATTTTCAACAATGTCTAGTGAATTTGGGGGCCTAAAAGAAGCCTGACTTTCACATGGGGGGCGCGCAGCATTTCTGACAATCAGACCCCTCTACGGGGTCACAGGTTGGGCACCTGAAACCACCAATGGGTTTTGCAAATAAAGGTCTTTTTGAATAGCGGTGAAAGCAGCAGCCTCACTCCTCTGCAGAATGCCCAACAGAGCGCACTAAACGGGCGGTGGAATGGAAGTCACCGCTGGTCCCGTTGCAAACAGCGTTAGTAGGAATTGGCTCATCCACGAGCCGGAGACCAGCCTGGGTTGGAGCATTACAAAAAAAAAAAAAAAAAATCACACTAGAGCAGATTGCTTACAGGAGGGTCTCCTTTAGAGAAACAGGTTGGGGTCACAGTCCGCTCCCATTGATCTAAAACAGCACAACTCCCAGTGGCTCCAACGGCACCAGCATTTGGCCATTGGAATAGTGGGCTGGTGGAAGCTCCATCCTTGGGATAGATTAGAAGATGGGCATGTCCTCTCACAGCGGTCTGGCTCAGCGGCTGCCCCACCTCAGTGTGCAAACTCCATCCCCGCATACAATAATTCTAGGGCATCTGTGTTTATATTTTCTCTAAGCTGGTTTAATACCCCAGGCAGCCATTTGGGAGGCCAAAACAGCAAAGGAGCTGGGATTCTCCTGGCATGTCTGTACGGCCACCATAAGTAGTAAACCTGCAAAGAAGGCACCAGACTGGGAGTGAGGGTTCTGCCCCCAACTCGGCCACCGACATACAGTGCGACCTTGGGCAAGTCACTTCCTTGCCCTGGCCTCTGTTTCCCCAGGCGTAGAACAGAGAGAATGATACCTCCCCAGTTTGTGACACACTTTGAGATCTTTGGATGATAAATACTATCCATATACACAAACGGACATTGGCACCCCAGACTATTCACTCTCTCCCCGATGACATCGTTAAAATGCCCATCGCCGTGATGGGCAGGTGCCTAGAGTTTAATATACAGGGCACAGTGGGCAGCCAGGTGGTGCTGGGGGAATTGTGTGATGATGTATACAATGGCCCTGGCTACCGTTGCCAGAGGCTATTTTTGCTTTGGCAGGAGCTGAGAACAGGAGGTGGTTTCTGATCCTCTGAATAATGGGTGGGGAGCCCCTCTTGGGGAGATGGTCACCCACAGCTCGAGAACCATTGCTCTCTGGGCAACTAGACAGCCCCAAAGACAGAAACGTTGTCCCCTTATCCCAGACCCAGGTGCACAGGGCTTGGAGTGCATGTAAGGTAAGGGCCATGGTGTTTAAATGTCCCTAATGTGGGGAAGACGGACCCAAGGTCTGACCAGTATTGCTGGCGACACCATTGGTGGTACATGCTCTTCTGGACCAAGCTTCCAGTCATGGCCCACTTCAACATAAGCACAGGCTGCCTCACTACCTCACCCCAGGAGCCTGCAAAATGTGTGACAGGGGCCTTCACTTCCCTGTACCCATCCCTGAAGGTCAGTTACACATGAAACATCTCTCTGGCCCCACTGACTCCCCCACATTATAGGCCCTCCAACCTCCTGCCCTTAGTAGGCCCCTTCCCGCTGGCCTACCTCTGCCTCAGGATCCTGGCTCCCCTTACCTGCCGTAGCAAGGCCTCTCCGTTGATGGCGCCCTGCTGCTGCTGGGCAATGGTGACCCCCAGCACCAGGGTGTGGATGCTGCAGGAGACGAACGTGATGAGCACAATGGGCATGAGGCGCAGAGGCAAGGTGATGAAGAAGGAGAAGACGAAGAAGGCCTGCCAGCCCACTGTGTCACTGGCCTCGTGGAAGTGGGAAAAGTTGAGGCCCAGGTAGCAGAATATCTGGGCAGCGATGAGAATCCAGAGGACATAGGGCATGAACTTGCGGGAGATGCGGTCCGGCAGGAGCCCGTACTTGCATAGGACGAAGAGCAAGATATGGGCGGCCAGGCCCACTGAGGCCACCAGGATGGTGGCCAGCTTGTCGGTGGTGTAGACCACAGCGCACATGACGATGACATAGCAGTCGAAGAGGGCAGCGAAGACCACCAGCACCAAGAGGGTCTCATGGCGCTGCCGGCGGAAGTAAGTCTGGTAGAGGTTCTCCAGGGACTCGGGAGCGAAGGTGAGCCGCATGAAGCGCGGCAGGCAGAGGCATGAGCCTGAGTTCCTCACCGTCACCTCATGGGTCCGGCCCACCCCACGTTCAGGGTCGGAGGGTAGGCTGACCGAGTAGTCAGCCGAGTACTCGGCCGAGTACTCCGGCTCAGAGAAGGCCCTGTTCCCGGGCATTCTGCCTGCCCTCTTTTCCCAGCCAACCCTTGGAGAACTGGCACCGTCTGCAGCCGACGGTTACGCCAAAGGAGCTCCGGCTCCCAATTACCTCAGGGCAAGCAACAGGCAAGGGCAAGGAGGCATCAGCAATGGCATCTCAGTTCTCCCCCTCAGACCCACGTCCTCCCCAACCCAGACGTTCCAGTCAGAAACCCAGGCTCCAAATGGGGGAGCGTGCCAGCTGCCTCCCCCTGCACTGAAGCCTTCAACTGGCTGCTCTATAACACCTCGACCCTTCCCACTCACGCCCCTTTCAAATGTCACCAAAAATAAAATTAAATTTAAAACCAATTGGCTGGGCTCCAAACAAACAGAATCATGAGCTGCAACTAGCAACTCCAACTACCCAGCTTCCTCCAGTCGCTCCCCAGTCCCCGTGCTCTCGGGGGCTGCAATCAAAACAGAATACAAAAAAAGACAAATGTCTCACTGCCTCCTTAGTAGAGAAGCCAGAATCTGGGGTCTCTCTCCCCCTTTCCCTCCCCAATTTTTCCCCCTTTGGTCTTCTCGGGACCTTTCGTCCCCAGCAACCATTTGCAAATTGAATGCCAGGATGATATTCCTCAATGCACTAGGGTCTCAGGTCCCCAAATCGCACCTGCTCCCCCCTTCATTTGGGGGCAAAGGCATAAATAGCATTGGCCGGCCATTCCATGCACCCTGCAGGTCTTTGATTCTCATCCAGCTGTTAATGGGAAGGGAGGAAGATTTTGTTTGTATCCGGAGTCACCAACAAGAAAAAAAAAGGGGTGGGGGGTGGGGAGGACAGTCAGCAGAAGAGGCACTGATCTGTCAACCCTGAAGGCTCCCAACTGTTGCTTTCAGCTCCCCCATCAATCCAGGTAGCCCGTTCCCTGGCCTTGTTCTGGAGAAGGCCAGCTCTCCCCCGTCACCATCTCAGTGCTGACAGGAGGGGATGTGGGGAAGAGCCTCTCGGCTTCTTTGGTTTAGGCCTTGTTGAAATTAAAGCAGGGCTGTGGGAAATGGTGGTCTCCTACCCTGGGAGAGTGACGGCGTGGGCTGATCCTGGAAGCCCCACGACGCTGCTAGCATTCCCTGCCAGTCACCAGTTTGCTCTGGCTTCTGTTTGCTCTTGGGCGAGCCCACGTCCTGCCTGGAGGAGAAGACGGATGGGTGGCAGAGTCCAAACTAAACAGACGTCTCTTTAAGAGCCGAGCGCCCCTCTCTGCTGAAAACCCCATTCAGAGTCCATACTCTGCCTCTGGATTCTCCGCTCATCCATCTTCAGCGTCCCTCTCTTTGCATCCTCCTCCTCCTTGCCCAGCAGCTGGTGTCTTGGGAGGCAGATGCCGTGTCTGTGTGTTTTTCCGTCTCTCTCTCTCTCTCTCTTTTCTCTGCTTTTTTGGTGACAATTCCCTTCTTCCCCTTGGCGCCCAACTGGGTGTCTTGTCGGAGCGTGTGCGCAGAGGTGGGTGGGTGGGAATCTGTCAAGCACAGACACCCAGCAGAAAAATGATGGAGGAGGAGAGGGAATGGGCGTAGCTTAAAATTATTGAAGAGAAAATAAAATCAAACAAGTGCATGGCTCGGGAACACACGTGTGCAGCCTGCACGCACCCACCCACCCCGGGGCTCGGCTCCTGCGCTCTGCCAGGGACTCTCCCTTGCAAACAAAACCCGGAGTTAAACGCCGGGCGGGGGGGGGGAAGAGGTGGTGGCGCTGGAAAGGAAAGCCAGGCTGCTCAGCGGATGACAACTGCAGGCTGGGGGTGGGCTGCTCATGACACTAAGGAAGAGGGCGGCGGGGATATTCCCCCTAGGTGTGCGGGGGGAGAAGCCCCTTCCCCCAGGGGCAGAGGGCGAGCTATCAACGCAGGAAGCTCGCTCCGCCCAGCTGGCGGGCCGGGCTCGCTGCTGCAGGACCGGGGGTGGGGTGGAGGGAAGCTGCTGCTGCAGGGACTAGGGGGCGGCTGCCGTTCCGTCTCAGCCGGGCAGGGGACCCCCGGGGCCGGGGGAGGGAGACGTTTGGGCGGCTGCACGCCCCGCTCCTTCTCAGCAGCCCCCTTTCCCCGCGGCCGCTCCCCGCTCGGGGGCCCCCCGCAGCTCCTGGCGGGGCTCGGGGAGCCTGGCCCGGCGGCGGCGGCGGCTGGGCGCTCGCGGCGTCCCCCCGCCCCGGGAAACCCCCGGCCCCGCCTGCGGGGCAGCCGCAGCGAGCGCCCGGGACGGGGACCGGGACCGGGACCGGGACCGGCCCCGGCGGCCGCAGCGAGCGAGCGAGCGAGCAGGGGCCGAGGGCCCGGCGCTGCGGCTTCAGACAGCGCCCCGCGCCGGGCGGCTGAGCGGGGCCTGGGTTGGGGGGGGGAGTCTCTGAGCGGGGAGGGGGCAAGGGGGGGGTTGTTTGTGAGGGTGCCTGGGGGGAAGGCGGCAGCTTCAGGGGGGCTGTTCGTTGGCTAAGCTGGGTTTGCCTTGGGGGAGATGGGACAAGCTCAGTGGCTGGGGGAAGCTGGAGATAAAGGGGGGGGGGCTGGATTTGGGGGGGCTGCTGGGTGAGTGGGGCTTGGGGAAGCTGGGTTTGTAGGGATGGCAGGGGGACAATGAGGGCGGCTGGGGGCAAGCTGGGGGCAGACAGGTGGGGGGGCTGTCGGGTGCAGGTAGCTTAGGGGAGAAGCTGGATTTGGGGGGCTGCTGGGTGAGTGGGGCTTGGAGAAGGTGGGTTTGTAGGGATGGCAGGGGGACAATGAGGGCCGCTGGGGGGAAGCTGGGGGCAGATAGGTGGGGGGGCTGTTGGGTGCAGGTAGCTTAGGGGAGAAGCTGGATTTGGGGGGGCTGCCGGGTGAGTGGGGCTTGGGGAAGCTGGGTTTGTAGGAATGGCAGGGGGACAATGAGGGCGGCTGGGGGCAAGCTGGGGGCAGACAGGTGTGGGGGCTGTCGGGTGCAGGTAGCTTAGGGGAGAAGCTGGATTTGGGGGGGCTGCCAGGTGAGTGGGGCTTGGGGAAGCTGGGTTTGTAGGGATGGCAGGGGGACAATGAGGGTGGCTGGGGGCAAGCTGGGGGCAGATAGGTGTGGGGGCTGTTGGGTGCAGGTAGCTTTGGGGAGAAGCTGGATTTGGGGGGGCTGCTGGGTGAGTGGGGCTTGGGGAAGCTGGGTTTGTAGGAATGGCAGGGGGACAATGAGGGCAGCCGGGGCAAAGGGCTGGGGAGGAAGCTGGGGGTAGATAGTTGTGTGGAGGTGGCTGGGGGGAGAAGCTGGGTTTGTGGGGGTGGGGTGGAAGTAGAGAGGAGTGCCTAGGGGAGGGGAAGGCTAGGGCCACCCACTCTTCCATGCCCTCCTCTTTAACTCCACTGTCTGTCGCCCTGGCTACTCTTCCCCCACCCTGATCCATGGAGGGTACAGCCGGCTCGGCCAGCATCACAACCAACCCTGGCAGCCGTGAACTGCAGTGGCAGGCTGTGGCTGCAGCCCTGCTGCGTGGGTGACGGTCTCTGCAGCAGGAGTGAGTGGGGAAGCAGGTGCAGGTGCGAGTGTCACCTGAGCTGCCTGACCCTGGGCAGGCCTGGGGCCTCTCCCTGTGACTCACTTAACCTCCCTGCCTCTGGTTCCCCATCTGTACAACAGATCAGTTGTGACTCTTGTCCTGGGCACAACAATGTGAAGGAACCACATGGGCACAGTGTGGTTCAAGTAACTGCATTTACTTATTGTATACAACATGCAAAGCCTAGTTACATATACACACTACTGCCCTGGCTGGTTTCTAAACAGAGAACACAATGAGCGCCATTAGGGGGCTCACATACTATTTAAAGAGATACGACCCAATTTTTACACCACAGTGCCTAATACTTACTTATTTCCTGGGGCATTGTGAGAGGTTTGCAAAGAGCTATGAAGAGAGAAAGCCCTACATTGTCCTACCCACTCTCTGCCTCTCTCCACATAACCGATACTGTTTTCCAGATGCATCTTTGGAAGCTAGGGAGGATGTGAGAACATCTGGATGGCTGAGCTGCCAGCACATCCTCTCCTAGCAAGGAGATACTGATGCCATTAGAGGTCTTGTACAGCACTTAAAAATGGGAGGAAAAAAATGCCAAACACCATGTGAATCAATACCCTACTGAGACCAAAATCTCTGGGCCAAATTAATCTCTGGAGTAACACCAAGGATTAATTTCTGTGTTAGAAAAAACACATTCATGCACAAGGCAAAATCAGCCAGTAGAATTCATTGCCACTAGAAACTAAGACCAAGAACTTAGCAGAATTTAGCACCAGACCTCTAAAAAGGCTTTCTGAGGTGAAGGCAAATCTCCACCAGACTGAATTGTGTGCATGCATGACACTCAAATTAACGCATGTGCAGCAGGGAGCCCTTGGGGATAGATATTTTTTAATAACTGTTTAAAATCTGAATTCAGTGCTGGTGAAAGATCCCAGCTTGACAGCCCTTGGGAGCTATTCATCAGGTACAACATGGACAGCACAAGTTCAAGCTACAGCCCTTAATGTGATCCAAGTCCCCTAGCACTTTCTGAGTTCAGCGCTTTTCAAGTTTTATTGCTGTTTGCAAGAGCTTCTCCCGAAGGAACGACTTTATAAACCTAACAGTGATACAGCCTTTCTTCAAAGAAGGTAGACAGTGCACAAACTGAGAATAAGAACTTAGAAGACTGTGTGTAACAGCGCCATCTGGTGACTCCCATTCTAACACCATCCCCATTGTCAACTTGTTCCATCAACCACAACGGAGCTCAGAGTAACTTCATAAATCATCTGCAATGACAGCAAGAAAGGTACATGTCCCAAACAGAAGAGAGAAAAAAATGAATAAAGGTTTAGCTATTTACCTATGTGTAACAGTTCAGGGCAACTGCATCTGTATTTCCCCTTAGTGATCCAGCAAAGGAACCTGCTCTACATGTATCGCTCTCTCTTCTGACCAGGGTATCTCAAGGCTGAACAGTTTACTGTGTTATTTCCAGCAAAAGACAGATTGTCAAAGTAGACCTGCTTGCTTTCTCTTCAACTAATGCTGTAACTGCCCACATAATCAAACTACCACATAGCTCTTTCTATGCAAGCTTATTTATTCTTAAGGTAAAAGCATTGCAGAGAAAACGTATTAAAAACAATAAAAGAACCTAAACACATGCTAATAATTTTATCAGAGATCACGCCAACTCCAACATGGGCTCTGGCAGGTGCCTTCAAACCCCATAAAGGAGTCTCCTCCTCTATGGTCACAAGTGCATAAAAGCCTCCCCTCAGAACTAGCACTCATTAAAAGTTTAGTCCTGCCTTTCACAGATCAGGGGTCTTTGATCTGGAGGAGCAGGTAATCAGCAGACAATGGGTTTTTCTCCCCAGGGCATAGTTTCAAAAGGCCTCCCAAGTACCTCTTAGGAAACCCACTGCCCATGTATTGTCCCAAACAGTTCTTTGAAGTTCCTAACATTTCCCCAAGGTTTTACATCAGCCAGTCTCTAAGAAAAGTTACATACAATTCTACTATAACACACAAACAATTGAATTTTTAATACAATGGACCCCAAAGATATGAAACTTCATTCAATCAAAAAAAAATAAGGAGTACTTATGTCACCTTTGAGACTAACTAATTTATTTGGGCATAAGCTTTTGTGAGCTAAAACCCACTTCATCGGATGCATGCAGTGGAAGTAACAGTAGGGGGAAAAATTAGCAAGGGGAAATAGTTTTACTTTGTGTAATGACCCATCCACTCCCAATCTTTATTCAAACCTAATTTAATGGTGTCCAGTTTGCAAATTAATTCCAATTCTGCAGTTTCTCATTGGAGTCTGTTTTTGAAGTTTTTTTGTTGGAGAATGGCGACTTTTAGGTCTGAAATTGAGTGACCAGGGAGGTTGAAGTGTTCTCCGACTGGTTTTTGAATGTTATAATTCTTGACGTCTGATTTGTGTCCGTTTATTCTTTTGCATAGAGACTGTCCACTTTGGCCAATGTACATGGCAGAGGGGCATTGCTGGCATATATCACATTGGTAGATGTGCAGGTGAACGAGCCTCTGACAGTGTGGCTGATGTGATTAGGCCCTATGATGGTTACCCTGGAATAGATGTGTGGACAGAGTTGGCAACGGGCTTTGTAAAAACTATTTCCCCATGCTAATTTTCCCCCTTCTGTTACTCACACCTTCTTGTCAACTGTTTGCAATGGGCCATCCTGATTATCACTACAAAAGTTTTTTTTCTCCTGCTGATAATAGTCCACCTTAATTGATTGGTCTCATTACAGTGTGTATGGCAACACCCATTTTTTCATGTTCTCTGTGTATATATCTCTTCTTCCTGTATTTTCCACTGCATGCATCCGATGAAGTGGGTTTTAGACCACGAAAGCTTATGCCCAAATAAATTTGTTAGTCTCTAAGGTGCCACAAGTCCTCCTTGTTTGTTTTTTTTTGCTGATACAGACTAACACGGCTACCACTCTGAAATTCATTCAATCAAGTTTAACTTGTCTGTAAGGTTTGTCCAGGAGATTGCAGGAAATTGCCCTCTGACATACTATGTAGCAAGTGTTCTTCTGATTAGAACTTTCCAAATCCCCATTCCCAAAATCTGCTTTATTCCCATTCACATCTCTTTGGAGATTTGTTTTTTTTCTCTTTTGTGTAGCTTTCAACTGCTCCTTTCTTGCAACCTTGCGCTGTAGCTCACGAAAGCTTATGCTCAAATAAATTGGTTAATCTCTAAGGTGCCACAAGTACTCCTTTTCTTCTTGCATTTCGTGTTTCAGCAAATGAACCAGGAATTTGCTCTTCTGTTCTGCAATCCATGGGGAATGAGGAGACAGCCATCTTTTTCTGGACACATTCACTCCCCTGAATGACCAATTCCTTACTCTCCTGCTTGGGGCAGTGTTTGCAATTATCCTCCCAAAAAGGACGTCTGGACAAGGCAGTGGTATGTCCCTGCTCGTCCTCAGGCCTGTGCGTGTCTGTGAACTGAGAACCTTTTAGTTTCCCCAACCACCTGGCCAGTTGCCCCTCCTAATTCTAAAGAGCTGTTGGAGGAATGCATGGACTTCCCTGACCACCAATTTTCACCCACACAGATAGTGGTGAAACAGATTTAATCACTGCCAAGAAATCCTGGTGGCAAGATGGTTTCTCTTAGCAGAACTTTGACTTTTGCTGTAATAACAATACTGTCTTCAAGCCATAAGGACTGGCCTGTGCCTGATACGAACTTTGAGACACAGGTGAGCTAAGACAGGAGCGGTCACAAGGGCTCTTTTGAACTCTTGCAAGTGCAAATACCAAGTGACATTTAGGTAGCTACTGAAACAGTTTTCCTTTCTCACCCAGCCCGGGCAACCATTTTGCAATATTGGCAAACACATGAATGAACCTTGTATACCTATTGTGGGTACTGGGAGGGGCAGGTCTAGGCCTGCCCAAAACTAAAGGCCCATCCCTTAACTGAGGGAGAGGAATGACTGAGCCCAGGCCACAAATGAGTTTGGGGGACAACAAATAACAAAACTGGACCAGGAGCAAAGGTCACAGGCCCCAAACAAGGGATCCAGAGGGGTACACTAAGCACAGAACCCATGACAGCGCCCCACTGCTCCTCAAAGGATCATCAGTGGACGCTGCCCATACAAGCTCTGCCGGGAGATGTGATAAAACAAGGGACCAGAAACAGCCCTTCCCCACCCCCTCCATCCCAGAGCCCCAACCCCTGTCAAGTTTCCTCCTTCTGGTCCAGTGGACGGCCATCTTGGACAGCACCAAGAGGAGGTTGAGGCGGTCTCGTGACTTTGTGGAGCCACAGATGGGGTGTGCAAATACAAGAAAGTGTAGGGAAAAACACAGCCAGGATCTCAGCAGGAGGTTCTGGAGGAGCCTGAAGAGGGGCTGCAGCCTGATGCACTCTACGCAGATATGTGCCAGGGTCTCCCTTTCACTGCAGAAGGGGCAGGTGTCGGGGAACTCAGTCAACTGCACCAACCACACGCCCATGCTCCCGGCTCCATGGAGAAGCTACTAACTGAGATCCCCAGCAAGCCATGGGTCTAGGGTGAAATACCGGCTGGCCCATCAGGGCTCCCCACACTCTGCAGGTGGCACACACAAGAGCGAAGACGTGGATGGTATGGAGCATGAACATGTAGAGATGTTTGCGGGGCATGGTCTGGAGACAGACTGAGTGGATGGCATTCAGCCAACTCAGGTGGTATATCAGAGCCCTCTGGAGGGCTCGCGGGGCAGAGACCTGACAATGTGCGCTGGAGGGTCAGGGGCAATGGGTGGGTGGGAAGCACTGTCCTGCAGGACCTGCTCGATATAAGTGAGAGAGAACCAAGGTGCAAGACCGCCCTCAGCTCCTGGAGCACGACAGGGGACACGTAGAGTGGGCAATCCCATGTGCTGGCCAAGCTCTACGGGGTCCATCCAATTCCTTCAGTGTAGTCCAGGAAGTCTCTGATTCTGGTGACATCAGCCAGGACCATTCTCCAGCACACCAAGAGGGACTCCACCATCTGCACATGAAGATGAGGGTTATGGAGCAGGGATTTTGTAAGGAGATCCTCCCACTCAGTGACCACTATGGATCTGGTTGCTGAGACTGGCTTCCAGATCCTGAGGAGGTCTTGGTCAAGACGAGAAGCGTCAAGATAGAACAGCGGATCCGCATCCCACTGGTTGACATAGAGCGTGGGTGGGAGGGAGCCCTCCTGCCACCCATCCCCAACTCCCCAGCCATCAGGCTAGAGCTCTTGACCCAGCTGACCCGGGCAGAGGAGGCCGCTGAACAGTTGTCTTGGCAAGCTGCCCTCTGTGCCAGGTCCCCCAGGTCCTGACTCCTGAGCCACGAGTAGCACATCGTTGGCATACCCCACCAGATGACCTGCCAGTCTGGCTCTTGAAGCACCAACCCCGTCATCCTCTTGCAGAGGAGATAGAGGAAGGGCTGGATGCTATACCGCTGGCCAGACAGTGGGCAACCCTGATGACCAAAGGTGCCAGACTCAGTAAGGGCCCAATTGAGCTTGACCAGACACTCCACAGAGACGCACAGCATCTGGAGGAACCCCACGAAGCAAAGCTTGAAGCCAAATGCCTGTAAAGTGCCCATAAGATACCTGTGATCCACCCTGTGAAACGCCTTCTCCTGGTCAAGGGGCAGGAGGATGAGTGACAGATAATCCTTACACACCAGATGGAGAAGTTCCCAGTGTGACATTCTCCTCTGGTGTTATCTGGACCAGTGATCTGCTAGGTCACTCCAGTCCTTGACTCTGGGAGCCAGCCTTACCCTGCTCTGCTGTGAGAACCCCCACTCCTGGGCTGTTCACGCACAGCCTCTGGCATGTAATTTGCTCCTTGGAATGTGGAACTGAATGACACTAGCCAATATCTCCGGTCCCAGACACAACCTCAAGAACCTCCGTTTTGCAGTGTCCAGTTTTGCCCACTGGATGCTGCAAGCTTATATAAGTTCATCAATTTAACAAAGAAATTGATATGTACCAGGCTTGTTCTCCCAAGGGGAGTCTCTGACATGCTTCAAGCCAAACGCACTGCTTCAGGTAGAATAAACAAACAAATTTATTAACTACAAAGCTAGATTTTGAGTGATTATAAGTCAAAGCACAACAAGTCAGATTTGGTCAAATGAAATAAAAGCAAAATGCATTCTAAGCTGATCTTAACACTTTCAATGCCCTTACAAACTTAGATGCTTCTCACCACAGACTGGCTGGTTTCCCTTCAGCCAGGCTCTCCCCTTTGATCAGCGCTTCAGTCGCTTGGTGGTAATGTCTGTAGATGTAGGTGGAAGAGAAAGGAAGAGCATGGCAAATGTCTCTCCCTTTTATCATGTTCTTTCTTCCCTCTTGGCTTTGCCCCCCGCCCCTCTTCAGAGTCAGGTGAGCATTACCTCATCATAGTCCCAAACTGACCAAAGGAAGAGGGGTGACTCACTCGAGAGTCCAACAGATCCTTTGTTGCTGCATAGGCCAGTGTCCTTTGTTTCTGTGAGGCTGGGCTGGGTTTGTCCCATACATGCCCTGATGAGGTGTGAACTGCCCCTCTGCTCTTGGAGAATTTTGCCTGGGCAAAATGTTTTAAGCCATGAGGACACATTTTCAGCCTCATAACTATATACATGAAATTACAACCTGTAACATTATTATAACATTACTGTAACAAGAATTACTATAACATCACTATAACGACAATGCTCAGTGTATCATGAGCCTTCCAAAGACACCCGACATGACAAACGTTGCATTGGATACCACACAATCGTATCATAAGGATGAACGTGGGGGTGGATGGTGTTCCCCCGAGGTACAGAACGTCACACCCGGTCTCGACAGAGATTGTCAAAAATGGTCCAGCCTGGGACAGTGTAGGTCTGGTTGGGGTGGATCATGTCTGCCAGCACAAACCAGAGCTGTAGCGGGATGGCTTTAGCTACGATCTTATGGTCTGTGCTGGGTAGCGACACTGGGCACCAATTCTTCAGGTCACAGAAGTTCCCCTTCTTCAGCAACAGGGCAAGCATTGCCCATCCATGTGACAAGGGGTGCACCCTGCTCCTGCTCCAAATGATGGCCAGATCCAGGCTGAGGATGTCCCAGATCGTGCGGTAAAACTCCACGGTCAGCCTGTTGATGCCCAAAGATGTATTGGTGGGCATCAAATGGAGGCCTTTCAAGAATTCCACCAGAGTCAGAGGAAGCTCCAGCCAGCCTCAGTCTTCTGCACTGGCCATAGAGAGTTCATCCCACAGGACCTCGCAAGTGTCAATACTGGTCAGACATGGGGAGAAAAGGACTGTGTAGAAAGCTGCCATCTTTTCCTGCCTCCACTGGATCTGTGAAAGGGGTGCTATCCTCTGCCAAGAGGCAGGTAATGTGCTTTCTGACACCCTTCTTCTCCAGGGCCTAGAAGATCCATGAAGGAGCCTGATGCGCAATTGAACAAAAGGGCCCCAGGGTTGTCAAGGGACTGGAGTTCATCTCTCATCTCCTGACACTCCCTGCAGAGGGATGGGTCCCCCAAACCTGCAGGGCAACAGCCTGGGCTTTAGTATAGGTACATGGACCCCATCTGAGCATCCCACAGTCTTCAATGTATTTATCATCACAACACCTCCATGACTGTCCCCATGCTACAGACGAGGAACTGAGGCTCACAGTCACTGACTTGCCCAAGGTCCCCCAGGAAGGCTGTGGCTGAGCAGAGAATTGCATCCAGGTCTCCCAAGTCCCAGGCTAGTATCCTAACCACTGGGCCATCCTTCCTCACACCACTGATGCAACAGACTTGTAGCCATGGTCTGTGGCAAACTGGATTAAAATTCTGCAGATTCTCTACCGCTCAGTGTAGACAGCTGGAGATTTTTCTGCAGCTTCGCTGACATTTAAAAATGGCAGGTTTTAATGCACCGAATATGAACACGAATAGTAGGCTCAGGAATGCAGCCCCTGGCATTATTCTGGCATTAAAACCCATTTATTTTTATGCTGGTCTCACAGTTTCTATTTTGATTCCCTGCAGATTTCTGTACTGACAACATATATCTGCACTGTATAAACTGGAGGCTTTTGTAGCTGGGGCTTTTAGCACCTGGAGAGGTACCTGGAAAGGAGCTGAAAGCAGTTAGGGAGAGATGGATAAACACATTAGCTGGAGGTTTCTGTTAAAGTGATCGGCGGTGAAATAGTTAACAATGTGGACTTTTACATTATCCTTAGGTTTCAGATTGGATGAATGGGACAGTTGACACCTCTTAGAACAGGGGTGGGCAAACTTTTTAGCCTGAGAGCCGCATCGGGTTTCGGAAATTGTATAGAGGGCTGGTTAGGGGAGGCTATGCCTCCCCAAACATCCAGGCGTGACCCGGCCCCCACCCCCTATCCTGCCTGCTTCTCACCCCCTGAGGGCCCCCCCCCCAGGACCCCTGCCCCATCCACCCCCCCCCCCACTCCCTGTCCCCTGACCACCCCTGGAACCCCCACCCCTGACTGCCCCCTGCCGCCCCATCCAACCCCTCCTCTCACTTCTGACTGCCCCCCCAGGACTCCTGCCCCATCCAACCACCCCTTCTCCCTGACCGCCCCTGGAACCGCTGCCCCTTACTGCCCCCCGCAGCCCCATCCAACCCCTCCTGTCATTCCTGACTGCCCCCCCGTGACCCCTGCCCCATCCAACCACCCCTTCTCCCCGTCCCCTGACTGCCCCCGGAACCCCTGCCCCTGCCTCTGCCCCCCCATCCAAACCCCCTCCTTCCTGACTGCCCTCCCGGACACCTGCCCCCATTCAACCCCTCTATTGCCCACCCTCTGACTGCCCCGACCTCTATCCACACCCCCACCCCCTGCCCACCACCCCGAACTCCCCTGCCCTCTATCCAACCCCGCCGCTCCCTGCCCCCTTACCGCGCAGCCTGGAGCACCGGTGGCTGGCGGCGCTACAGCCCCGCCACCGCGCAGCTCGGAGCACCAGGTCAGGCCGGGCACTGCAGCTGCACTGCCCCAGGAGATCACAGCCCCCCCGCCCCGAGCATTGCGCCAGCGGCCCTGAGAGCTGAGGCTGTGGGGGAGGGGGAACAGCAGGGGAGGGGCCAGGGGCTAGCCTCCCGGGCCAGGAGCTCAGGGGCCGGGCAAGAGGGTCCCCCGGGCTGGATGTGGCCCGCGGGCCATAATTTGCCCACCTGTGTCTTAGAGTGATTGTTTCAGGCGGTGTGTGGACTTGGGCAGACACCACTGCACTAGTTGATAGATGGTTTGTTTTCAAGGTTTAATGAAAGCTGTGGGTCTACACTAGAAAACTAGGTCGGCATAAGCACGTCATTCAGGGGTGTGGGAAACCCACATCCCTGAGCCGCATTGTTAAACTGACCTAAGCCCCTGTGTAGATGGTGTTGCCGCCTCTCCGGGAGGCGGATTATCTATGCGGACGGCAGAATCCCTCCCGACAGCATAGGTAGCGTCTACACTTGCATAGCTGCGCCAGTGGCCTTTTAAGCGTAGACATACCTTTAGTAGCTGGGGTACATGTCTCAAGTAAAGAGACGGTAAAGGGTGGAATACGTGCAAATTCTCTGGCCACCGAATCACTGAATACACTTAGCTTTTCTATGCAATTTGGCTAACCAGCTTCAATCCTGACCTACAGCCCTCCCCAGCTATTCCACTCCTGGGTTCCCCTGCCCAGCTCTTGGCCCTCAATCCTGACCTGCAGCTCTTCCTGCTACTCCAGTCCTAAATAAAGGTCTGCAAATATGTGAGGCGGTTTGGTGGAGGTTTTTATTCCAGAGACAGATGACGACTAGGGACTGTGCTGAGATCCCCAAACTCATTTCACTTGTAACGTTTTACAGTCAGCTTTGAACATGATCTCCCAAGGCCAGTCAGAAGAACCCACAGCAGCAACCTAGCCCCTTCACATGACCTCTTCAGGACAAACCTCTACAGAATAAATAAGGTTCTTTCGGTGGCATTTACATGTGGTGCAATAGGTTAAGTGGAGGCTGATGATCCGTAGTTCAAGAGAAAAGTGACAGTGTGGATTTGGATCAGGAAGCAGCATTCACAAAACATGATTGATTCCCCAGCTTTGGGGCTCCCCATTGCATAGGGGCAGGGAAGATATTTCTATCTGTTCCCTACCAGTGAAAACATTCAGTTATGAGGTAAGCAATCATGTCTCTCTAAGAACTAATAGTGGGCCCACAAAATAGGTATTGCAGTAAATAGCAGATGGATAGTGACATATCACGGACCTAGATGGGATTTTCTGAAGTGTGTTGCTCCCACTGAAGTCAAGGCGAATTTCCCCACTGACTTCAATAGGAACAGAAATAGGTCAATGCCAAGTAGTTCTGATCTCATCTGGGAGTATTTTCTTTGCAGAAAGGGTCCGATAATAGGAAACCCATTGCCTTGAAAATGATTTCTGAACAGTTGTTATTCAGTGTGGATCAACGTGTTACACCTTAAGCCTCCCATGGGACAATGCAACTGGGACATTCTGTGTTTAGTTTCTTAGAAAATTGCATGAGTGTGTCACACAGAAAGGGTAGTGACTCCTGTCAAAAAGCACACCGACATAACACTATTGTATTTTTCAGCGAAACAACATATTTGGTTTCACACCCTGTGGAGTGATGCACCAGATCCATAAAGCCTCCTGTTCTCAACCCCACTGCATCATGGGAAGTAAATGATGCAGCAGGTGTAGCTATGTATATGTTTCAATCACGTTGTCTGTATCCTATCCCTTCAAAGCTCTAGAGGCAGAACCGATGCTACAGAGGAGACCTGCAAACCCTATGCTCTCTCACGGGGCTTTAAGGGAAACAACAAAAGAATAAAAATAATCTAAAATTAAAATGAGACCTGGAGTACAGGGTCACTCTTGGATGGAAAAATCTAGCAGCTATCACACAGAATGACTCTTCAGGGCAAGCTATGGGCTTAGACAACAAGAGTATGCTGACACTCAACTAGATAGCCCATTCTCAGCTCATGCAATCACTGCCACTACTAAAATGTCTGCACACATACAAGAGATCAGCTCTTGGACGAAGAACCCAGGCAAGACCAAAGTGATGCTGGGTGGAAAGGAGAAATGCTTCAAAGAGCTGGCCAAGTCGCTGTCTCCACCTTCCATTGAAGACTCACAGCCCACATTGGTCAAAGTGGTGGATGCCTCAGGATCCTCTTTTCCTCCTGGATAACCAGGTAGCATCAGTTTAAAAAAATGCCTTCTTTACCTCCAGCTTGCTAGGAAACTTCATCCCCGATGAGGGCCTGGCCCCGGGGCTCCAGGCATTTGCACCTCTAGGTTGGATTATGGTAATTCTTTGCATCTAAAGCTGAATGCGAAGATGATGCACAAGCTCTCTGCCTTCTCCATGACTGAGGCCATTGTGAGCACATCAGGCATGTGCTCAAGTTCCCCCAGCGGCTGCCCGTCCGCTTCTGATATGCCAGTTTAAGGTCTGAGTTCTCATTTTCAGAGCAATTCATCGATCTAACTCCAGTGTCAACCAAAGACCGAATTTCCATCTATGAACTACCATGGCAGCTGCGTTCCTCTGGGACAATGCAGCTCCCACAGCCCAGGACAAAGCATTGTTTAGCAAGGGGATCCAGCTAAGGAACAACCTTCCAGAGGAGAGCAGGCAAATTCAGACTCTCACTGACCTACATTGCAAAGCCTTCCTCCTCAAGAAAGAAACTCCACTCTGTAATGCTCATAAATCAAACACCCCATTTATATCCAAACCCTGGCCAACTCCACCCCTCCCCCCAAAAAGAAAAAGAACCCCAAAACCTACTCCAAGCAGAATTTTGACCTCTAAAAAGGAGATGTCCTAGAGACTCCATGAAGTCCACTCAGGGTTTCATTACTGATTTTATGTGGAAGGGGCTCAGATGCTCCAGTGATGGGCATCAGTATAAAACCCTAAAATAGGTAAGTGTTCAGAGACGTATTATTCCTTTAGCTTTATGTAAGGAGGCTCAGGCCATAGATTTATAGGTACAGGAGACTGGTTAATTTAGCCTCTCCCTAGTGTAGAGACCTCTGTTCAGAGCCCTCTGTTGCCCACAAAGCCAAGTTCAGTATTAAGTTTTATGCTAAACCTACCAAACATTTATCCCCATCAAACCTGGCAGCGTCAGCTCAGCAGTGGAGCAGAAAAGAGGGGTGTTAGCAGTGATTCGAATTGCAATCAAACATGAACAGTAAAGAACTTTCTCACGAGGGTAAGTTACAGTGGGTCAGAGAAATACACAGTGCTGCTTTTGTTTTAAACTCAGTTTTGCTTTATAAAACTACACAGCTTAAAAGTACATCAAGTCTCTCGACAAGACACGCATGCGTAGTCATTTCAGTGTTTCCAGTCAGTTCAGGTAAACAACAAAAGCAGACATAAAAATACCTTTTATTCTATTGGTTGAATTTATAAGAGTAAAACACAGTGCATTCACAGTTTATATATCCAACACACCAGAAGGGGTAAGTGCATCCCTGAACATAGGAACTATTTCTGAACAACAATCAGCCATTAACAAGACTCTTCCTAGAAGTTGGCCTTTATGGCTTGGAATTGCACCATCCAGCAGCAGAATTATTTATCCTTCCTTCCTGGAAAATACACAGAGAACTAGGTTTGAAGCCAGAATCAAGTGGTTTCCTTAGCATGGGAGATGAGGAGGCCTCCAAAGAGCTTAAGAATGTAAACTGACCTAGCTCCACATACTCCAATGCTGATTTAACACCAGCGCAGGAACTTGCCCGTAACATTTGAATTTGCTTTGGGAGAGAAGAAATGTTGCTAATTTAAAACTAAAGTTAACCTTATGGAACAATGTCTCAAATGATTATTTATATGTCTGAGGTATAACAGCTGCTTTTCAGCAGATCTTTTCTCCCCCTAGCCCTATCTCCCCGCAGTCGGGCATCTGAAACTTGGTGTAGATGGAAATAATGTAGTCTTATGAAATTCGCAGCAAAACAAACAAACAAACAAAATAAATACATCAACCTTTAAATTGCTTTTAGCGGGGCTGGGGGGAAAGACAGAAAAGTTGCCTTGAAAGTGAGAGGAAAAGGATGTCTTGAATTGCACCAACTGCATGAAATAATGAATTTTAAGAACACAAAACTCTGTTGTGGGGTGGGTGTATGTGGAATTTGTCTTTAATGTGCTTTTATTTCCCACTGCTTAATACTTTCATAGCTTCAATCCTCTGTCCCCTACCCATTGTCCTTTTCTAGCTGGCACCTGTGGAAATGCAAGGGAGAAAGCTGAGTAGCTGCCGCAGACCTGTAGGGCGAGCTCACAGCTTTGTTTCTGTGTGGTTCCAGTAAAAATCATGGCTATAATTTTTCAGGAAGAGCACAATGGCTGAATTCTGAGCCTACACTACCGACAGCAGCCTTGTAAGAATTAGGTCATGACGTCAGGAGAACTCTGACTAAATGAGATGCCCAGAATGCAACACAATATGCAAGACAAAGAAAACAGCACGTGAAAATACAAAGAACCTGCACCCGGGTTTATGGCAATTTTATCTTGCACGACATTCACAATGGTCAGAAGACTGAACTTCTAATCTAACAGGTTAAGCAGGGGGAAAGACTTATTTGAAGTGAGAGAAAATACACTCACAAGCAAAGCCTACTCTCCACATAACATATGATACATTGTCAAAGCTTAAAGTGCACAGGTGGATCAATATACAATGGGTGGTGCTCTCATTTTTGGCTTGGAAGTCTCACCCTGGACATTTCGTAACAGCTAAAGCATTCCCTTCACACTACGATAAAATGAGTGCAATGGTTTCGCTCCCCTAGGAGAAGCCTGACCAGAGATGATTGCTATTTCCAGCACCATCTCAGACACAAGCACACACCTCCAGTCTCAGAAATGTCCTAACCCCATTTGCTCTGGTACCCCTAGGAAGCTGCATTACTTGCATGCAGATTTGCAATGGAGGAATTTTAAAGGGAATGAACAAAGTGTGCAAGGCTTGGGTGCCAAAAGAAGGGGCTCTGGTTTCAGAGGTGCACAACAAAACCTGGGCCTGTATTTTCCTGAAAGAATTCCTCACTGTGTCAGTTTCCTCATCCTATGTGCAACGGCTGAGGGGGCACACTGTTCACTTGAAAAACCCCATCAGGACGGGCTTTTACCCATGGGTACCTTAATCAGTACCATGCCAACAGTTTGTGGAGGGCCAGAGACTCACAGGCGAGGTTTAAGCAGCTGCGGAGCCTGTGCATCCCGCTCTGCTAAGGTTATTTTAGCCAGCCAGAGAAAGCCCACGGTGGGAGATTTCAGGCTGTAACTGGGAGGACATGGCCAGGATGACGACACTGGGTAGAGAGGCCCTGTCATATTCATAGGGACGTTCGTGCCATCATTATCCAGGTGTGACTACAGGAAGAACATCCGGCCTCCACTTAGTGACAACAGAGCTTCCCAGAGCTGGACGCCTCCCAGGCTCTAGGATCGTAGTGTCCGGGGCAAATCCTGCAGTGTTTATTCTGGGCTGGCCTGTGGCCTTCAGCCTGCATGCGGGGAGAGGTGGGAGTGCCTGTACGCGGGCGGTGGCAGCGACACCCTTTAAGGGTGCAGTGTGCCCTTCCCAATAAAGCAGCCTGCCCGTAGCAGACGCAGGACCTGCAGCCCTACCCATGCAGCGTTGGTAGCTAAGCCCCCGGCAACTTGCATTCTGAGAGGGGAGAAGGACAGAGATTGTTCCTGGTATTTGAGCAGTGATGCTGGAGCAGAGGGATGAGGACGACAGACAGTTCCTTGCACCCTTTCCTCCCCAGGCAGGTTTAGGCACCATCTAATCCTTAATCTTTCCTCAGGCACATCTCTCCTGTTGGGTTTAGTATTTCCAGGAGTGAAGTTTTTGTAAGCCTGGCTCAGGGACAGAGAAATAACTAAGCTTTGCTGGGAAAGTCAGACTACCTTTGACTTCTGCAGGCTCAAGATAGGTGTTACTGCTTAGCACATGAGGAAACATAGAACTGGCTCGTCCCTATGAAATAACTTAGTCTCAAGAGCCATTTCCTAGACGTGCCAAACAGGAGAGGGCCTGATCCTGAGAAGCTGAGCACTCTGCTCCCTGTGAAGTCAACCAGAGCTTAGGGCGCTCAGTATTTCAGGCCCACTCTGCTGAAACAGGGGGGTGAATATTGTTTTAAGTCAAATCTTAGGGCATAGGATTCCCTGGTGCATTGCGCTCAGCCTCTCCCTGCAGACAGTCGGCCCACAGGCACGTGGCATTTGGTTTTAAACACTCACGTCCCGGATTTCATCCCCGCTGTGCTCTCTAGTGAATTCGCTGGGCTTTTGCCACAGGCACAAAGAGCAAAGGCCTCTGCACTCAAGCCACGTTCGAGAAGCTGCATTCCTCTGCCCTCCCCTCCCCAGTGATAGTGCTTCCCAGTCTGGCCGGAGAAGGGTTCTCTCCCACCAGGGACAATTCACCGCCCATCCAAGTTCCATATCGGGCCCTTACTTAAGAGGCTAAGAAATGGGCAGGCTTATGTCCTGTTGTGACCAAGAAGTCAGCCCCTGATCCAACGTGTCTAACACAGAGTTCACTGACATTCTCTACTAGTTTCAAGGAATCAGGGACCATACCCGGAGTTTCCTTGAACCTCAGGGGTATTTGTAGCGTAGACAGCCAATCCACGTGCAAGGCGGCTGCCTCTGCTAGCGTCCTGTCTCTGAATCTAGAGCAAACTCAGAGCCGATGCTGTAAGATGAGCATTTAGGCCATGGTACGCGGGACTCGTTTGTGCTGGGGTAGGCCAGATTGCTCTTGCTGGTTTTAGCATTGGGATAAACAACCACAACGATGCGCTCGGAGCCAGCCCCTCCCACTCATCTAAGGAGAAGCCTCAAGGGCCAGTAATGCCTAGCAGGGGAGGCTTCATTCAAGAATTCACGTGAAACAAGACTGGGGGCCAAATCCATTGCTGGTGAGAACTGGTGCAACACCACTGCCTTCAGAAGCGCTGCTCACGCCAGCCGTGAATCTGGGCCTCAGACTCAATCAGGAACGTGGTTCAAGGCTGGGTGCACTGGGCACAGCTCCTCTGCTCAGCTCTCAAGGTAGAAAGAAACTGGCACAGTGGTGAAACGCAGCTACCGAGGGCCAACTCCTGTTCCTCTGTCAGTTAGTGGAAGCAGGAGGAGGCCCCTAGTCTCCATTACTAAGTCAGTAATGAGTGCTGGGGAGGAGAAGGTTGCCCTGGTCAACTTGCTCTCCGGGAATCGTGGGCGTGGGGTCCGCCAGGGTGGGCTTTCCGGATCCATCCTCTATTTGATGGTTTTGAGAAGCGCCGTCCGCGCATTCACGACAGCTTTGAAGGCGTCCTCGCTGCCGGGAGCCATGCACTTGTCCGGATGGAGCAGCACGGCCAGCTTCCGATAGGCTTTGTTCACCTCGTCCCTATGAGAGACGAGACAATCATCAGCAACAGGGTGATGTCCGGAGGCCTTCCTTTACGTACAGCTGCCATGTTAGGAAGCACCCATCAGCCCTCACTCCCTGCTCGGGAGACAGACTATGGGGGGGTGGGGAGAAGAGCAGTGAAGGCGCAGAGTTGTTCCCATTCAAACCTTCCCCACTCCCAGCTCTTTGCAGTTGCTTACAAATTTCCAAACCTTTCCCCTTTCAGGCTGAAATTGTCCAGGCTTGGACTGTGCCGGAATGTAACTTATGATGGGAAGCTAGAGGAAAAGCATGCTGACCGCTTCTCAGCGCAAGGTAAGTGGAAAGAAAAAATAATTTCTTCCCAAATGTCTGCAAACAGCCCTCCAGCCAGACCAGCTGGGCTTTACAAGCTGAAGTTTGGCAAGGAAGTGACCCTTTCGGAGGAGCAGCACATGGCTTTGTTCAGAAAGAACCTGGGTTTGATTTAAGAGTTATGACCATTTCAGACTATATATGCAGCATGTGCAGATGTTTTTGTGCAAGCTCAGTTCACCTTGGGATAGAGGCCAGCGCAGGCCCCTGGAATTAAGTGATGCACAGGCCCTGGGCCGCATCCTGTTTGCATACTGAGGAGAAGATATTGTGTCCTGTGTTGGAGGGGTGACTGCACTAACTTAGCTTCACAGCAAAGTGCCTTGTCACCTCACTTCACAGCAGTCAGCTGACAGGGAGGAACTAAGGTTGCGGGAAGGGCTCTTGTGGAGCAAGTGAAGTCAGCAATTCCCTTACCATCAGTTTCTCCTGGCCCTTGGATGGTCGGTGGGAGCACTGCCTGTCCCAGCTGCAGAGCTACTAATTTATGTAGGGGGCTAAGGCTCCTAGTGGATGGCAGGTCCTGAACTCTGCCAGAGCATAAGCAACTTGAAGGGGTCATTTGAAACTTGAATACATAACGGTACAGCTGTAAAGTTCTCTTCTTGGGCACAATAAATAATTCTTTTTGCATTTCAGTACAGCACCTTTCAGCTAAGGATCTCAGAGTGCTTTACAAACATCTGCTGAGCTTCCCAGCACCCTTCTGGGGTAGATATTCTTGGAATTTCAGATAGGGCACTGAGACACAGAGGTGAGTTGACTTGTCCAGCTCACTCAGCAGAGTCAGGAATCCCAAATTTTCAATCCCCTGCTCTAATCACTTGCAACACGCTATAGGATGGGTGCTAATGATCACTTCCAACCAGCAGTCAGCCATCTTTAGGAAGATAGGGGAAGTCTTGCAGCTTTTGGGGAAAAAAACCCCACAACAACAGCAATTTGCACAGAAAGAAGCATTGTGATGGCAAGTCCTTGCCTGCAAGGTGTGTTGAGAAAACAGCAGCTTTCTGGCAGCACAAAAACTTCCCTACAGTCAGAGAGCAAGGGAAAGATACTGCTTCATCTGTAAAAATCTTAACATCTCTCTTGGAGAGATCATAAGGGTTACTGTCAGACAAACTGGACTGGACAAAGAAGCACTGAGAAAGGACAACAGATTGTGCAGCTGGCAAGCGTACACTGTTAAAAGGTTTGTAACCGTTATAGTGCTTTTTTCATCCATAGATCCAAAGCACTTGACAATGGAGGCAAATATAATTATCCCCATTTTAACAGATGGGAAAACAAAGGCTCAGAGAGGTGAAGTGGCCAGGAAAGCAGGCCAGTGGCAAAGCCTGGAATAGAAACTTGGTCTCCTGAGCCCCAGTCCAGTCCCTGAACGACTAGACCGCACTGTCTTCTGGTTACTTCACTCGGATCTGACATGTGGCAAGTCAAGTGAAGCTGTATCTCACCACTGGTATTACTCAGTAGCAATGGCAGGAACAGCCTTCCTGGGTTTAGTATTATAAGATGTATAAGTCCTTAGCACCAGCTGCACTGCTGGACTTTGCACAGGTAAATCCCACAATCTAGATGATCGGCGTTACATCATCCCAGCGGAAAGTATTGACAATGCTACCTAGCACTTCTAAGGTGACAAGGTGTAATCCATGTGAGGATCTTGAAGTGCTTTACAAATGTTAGTGAAGCAAGTATTTCGCTCTCTGTTTTATAGGCATGGAAATGGAGGCAGAGAGAGATTAAGCAGTTTGCCCAAGGCCACAGAAGAAGTAAGAGGTACAGTAGAAGTGTTCAAATAGGTTCTGTTTCTAATCAAACCACTTTCCCTCTCTAGCAGGAAACTCTTACCAGGTTCCTTGTTAATTAAAGGATAGTAGTGTCATTAATTCCAAATCGACATGCTTTTATGGAAAATAGGTCTTTTTATATAAACGTATCATCATTTTTGATGAGATTACAAGTTTGGTTGATATGGTAACTGTTGACATAATACACATAGGCTTCTGTAAGACATTTGACCTAGCCTCACATGACATTGTGATAAAAAAAAATTAGCACTAAAAAAAAAAATTTTTTTTTTTTAAATCAGTGTAGCTCATAAAAAGAAAAGGAGGACTTGTGGCACCTTAGAGACTAACAAATTTATCTGAGCATAAACTTTCGTGAGCTACAGCTCACTTCATTGGATGCATTCATTCATTATTTTTTTTTCCCCCCAATGAATACATCCGATGAAGTGAGCTGTAGCTCATGAAAGCTTATGCTCAAATAAATGTGTTAGTCTCTAAGGTGCCACAAGTCCTCCTGTTCTTTTTGCGGACACAGACTAACACAGCTGCTACTCTGAAAAATATAGCTCATATTAAATGTATTGAACACTCACTAGTAGATTGCAAAAAAATATTGTAAATGGGGAATCATCATTGTAGGGAGGTGCTTTGAGTGGGGTCCCACAGGGGCCTGTTCTTGCCCCAAAGCTATTCAATATCTTCATCGAGGATTTGCAAGAAAAGGAGGTGGTATTACCTCTGATCACGCCATCAGTGAGACCAGTGTTGGAATATTGTTTCCACACCTTAAAAAAGGATGATGGAAAACTGAAAGGGGTTCAGAAGAAAGCTACAGAATGATATGATGTCTGGAAAAACCTGCCTTATAGCGAAAGACTTCAGAAACTCAAATCTATTTAGTTTATCCAAGAGAAAGTTAAGACTACTTGATCATGGTGGCCTACAAATACCTACATGGGGAAGAGATTAAGATTAAGCGTTGGATCCAATGTTTGGAAGTTCAAACTAAACAAATTCCCTAGGGCCGTGGTGGATTCTCCATCACTTGAAGCCTGAGTGTCTTTCTAAAGATCTGCTCTAGCTCAAACAGAAGTTACGAGCTTGATGCAGAAATTACTGGGTGAGGTGCTTTGGCCTGTGTTCTGCAGGACTCAGACTAGATGATTGTAACGGTCCCTTCTGGCCTTAAAAAAAAAAAAAAATCTCTCTAACTCTAATAGCAGTTAATCAAAGACAACTAGGAGAACGTTGAAGCATCCTTTACCTTGTGGCTCCAGGTTTGACTCCCAACATGTCCCAGCTGTCCTTGCTGTTGCGGATCCTCCGAATGGTGTCCGCCTGCTCTTTGGTGAACCCAACGCTCATGCTCGATGTGGGGCGTTTCCCACCATTGTCGCACAGATCAACAATTGCGGAATAGAAGGTCTGCAAACGCAAAGAGGAATTAGCTGAAAGCTTCCCCCCTTTCTGAACGAAAACCAGCAGCTCCAGTTTATGTACCTGAGCAATAAGGCCACTGTGAGTATATTGAAACACGGGTTGTGACAAGGGCTTGATGACTCTTGGTGCATCCACTCAAAGCTCTTAAGAGTGCAGACACAAACCGCAGAACTTGACCCAAGCAACATTGTAACAGAGGTGCTCTGTTGCCTCCCAGAATAGAGAAGACACCCCTACCTATAGTACATGGCTAGTACTATGCTACGACATCTGGCAGAAAAGCCTCTCTTCTCTGTCAGCTATGGAACCACATGCCTGGAGTCCTCGACGTACAACCAAATCGACCTCTCACTCTGAATACTGCTGTTACTAAACAGAAGCTATCAATACGCTGGACTCAGAACAGAACGGTGGAATTTTATCACGATGCAGCCCTTATTATGAACAGTCAATAGATTCTATAGATCATGGCAATTAGTGAACATTCTATTGACAAAAGGAGATTACCTGTGGGGCCTGCATCCTTTTCACTGCAGTTTCATGTTACCTGGAACATCTCATTGATTCCTTCTCCGGTCTGTGCTGAAGTCTCAAAGTAAAGAAACCCTCGGCTTTCTGCCCACAGTCGCCCTTCACTCTCATCCACGCAGCGGTGCTTGGTGCAGTCAATCTGAGCCGAACAAAGTAGAGAAAAGGAATCGGGGAAAGGATACATCCCACATATCCCGGTACAGAAGTCGCAACAGGGCTACCTAGAGGGCTGTAGTTGCCTGGATCCCAAACGCACTGACTCCTGTTCTAACGTCTCATGGTGGCATCAGTGATAGACTTCCCAGAACAGCCTTGGGAGGAAGCCTACGTTTTCTTGAGGGGGAGGAGAGGGAATTGAAATAGATGACGATTCTGAAATCATGAACAGAATCTGCATGCAAGACCCAAGATCAGGGTGCTGGGAAACCCTGCAAACATGGCTACTAGTGTGTAATGCACAGATTAACCTCTTAGCAGGTTCCACAACCACTTTGCACACTGAGCTCATTCCCAGAGGCTCAGAGCAGCTGCTGCTCAACATGCTGCAGCCAGGAATTCCTGTCTCTTTTCGTCAGCACAGCACGTTTTACCTTGTTGGCACAGACAACAAAGACAATGTTTTCCATGTTTCCATGAGGTCCAAGCTCCTGCTTCATCTCAGCCAGCCAGCCATCCAGTGCATCAAATGACTCCTTCTGTCCGACATCATACACTAGGACAACACCCTGAGTGTCCTTGTAAAACTCATTGCGCACCTACCCAGGACAAAAAAAGAGTGAGAATGAATGTGATGGATGCCATCTTGGCTGACACTGGTGACAGGACCTCCAGAGCTAGAGAACTCAGGTCTGTATGACTCGCATCCTCTGTGAATGAGGCGTAGAGGGGGATGCATAACACACTCTGGCCAGTGGGTTACACATGTTAAACTATTCTAGACTGTAAGTGCTTCAGGGCAGGGAATCTGTAACCTGTACAGTAAGGCACCGTACATGCACATTTACAGCTCTGTGTAAGTAATAAATAATATCAGTAATGTTATTTATGGCAGGGAAGGAACAAGGCCTGGCCCAGGAGCCACCAGAGATTCCTGGGATATAGTCAGCTTGGACACTGACTCTCTTTTGTGGCCTCGGGCTAGTCACTCAGGTCAGGGCTTTTCGGAATCCACTTATTTTTGGTTCCCAGGCCCACCTGGCCTAAGACCCCGTTTTCAGAAGTACTGAGCACTCACAACCTCAGCTACAGTCCACGTAAGCTACGGGTGCTCGGGACCTCTGAAAATGAGGCCCTAGCTGATTTGCCCAAGGTCACACAGTGAGTCAGGGGCCCTGCCAAGGTTAAAATTCTGGAGTTCCTGGTTCCCAGTCCCATGCTTTGTCCACTATACCCTGCTGCCTCAGTTACACCCCTACAGATTGGCAAGTGCTGGGTAGGTGACAGAGGGCAGTGTTATGGATTTATGTCGGTATCCACACTTATGCTACAGGCAATCTGGAAATGTGCTTAAGCAGCAAAATTTATCAATCTGCCCCATAGGTGTGAGCTCATTCATAGTATGTCACTTGCACAGCACAACACTTTAACATGGGATATAGGAAATACAGTTATAACCCCCGAAGCAGTCACTCTGCCAGGGTACGAACTGCTGATCTGTGCTTCCTACAGATCTTCTCTGCTACCTGCCTCCTATCATCGCTTACCTACTGCTTATGTCTAGCTATATGATCAGAAGTAATCTAGAATCACACTGAGACAGAACAGACTGAGTTTAATTCCTAACCATGCTGCAGAGAAGAAACCCTCTCTCCCTTACCTCATAGAAGAAGGGGTGCCCAGCCATGTCAAAGATGTTCACTTTAATCTCTCGATCTCTAATTTGCACTCTGAAATGATACAGGAGAAGCAATCAGAAGGGATATGAAGCTCACACAGCATGAACCAATGAAAGAGCTAACTCCCTCCCAAAGAGATTCCCAGAGAGTTCCCATTTGACGGTGTTCAGTTCTTCAGAGAGAAAGAGACAAAGTATCAGCAAGACCAAGGCATTTTTACTGCCCTAGTTTAGCTTGATAAAAAATACAAGAGGGGGTCTTGTGTGGGCGAATAATTGTCATGCATGGTAGCCAGTCAACAAAAGGGGACAAAAGCCAGCCAGATGTCTTGCTCTCTTTCCATTACCTTTAGCTGGACAAGAAACCCCCTCCTCTTGATTTCTGTACAAACCAGAAAGGGAGCAAAGCATTGAAAAGAAATGATCACTCAATCTTAAGATGGTCGTACCTAATCAATAATATAACTCAAGCCCCCATGCCCCCAGTGATGTTGCTCTCCACAAATCACTCAGTAGTCAACAGAGGAAGATAAGGTCTTCATGGCCACACTGAACCGGCACTATATTTTATGCTACACATTTGCAGGTCGTAGATAGCAACATTACGTACATATAGGAACGTAAGAGATCATGTCGTTTTGCCATGACTTCTTTCTTAAGAGCCCTCTAATGCTCAAGTTTACATTACATTTACTCACTTCTGCTCTTTTCAGTAAGTGATTGGTGAGCCCTAGCATGTGTATACAGCCACCATGGTACATGGCTTTTCACTTGCAATTGTTGCCCACCCGTCAAAGTAGCTAGAAAAGGGTACTTACTTGGTGACGCCATAGTCGATTCCTATTGTCGCTAGGTATTTGGGAACAAACCTCTTTTCACAGTACCGCTTTATGATACAGCTCTAAAACAAGAAGAGAGGCGAGTACGAACATGTCCGCTCCATATCACAGGAAAAGTTATTTCACATTATTATTGATCACATTATTGGTATACGGCACCATGGCCATCCATGGCACTTTGCACAACAAGTGAAGACATTGTCACTGGCCTGGAAGGGCGATGGGGGGACCCATAACAAACGAATCAACCAAAATAAATAATCTGATTGTGAGCAGAGTTTTTATACCTCAAGAAGGGAGAAGAGCCAGGGCCTGCATGAAGCCCACTAGGGGCTTTGCTATTGCCAATCTATTTTCCATGGAAGGCGCTCAGATGCTGTGGCGATGGGCGGCAGTGCAAAACCCCGAGACAGAAAGAGCTGACAATCTATCTGATTTGATGGTGAGACGGGGCGCTGAGGATACCCCACATAAGGGATATGGTAGAAGGAATGCATCTGATACACAGGGTTGCTTGGGTGGTGTGGTCACGTGATAGGACATACGGGTTGTTCGGTGCGCGTTGCAGGGAAACCACACAACCTTGCTGCACCCCACCCAGCAATGTCCCTTGGATGAGGCCTTTAATCGAATTCACAGATCAAAGAGGTTCCCAGAGAATTCTACCTACTCTGGATCTTGTGCTGCACCCTGAGTGCCTCACGCCACGTTGTTTGGGACCAACTGTAGGTTGGGTGTAGTAGACCCCAGTAGGCCAGGAAAGAGGATGTTACAACAATCGAGCTTAGAAAGCAACAGTGAACACACTGCAGTCTTAGTGGTGTCAGTAATTTTAAGAGACTAAATTTTGGAATTATTTAGTAAATAAAACTGGCAGATCTTCACAACAGAATGTGGATGGGAACTAAGGGACAAGGCAAAGTCAAAGGTAACACCTGGATCATATTCCCTCATGGTAGGTGTTACTTCCTTCTCCTCTCTTTCTTTGAAGGGAGAATCCAACTCTGCACATGCCAGATGTGCTCTCAAGTCTCAGTAACACCACTTTGCTCCACCCAGCAAGTAAGGGAAACTTCTCAGACGCAGGAAGGCACCTAGTGAGCAGCAACATTAAAAAAAAAACAACACAAAATACAGTCCCCCAGGAGAATCCAGAAGGAAACACTTTGTGGGTAGACGGCTGCTGGCCATAGCTCTGTCTCTGTATGAACTGGCCAGCCACTGCAATTACACAAAGCTTAGTCATGAAGCAACTACTCCTGATGCATCTTGCCTCCTAAGCAGAACCTGCCATTGGCCACAGGTACCACTGAGGCTCTGTGCTCTAAACTACTTTGGGGGAAGGAGGGCTAAGAAAATGCAAAATGTGTGTAGAGAGAGGCTAGTTTTATGTGACGATCGTTAGGCAGGCGTCAAGACACATGGGTTCTACTCCCAGCAGTACTACTGATTTGCTCCGTGATCCTCAGCATTGCCAAATTCACCCCAAGCAATCAAAGCCCAGAAGTTTTCCAGGGAGCCTGTCTCATGCATTTGATTTAAAAAAAAAAAGCGTTAAGAGTTGTACATTTTGAGTTCTGCCTCTGTGCTTTTAAAGTCTTTAGGAGTCACATTTTCAAGCTTTTCCCTTCACTCATGAAGGCTTATAGATTCAGACTTTAAGGCCAGAAGGGACCATTGTGATCATCATGTCTGACCTCCTGCACACTGCAGGCCACAGAACCTCACCCACGCACTTCTGTAATAGACTCCTAACATCTGGCTGAGTTACTGAAGTCCTCAAATCATGGTTTAAAGACTTAAAGTTTCAGAGAATCCACCCTTTACTCTACTTTAAACCAGCAAGTGACCCAAGCCCCACGCTGCAGAGGAAGGCAAACCCCTCCACCCATCCCCCCAGGTCTCTGTCAATCTGACCTGGGGGAAAATTCCTTCAGTTAGACCCTAAGCAGGTTGGCGAGCCCCACCATGCAGACACCTGGGAAAGAATTCACTGTAGTAATCCAGAGCCCTCTCCATCCAGTGTCCCATCTAGAGTGAAAAAAAGGAGACTCTCACGTTTTCACATGGCTGCAGAAGCTGGGGATTTAGGAAAGACACCAAATACCACAAGACTCACACTGTAAAATAAACCCTTCCCTCCAAACACACAACACTGAACATAAGAACAACCATACTGGGTCAGACCAAAGGTCCATCTAGCCCAGTACCCTGTCTTCCAACAGTGGCCAATGCCAGATGCCCCGGAGGGAATGAACAGAACACGTCATCATCAAGTGATCCATTCCCTGTCGCCCACTGGATAGTCCTGGGCCAGTCCCTTCCCCACTTGGTGCCGCACTTCGCCCGCTAGCCGGGGACGATACCACTCATGCCTCATGGGCAACAAGGACAAGGTGGCCTCTGCGGCGGGCTCTAGGGCAGGAGTTCCCGAACTGTGGGCCGTGACAGAGTCCCAGGTGGTCCGCCGGTGCAGCCACGGGTGGAGTTTGGGGGGGGCATGTGAGGACATTACAAAGTGGACAGTGATGGGAGTGGTGGCAGGCAATGGCACCCACTCAGGGCCAGAGGAGCCCAGTGCCCCCAGCAGGTGGCAGAAGGCGAACAAGGGGCTGGCTGCAAGAGACAGTGGCTCCTAGGGCAGCTGGAGGGTTCATGACCATTCCCGCTCTGAACCACCGCACCCCATGATCCATAGTTATCAGGCCCCATGGAGTATTGGCCCCATGGCCACTCCAAGAACCGGAGCTCAGCAGTGCTGCTCTGTCCTCCCCCTGGACAAGGCCGTGTTTGGGCCGTCATTAGTAATGACCGGGCCCAGCTTCAGCATCTGCCTCTGCCTGGCACTGGCAGCCCCTGAACCTTTCTCTTGTTCAAGTTTCTCTTGTTCAAGTACAAGAGGTGCCTCCAAGGAACCCTAGGGTGCTGGTAGGTGACTGGAGCAGGCCTGCCAGGTGATGAGCTCAAGGCATTCAGCAGGCTGCTGAGGCAGAGGATGTCAGCGCGGGCTGGCTGTGGCACCTGCCTGGCCCCTTCCCCCTCTCGCTGGCCCTGGTCCCTGCTGAAGCGAGAGGCCATGCTCGTCCCGCGGTGCCCCTCTCCCTGGTGAATGCATGGCGACTCGGGGAGAACAGGCTGCATGCTCAGCAGTCCCTTGCCTGATTTCCCATCTGATCAGCATGAGGGGATGATGGCCTGCCTGTCTCATAGGTGAGGTGGAAGGGGGCAATATCAAACTGTATACACTGATAGTGGGGGGAGGGGGGGGGGACAGTTTAAAGGTTCATCCGCTCCCCTGAACAGCTCGAGTCACAGCCCCCTCCTGGGCAAGTTCCCTTTTACCCTCAGTCTCCCCTCCCGTACGCAGTGGGAAGTGTTAATGGTGAGCCACAATGCCTCCTGCAGCTGCACAAGTGAGCCTCAGGGAAAAAAGGGTTTGGGAACCCCTGCTCTAGGGAACATAGTGCCACGGACACACACAGATATGCCAACTCTCGCAAATTAATCAAGAGAGATGCGATTTCTAAGTAAAATTAATCCAGACTCATGATTTGGGAAGAGAACTCTCAAATGTCAGGATTTTGGGGGGGGGGGGGGGGGGGGGGGGGGGGGGGGGGGGGAGGGGGGGGAGGGCAAAGAACCTGAAGAGGAGCAGAGGTGAGGCCGGGAGGGCTGAACTATGGCCTGGGGGCTGAAGTGAGGAGGGTGGGGGCTGTACAATGGCAGGTTCTGAGCAGATGGGGTGAGTGCTGGGAGGATGAACCGAGGGCGGCGGGGGGTGGGGGGGTTGTTGATGGGGTAGGGGGGCTGAACTGATGGGGTGGTGATGAGGAGGGCTGGGGGACTGAAGTCAGGGGGGTTGGGCGAGGACAGAACTGATGGGGGCCTAGAGAACAGGATTAACTGCTGGGCAGGAGACGGGCGGATGTGGGGGTGAGAGCTCCTGCAGCGGGGGCCCAAAATCCGCGTAGCCTGTACATGCGGGAGAGCGGGCGGCACTAACTGTCCCAGGCACACCCCCTTCCCCCACCGGGGCCGTTCAAACATCAAGACACTGGCTTAAAAAAAACATACTTAAAAAAAAATCCAGTGATTTGGGGGCCAATCTCGTGATTGCTGGGGGGGGGGGGGGGGAACCCATGACCCATTGATGGCTGGAAGATGCTCGTAGGGCACCCAGCGGGGCCGGGACGCCCAGGCAGGGGAGTCCGCTCGGGCGGGCCCGGCTCCCTGCCCAGGGCTCACCAGAATGCGAGTCATGGGCCCTGTACTGCTCTGAGCGAGGGAGAGTCCCCCTGACTGGACGCTCAGGAAGCAGCCCCGCCCCTTCACACCCGGGGGGGCGGGGCGGAGCCCTCATGCCAAGAGGGACGTCAGGACGCCCCGCCCCCGAAGGGGGAGGGGCATAGAAGGAACGGTCCCGGGCCCGCTGGTCCAATGAAAAGGCAGAGTCAGCACCCCGCCCCCTCCACCTAGTATACCGCCCCTCAGAAGCTCCCCCGCCAATGCTGGGCGTCCGACTGAGGAATGCCCCGCCTCCACCTGCTTACGGCCAACGTAGGAGGGTTTCGATTGACTCACCGGCACGTCAGTCGAACTTTTCAACCAATCCGCTGCCTCCCTCAAGGCCGACGGGCTGCAAGGCATCCGATTGAACAGCCCGCTTGTCAGTCACTCCCATCGGAGCCAATCCCCTCCCCATCTCGCTTCCACGGCTCCTCACCTTGCCCACCTCGGCGTTGCCCATGGAGATGACTTTGATCCTCAGCGACTTGCGCGTTTCTTTCCGCTTCGGCAGATTCGCCTCCATCCCCGGGAGAGACGAATCTGCCCATGAACACACGCGGGGGCGGGAGTGACTCAGGAAGCCGCCGCTCTGCACCTGAGAGCAGGGGAAACAACCGCCTCGAACCCACCGCTCCCCGTGCAGCTGCGGCCGAACCGGGATTTTCCCCCCACTTCTCGCGGGCACAGGGAGATCGCGCGAGACTTCCACCGAGTCCTCTCGCACTTTCGCGAGAGCGTCCGTCGGAGCGGGCTGATCAGTTCTCGCGAGAGAGAGCGACGCGAGAGGTGAAGCGGCCTCTAGTTTTTTTTTTTTCAATTTCAATAACTTTATTGACACTTGATGTAGGGCGAACAGTGGGGGGAGGGGCGTTGCACTGCTGTTTGGATAGGGTGAAGGCAGGGGGTCCACGGGGCCTAGTGGTGAGGCTAAGGGCGGGGCACCAGGCTGCGGGACGCCTGGGTTCCAGTCCCTGCCCCAGGGGCCGCATGGTCCAGCCGTGAGAGCAGGGGGGATGGAGCCAGGACTCCTGGGTTCTCCTCCCTGCTCCAGGGGCAGCGTGATCCGATGCTGAGACTGGGGCCGGGATCTCAAACTCAGCTCTGCACGAGGACTCGTACATGGGCCCACGGGCCGCACCACTGACGCCTTGTCATACGATACAAAAGTATCGTCAAAAATGAAAAAATGGAGAGTAGCACAGCGCGCTGTTAAAAATCAACGCACGCAGTCGCTTTTTAAAACCCGCAGTGCGAAGAGGGGTTTTAATGAAATAAACACTCAGTTATGCACCTCACTCAAACGACAAAACACGCATTTACTTTTAGCAGAAAGAACGAGGCGTGCTTGTGACACCTTAGAGACTAACGAACTCATTTGAGCATAAGCTACAGCCCACTTCATCTTTCAGAATTACTTTGGTTAAAGCCCCGCCCCTCTGCCCCTGGCCCCGCCCCCACTCCACCCCTTCCATGAGGCCCTGCCCCTGCCCTGCCTCTTCCCACCCCTTCCCCGCCTCCATTCCAACCCCTTCCCCAAAGTCCCCACCCCAACTCTGCCCCCTCCCTGCCCCTATTCCAACCCCTTCCCCAAATCCCTGCCCCGGCCCCGCCTCTTCTCCGCCTCCTCCCCATCCGTCTTGGGAAGTCCTAAGCACTGCCAAACAGCTGTTTGGTGGTGGGAAGCACTGGGAGGTAGGCAGGGCAGAGGGGACGCGGCGTGCTCGGGGAGGTGGAGGGTGAGGGGAGCTTGGCTACCGATGGAGTCGGCGCCTATGGCGGGCTGCAGGAAATAACTCCGCCGGCCGTATGCAGCCCACGGGCCATGTGTTTGAGACCCCTGGATTAGGGGGTGGAGTCAGGACTCCTGGGTTCTAGTCCCAGCTCTGACATGGACCTGCTGTGAAATCTTGGGCAAATGACTTCCCAGAGCCCTGGTTTTCCATGCATAAAACAGAGCGAAGGTTACAGGTGAAGAGAGGCTAAATTGGTGTTTATAAAACTGAGCTCATGGCAGGATTGTAGCCTTAGAGATCCTTGGCTAAAAGGAACTAGAGGTGGACAAATAATCAGCGTCCTGAATAGCATTAAGATGGTTAGGAGCAGCACTGCGTGGTCTGGGCTGTACGTGTTTCCCATGCTGGGAGCTGGAAGGCTGCTATGCTGAGACGTGAAAATGGGCCTAGCTTTTTTATTCTTTATGGATTTTTTTTCTGTATCGTTCTTTTGAAGGGAAAAGATTATTATTCTCTTCCACTTGTGACACACAGAAAATTTCACAACTCTCTTATGAGAGACACTTATGTGGCCTTGGAAACAGAATCAGAAAACTCTCCTAGTACTTAACGGAGTCTTACAGACACAAAGAGTTTAGTTTCTTTAGTATTATTTTGCTGAAAGACAGTGACTCTTCTCTTTCCTGCCTCAGTGGCTGATGTCTCTGAACTGCTCTACTCAAGAAAAAAACATGCATCAAGCTGTGATCTTGCAGTGTATCAACCACCGCAAGAAGGGAGGATTTTCCAGCTTGTTCCCATGCATCCAATTTGATTTTGACTATGACAGCTTCCTGTTTGAGGAGTCAGATGTGGGAAGAGCAGGCGACAGTCTCAGATTGACCCAAACTATCCCAGATTTTGGATCTGATAGCCAGGACTGTGGGTGGCATGAAATGTGCAGGTAGCTGAAGATTTGCTGCTCTATCAACTTCTCCCTGCATGTGCTGTTCTCAGTAAGACCTCCAGGCAGTTGCTCCCACTAATACCAGATCGATGGTGCAAGCACCTCAAGCAAGCTGGGGATGGATAGCTCAGTGGTTTGAGCATTGGCCTGCTAAACCCAAGGTTGTGAGTTCAATCCTTGAGGGGGCCATTTGGGGATCTGGGGCAAAAAAAAATTGGGGATTGGCCCTGCTTTGAGCAGGGGGTTGGACTAGATGACCTTCTGAGGTCCCTTCCAACCCTGATATTCTATGATTCTAACCCACACACTGTGCAGATAAAGGGATCAGGCCCTGTGTACAGCAAGATGTTGCGTCCAGCCAACAGAGTCAGAGTCTCTCAACTTGGCCAGGGAGGGGAATTAAGGAAGATTGGGTGAATGAGGGTGTCCGGATGGGGTTAAACATGGTTGAAATAATTAAGGGACAGTTGTTCAGATGGACTGGGAGCCTAGTGACTTCCAGATTCCCGGCTTATTTGAAAAAGCACCCCTTGAGGAAATTGTGCAGATCTTGGCAGCTATATTGAAAGTGTGGTTTTCTATCCAAACACACTCACTGTATACATCTAGTGTGTTGGTTTCCATGGCCAATCATTGACCAAAAATAATTCCTGAGTAAGTGCAGACTTGCAGAAAAGCATGTTGCAGTAACAAGACTGTGGGACCACAACCTTTGAATTCTCTTTAGTGAGGTCTGTTGGTAAAGCAACAGACTCAGCAGTTATGAATAAACCTTCTGTGGTAGCTAGATAACTATAAAAGGCTTCACTTTAGTCTCCCTTACTGCTTGACCTTGTCCAGTGTGGTCATTGTCTGCATAAGTTCTGTCATATTCATTGCATTTGGAGTTGAGGGGTTGGGGAGAGAGAAAGAAAACACATCATCTTGGCTCTTCATCTCTGCTCTAACCAACATCTTCAGATCTTACTGGGCCCTGTCCTTCTGGGATTTAGCATAGATATAGTTATTTAGCTCCTGTTTGTATCACATGTGGATAGGGGTAAGCTTCTCTCAAATACTTATTGTCTTCTTTACCACCACAAGTCACTTGCAGGCTGCTTAGGCCTTATCTACACAAGGCAGTTGACTGGAATACTATTCTAGAATGAAAGTCACTTTATTCAAGAATAATTAGTGCACTTCCACAGCAGAGTAATTATTGTGGAATTAAAATAACTTTTTATTCTGGAATAGCACATCCACCAAGGGAGCAATCACAGAATAGCCCATTCCAGTCAATTTCTCTGTGTAGACAAACCCTGAATACAGACATCTAATCCTGGGTGGGTTGGTTAGTTAGTTTATGCAGCCTCTGGTCATCCCTCCTTTAATATTAGCTACACAGAAACAATTCCTTTTGTGCCTACTAACATACCCTTCTCGAGTGTGAACTTTTTCCCAGCATACTGAGGGGGCTCACCATTTAGCACAGCAGCTGCTTGTCTCTGCCAAATTTAAAGTGGCCATTTTATAACTGGTTGTTGCTGTTGTCTGGGAAGTATCCTTAATGGCTTTTGTGTTTTCTTTTATTTCTGAAGCGTTGGTAGATTCTCCTAGAAGACAAGGTAGCAGCAGTGCTTTATCCACCATGTTATGCACCCTGGCTCTGAGCAGGCTTAGATGCTGTAGTTAAAATATCAGCTCCTGGGGCTGGAGCTCTATGTACTACTCCTATCCTTGCAGCCATGACTGGGACATTTCTTCAGGGAGAAGGCTGGTAGAAATCCAGCTATCGAGCCTCTCTGGGTAGCTGGGAGCTGCATTTCTAATGTAAAAAACAAACTGAACTTTCCCTTTTTAACACAAAAGTCATGGGGTTAGAAGGGACCACAAGGGTCATCTAGTCAAACCCCTACTTAGACTAGTCTAGTCCAGCATTTTTTCAAATGCGGCCACCAGGGGGCTTTCCTTGCAGCCAGTCTCCTGGGCCGTGTTTGGGGTGGGGGCGCAAAGCAATGGCCCCTCTCCCAGGGCCGCCAGCAGGGGTTGGGCCCTGCCCCCCTTCCAGAGTCTCCTTTGGCCGCAGGGCTTTGGGCTCCATCCATGTGGTGGCAGGCTAAAGTTCCAGGCTCCAGCCCCAGGCTCACCACCCCACCATTGTCCCTTGGCCCTGCTGCCTCCCTGCCCACCTCCCCATCTTGGGCTTAATTTGTCCCAGGGCTGAGTAAGTCTGCTGTGAAAAGTGATATTAATAAACATACAAATATCATTTTCACAGCAGCAGACTTGCTAGCTAGCAAATCTTTAAAAAAAGCAAAAGAAATGTTGCCGGCACCCAGTGCCAGAGGCGAACAACAGCAAGGGGGGTTCGTTACCCGGTATGCGTTACTTAATAATTACAACGGGGTGGAAAAGCAGAAAAGTTTATTTGCAGCTGCAAACAAGGTACAGGGAGAATAGAATTTCAAATCCTGCACATCAGAGCAGGTTATTACACACACTTTTATATTTTTTAATGCTACTGCACTACACATTAGCCAATTAAAATTTTACACAAATACTTTGCCTTTCTTATATGGGTTACAACAATATTTATTTTTTGCAACCTTTAACAAGCATTTCTAGCAACTTAAACAACCAGCACATTTTGTCTGGCCTTGTAGCTGTCTTTTCTGTTATCTTTAACTTGGCATCAGCAAACCTTACACTATAAGGCATTATTTGCAGCTGCAACATTGTTTTAAGAGCAAAAGAGCTTACTTAAACCAGCCAGGCCTGAATTTTATTAAGGGGGGTTAAGAAGAAGCCCTTAGGCCTTCAGCAGGGAGACCTCCTCGACCCTTATGGCCTTCCATTCCCTCAACTTAACTAGTGGCCATGCCCTGGGGTCTCCTACAGTTCCCTTTTTTGAGAATACTCATTTTTATTGCTTGAGTTTTCTTATTTTTATTTACTTACTAGCGGGCTATGCATAAAATTAAAATTTTTAAAACTATGCAAAATAAGCATTTTTACACAGGACCACATACAGCACAGCAAACATAACATGATTAATACAGGGGAAAAAAACTTAAATAATAGGCTAAACAACCCACTTAGCCACGGGAAAAGGCCCCAACCGGAAAATAGAGAGCCTAGCCAATTCTCCCCAGTTTGCTGATGAATGCCCTTTACCAGCTGCTTTAGGCGTTGTAAATTAGCTTCTGCGGATGGCCCTGCATCTGTTATATTAAAGCAACACATGCCTGCAAACTCCTGGCATAGGTGACCATGGCGTAGAAGCAAATAGTCCACAGCCAGCCTGTTCTGTAGCATACCCTGACGTACTTCCCCTAACTCATGTGAGAGTTGGGCCAGGACAGTTGAGGTTAAGTTAATGGCCTTTGCCACCGTGCAGGCAAGGTGCTTTACTGCGTGATAATTATGCACCACAAGCCCAGGGATACCAACTAAAGAAAAGGCCAGAGCTGCTGCCTCACTCTCTGAGAATAAGGTTACCTCTGACCTACAGGTGGAATCAAGGGGAATAGCATCCCTTTTATGACGGGCAGATAACTGCGGAGGGTATGGAAAAATCAGTGGGGCCACGCGACCAAGAGTGCAGGGACCCCCCAGAACTATTGGCCGGGACATAGGAATACGCATGTCTGCCACATATAAGGAACCACCCTGCTGGCAATTTCATGTGCCCATACGCAAAGGAGATTTTCACACTGTTATTACATTTAAGTTTTTTATTGGTGAGGTTTTTCCCAATGTGAGTAGCATTTACAAACCTCATACAAGAGGGGGCAAGGGTTGTATTGGCTCAGAAATAAGAAAACATGGAGGCATCTAACTTATACTAGGCAGATCCAAGGGTATATAAATCAGTATAAGTAAATGTTTTATTTATGGTTTTTAACAGGGAATAATGCTGAACCAGGGTTGGGGCTGCACATACACCAATAAAACAAGTCTTCATGATTGCACCCACTGAAAATGTATGTGGCAAACAAAACGACGTTGCGTTCGCTGCACTCTGGGCCAGTGCCAGCCAGGTATTTACGGGTACAATGCCTGAAACAGCAGTACCGGTTAGGCACATGGCCAAGAGGGGGAATAAAATATACCCTTTCATCTATTTTCCTGCCTTTCCGACGGGCTGCCGTTTAAATAGTAATTTTCGTCCAAGATCCTCAGTGGAGGGGGCTGAATGCACGGTCCACCTTTCAGCCGGGGTGGGGGTGGGGTTGACACCACTTTCAGCCGGGTATAATGAATTCAATTTTTGTGTCCCTTGACCTTTGCTGCCGTGTGGGAGACCAGCAGGACGGTATAGGGTCCCTTCCACTTTTCCTGGAGGGGCTCGTTTTTTCAGGTACATACGAGCATTGAATCACCAGGCTGCAGGGAGTGGATTGGCGAGTCCAAGGGTAGAGGCTGGGAATCCTTAGTATACCTGTGGAGAGACAAAAGAACAGCAGACAGGGAACACATATACTGAGACAGAAACCCATTTCCCAATTTCCACTCTCCCCCTGACACAACCGGTGTACCATTTATAGGCCATGCCTTTTCAAAACATAATTTCAAAGGGACTGAGCCCTAATCTACCCTTCGGGTAAGCATGGATGCGGAGCAGAACTGGGGGCAGGGCATCAGGCCACCGTAGGGAGGCCTTCTGGCATACTTTTGAGAGATGTCGCTTAAGGGTTTGATTGGTCCGCTCCACTACCCCACTGGCTTGCGGTCTTCAGGGTGTATGGAGTTTCCAGGGAATCTGTAAGGTGTCTGAGATGCTTTGGACAATTTTTGATGTGAAGTGTGTTCCATTGTCAGATTCCATCCACTGGGGAAGTCCAAAGCAAGGAATAATCTCCTTAACAAACTTGAGAGCCACTGTTCTGGCAGTGCAGTTGCGACATGGAAAGACTTTTGGCCATTTACTGAATCTATTCACTATAACAAGGAGATACTTGAACGCTTGGGTCCAGGGAAACTCAGTAAAGTCTATTTGCCACACCCTTCCGGGGCCTGGAGTGGGTTTCAGGGCCACTGGTGGTACTGGGTGTCCTGGTCGGGGGTTATTCTTTTGACAGATTAGGCATTTTGCCTGTACCTGGGCAGCCAGGGGTCTGTGTCTGGAGATTATGAAGTACTTTTCCCATTAGTTGGATAAGTGCCTTCCTGCTAGCATGAGTGGTTTGATGTAATTTCTGTAATACTGGCAGAATTAGGCCCTTTGGTAAGAGGACTTTTCCTTCCGGGCAATGAAGTCATCCCTCCTTTTTTTGGAGTCCAAGTTTGTCAGCTAGCTGTTTCTCCTCCCCAGAATATTGAGGGGTCGGGAGCTCCCCCACTGATGGGATAAGGGCATGCATATAGGTGTTTTCAGTCTGAGGGGACATCAGGGTGGCAACATGCTTTGCCTTTCTATCTGCCCTGGCATTACCCCTGGTCACATCTTGATCCTCCCTCTGATGGGCCTTACAGTGTACCACCGCCACTTCCGAAGGGAGTTGCACGGCCTTTAGAAGCCGGAGAATTTGGGGCCAGTACTTGACTGGGGAGCCTTGGGCTGTCAGCATTCCCCTCTGCTTCCACAGGCCAGCATGAGCATGCAGCACACCAAAAGCATATTTGGAATCAGTGAAAATATTGACCCGTTTTTCTTTGGACAGTTTGAATGCACGGGTCAGGGCCACTAGCTCAGCCAACTGGGCAGAGGTCCCAGCGGGCAAACTTTCAGCTTCCACGGTGTCATTGAGGGTCACAATAGCATAACCCGCCCTTCCTTGCCCATCTATCACCATGCTGCTACCATCAGTGTACCACTCAGAATCTGCATTTGGGAGGGGCACATCCTTTAAGTCCGGGTGGCTAGAATATTGGTCATCTATGATCTGCAAACAGTCATGTTCCTGTTTCTCAGTTTCTGGTAAGAGGGTGGCAGGGTTAAGGGATGGACAAGGCTGCAGCGTGACCTCAGGGTTCTCTAAGAGCTTTGCTTGGTATTTTGCCATATGTGCTTGTGTGAGCCAGAGGCCGCCCTTAACATCCAATAAAGCGCATACCATGTGTGGTGTAAAAACCTGTATTGTTCCCCCTAGTGTCAGTTTCTCTGCTTCTGCCAGGGTCAGGGCGGTGGCTGCCACTGCCCGCAGGCACGCTGGCCAGCCCTTGGCTACTTGGTCCAGTTGTTTAGAAAAATATGCCACCGGACGTTTTCATGCTTCTAGCAGCTGTGTGAGTACTCCCAGGGCCACCCCCTTTCGTTCATGTACATACAACTGAAATGGTTCGGAGAGATCTGGCAGACCTAGAGCCGGGGCTTCCATCAGCTTTCTTTTCAGGATTTTAAATGCCCTGTCAGCCTCTGGGGTCCAATGAAAGGGGTCATGGTCTGCTCCTTTTACACAGTCGTACAGGGGTCTAGCCCATAGTTTAAACTCTGGGATTTATATCCTACAGAAGCCTGCCATCCCCAGAAATGCTCTGAGCCGCTTGTGATTACTCGGGATAGGAACTTGGCATATGGCTTCCTTTTTTTCATTTGAAAGCTGGCATTCCCCCTGCCGTATGTAGAACCCGAGGTACTGTACCTGCGGGAGAGCAATCTGAGCCTTACTTTGTGCTACCCGGTATCCTTGGAGTCCCACAAAATTCAGGAGACTCACGGTGGCTTTAAGGCAGGGAGTTAAGCTCACAGTGGCAATTAACAGATCATCTACATATTGCAAAAGGAGGGCTTTCTCATTATTCCACTCCTCCAGATCTCTGGCCAGAGCCTGACCAAAGAGGGTGGGGGAATTTTTAAACCCCTGGGCTAACACTGTCCAGCAAAGTTGCTTTTTAACTTTGTTCCGGTCCTCCCATTCGAAAGAGAAAATCTTCTGTGCTGAGGTGTCAACTGGGATGGCAAAAAAAGCATTTTTAAAATCAAGAACTGAAAAATGGGTATACTGTCCCCCTAGAGAAGCCAATAGGGTATATGGGTTAGGGACAAGAGGGTGCAGAGTCTTAATCCGTTCATTAACTGCCCTTAGGTTTTGTACCAGCCGGTACGTGCCGTCAGGTTTCTGTACGGGTAAAATGGAAGTGTTCCAGGCTGACTGACATTCCCGGAGAATACCGTATGTTAGAAATCGATCTATGGTTTCCTGTAACCCCTCTCTGGCTTCCTTTTTGATTGGATATTGCTTTACCCGCATAGGGCCTTTTCCAGGTATGAGCTGGACATGAATGGGGGTTTGGTGAGTAGCTTTTCCTGGGATCCCTGATGCCCACACAAGGGGATACACTTGGACTTTCCACTGGTCCCATTTTGGGGCTTGCATAGCTGAGGGTTTAACTGCAAGGGCCATAATCCATGCATTTTCAGGGGGTAAGGTAAGGGTTATTTCATCTTGAGTAAAATGCAGGGTGGCACCTAGGCGACACAGCAGGTCCTGTCCCAGCAACGGTGTTAGGCATTCAGGGAGGTATACCAGCTTATGGGATATGGTTCTGTTCCCCAAAGCACATTCTGCTGGGGCATACACTAGGCACTTGGTATCTTTGCCTGTGGCTCCTGTCACAGTGAGGGAGTCTGCTACTGGCAACTGAAGGGGTTGATTTACAGCATTTTGCGACGCTCCAGAGTCCACTAAAAAATCTATTTCTTCATTTCCCACCCGCATTTTTACTCGGGGTTCCGGGGGTAGGATAATCCGTCTCCCCTGACATCCCTATTCCTTTTCTTCTATCGCCATCATAGAGGTACCCCCCCCTTCCTTCTTGTTTGGGCACTCATTCTTCCAGTGTCCCTCTTGCCGACACAGGGCACACTGATTGTGCCCCAGTCGTCTCTCCTGCAGGCCTGGACGTCCGTGTCCACGGCCCCTTCCTTCTCGTTCACTTCCCTTCGTGCCTGCCTGCACCGCCGCTACCCTCATCTCACTTGCTTCTTCTCCTTCTCCACTTCTCTTAAACTATACACTTGATTTGCTGCTTCTAAAATATGTGCCATGGTCATATCCATCAAATCCTCCTTTTTCTGTAGCTTTCTCTTAATGTCGGGGGCTGCCCTGCTTGTAAATGGTCCTTTAATAATTGCCTCAGTTTGCGGATCATTAGGATCTGCATTGGTGTACTGTCGGATCGTGTCTCGAATGCGCTGTAAAAAGACTCCAGGGCTTTTCTTTGGGTCCTGCACTACCTCATATGGTTTAGTCCAATTATTCTGTCTGTGTGACGGAGTCCATACAGTAGCAGCTCCTTATAGGAGGTGAGGTGGGTCATAGCCTGATTGTTATTTGGGTCCCACCTAGGATCCTTTATGGGAACCTGATCATCTGGAGTTGGGATATTGTTACGGTCCTGGTCATATCGCCTCTTTGCTTCCTCCCTTGCTTTAGCTATGACCTGTTCTCATTCAACCTCAGTCAATAATGTTTGCAGAAGGACATTACAATCATCCCAGTCTGGCTTGTAGCTACTAAGACATCCCTTAAAAACCGATACAAACTTGCTTGGGTTGATAGAAAATTCTCCAGCCTGTGCTTTGAAAGCGGCCAGGTCCATAGGATTAAAAGGTGCGTGAGTATAGACCTGCATGGTAAGGGCTGGCCTACCCTCAGCTGCATTCCGAGCAATTTTTAGTCTCGGTAAGTAACGGGTATATTTCAGCAGACGGAGCTCGAACCTCACTATGAGCTTCACTAGGAATCTTACTCTGAGCCTTGTTCTGTGTGGGTGTAGGGGCCGAAGGAGCCTCACTCTGTGTGGGTGTAGGGGCCGAAGGAGACACCGGATCTACCATTACATTTGGGGTGGGGGTCCGGGGACTGACATTAATTGCTACCGGGCCAATCGGGGTTAAATTACAGCATTGTAAAATATCAGTACGAGACCACAAGGTCATAAACAAGTAAGCATACGAATGCTCATTCCACTTCCCCGTTCGCTGACAGAACAGGAGTAACTGGAGGATTGTATTATGATTTAGTGATCCTCTGGGAGGCCACTGTTCCTGGTCCTCTAATTGGTACTGAGGCCAGTCAGCCGTACAAAATTGCTTCAATTTACTATTAGTCATTGGATCTGATCCAAATACCTTCCAATTTACTAAAATACACTCTAGGGGCATGCACCGTACCCTACCTCCCATGCTCTGTTCCTGTCCCATACCTACAGGGTAACTCTGGGCGTCCCCACGTTCCAACAGAGCATATAATCCGGATTTTAAAAGGTTCCTACCTTATTTAAGGGACTGGTTCCCCACCGTCGCCCGCAGCTGCTCCTCCCCTATGTCCAAGGGACTGGTTCCTCACCGTCGCCCACAGCTGCTTCTCCACTATATGAGTGCATTGCACCGTTATGCCCTCCAGGGTTGATCAAATCACGTCTCCTCCGAGGCCCCCGATGAACTCACCGGTGCGCGCTGGGCGTCGGTTGTCGCTGCAATCCTCGACCTCCAGGAGGGATCCAGGCAAGGCTAAATAGCAGCCTCGTTGCCACACGTTGGGACTCCAAAAGCTGTTGCCGGCACCCAGTGCCAGAGGCGAACAACAGCAGGGGGGGTTCGTTACCCGGTGTGCGTTACTTAATAATCACAACGGAGTGGAAAAGCAGAAAAGTTTATTTGCAGCTGCAAACAAGGTACAGGGAGAATAGAATTTCAAATCCTGCACATCAGAGCAGGTTATTACACACACTTTTATATTTCTTAATGCTACTGCACTACACATTAGCCAATTAAAATTTTACACAAATACTCTGCCTTTCTTATATGGGTTACAACAATATTTATTTTCTGCAACCTTTAACAAGCATTTCTAGCAACTTAAACAACCAGCACATTCTATCTGGCCTTGTAGCTGTCTTTTCCGTTATCTTTAACTTGGCGTCAGCAAACCTTACCCTATAAGGCATTATTTGCGGCTGCAACATTGTTTTAAGAGCAAAAGAGCTTATTTAAACCAGCCAGGCCTGAATTTTATTAAGGGCTTCTTCTCAACCCCTCTTAGGCCTTCAGCAGGGAGACCTCCTCGACCCTTATGGCCTTCCATCCCCTCAACTTAACTAGTGGCCATGCCCTGGGGTCTCCAACAGAAACAACAACAAAAAAAAGACAAGAACATGCAAAGCGTCTTATTTGTGTTTCTATTCTGTTTAATGTACAGTTGTATCTATTCATTCCTGGACCTATTTTTATTACTGATTCTGAAAAAAAAAACCCTACATAAATAAATTACAATGATTTAGACATGTATATGGTGCATATTTATTTGTTTTTCCTAAAGTTAATTATTCTAGGAAAAATTGTCAGTGTGGCCACCAAAATTTTTTTTGTGAGAACCCCTGGTTTAGTCTAATCTTGGCATGTCCTTTATATGGCCAAAAAGGCAAATAAAAAAGTTCAGCCCCAATAATTTCTCTTGAAGGCAGCTATTGCCTGATAACTCCCCACAGGGGAAACTGAGCTGATGCCTGAGTCAGGCCAAATGGCTACAGAAGATGATGCAGGGGGTAACCGATCTCCTTGGCCAGCAGGATAGATGTTTGGTAGAATAAAGTTGGTTTCTTGTGAAGGAAGGAGGGATTTTTCTAGCTGTTAAACCCTGCCTTGGGAGCTATCTGAGCTGGGAGAGGGAAGGAGCTCTTTGTAGCTGTGACTGATTCGCAGGTATGTTCTACAGGCCTTTGTTAACATCTGGAGCCGCCGGCAATGAATGGGGCCGAGGCGGAGCCCAGCGGCTAGAAGCAGCTCTACCGGACCCTGAAGTGGCACTTGAAGCTGCTGATCTACGAGCAGGAGTGTTTCCAGGAGGAGCTTCGCAAGGTCCAGAGGAAGCTGCTGAAGGTGTCGCGGGATAAAAGCTTCCTTCTGGATCAGCTGCTGCAGCATGAACACGTGGATGAGGGATCGTCAGACTCAGAGGCCACAGCCTCCTCGGAGAACAGTGACAGGGAGGGGCCGAAGGGGGCGGAGCCGCAGCCACTGAAGAGGAAGCGGGGCCCCCAGCTTGGCGGAGCCTCGTCCCCATCGTCCTCTGGCCTCTCTCTCCAGGAGACCTCAGGCTTCCCCCTGCAGGCTCAGGGGCGCCCTCCCCCTATCTAAGCTTGCTGGCCTCCCCCGACTACAGCCCGTTCCCCTCTGAGTACCTGGCGCCAGAGCCCTGTGCTCCCCACCCCGAACGCGCCCGCCCCGAGCGACGGGCCAAGGGCACCTGCAAGCTAAAGATGTCCCTGACACCGGTCACCCATCCCGACTGCTCAGTGGTGGGGGGTTTCCCTTTCTCCTTGCCCCGGGGGGCCCCCCTGACCCCCTTCTCCTCCAAGCTCCCATGCCCTACCATCCTCAGCACTGTGCCCCAGCAAATGTTCAGTTACGCGGAGGAGGGGAGTGGCGAAGACCCCCTGGACGGGGATGACGAGCTTGTCATAGATATCCCGGAATAGGGGAGTTGGGGTCAGCCCCCCAGATACACACATCTCAGCACTGTGGTGGGGGCCCCAGGAGGCCCCCCGAGTTTAATTCACCTCCTTTACAGTTGCATTAACAGGCTCCAGACATGCAAATTAACCAAATAAACAGGATTTTGGTATAAAAATAAATTTCCATTGTATTTGTCTCGGGAAGTACATCTTGCACATCAGGTTCCTTTATAATTCCCTCTGTTGACAATCCAGTTACAAAATCTGCTTTTGTAGAAGGAAATCTCAGTTGGGTCTGACATCCTATTACCCGGGGACAGTCTCAGACCCATGCCTCTGGGACCTTGGGGAAGGCAGACTCAGAACAAGGTAACACTTGGGTACGATGTCACGAACAAAGGAGGTTGCAGTCTGTCTCTGCAAACAGTGCCTTGAAGGGTGCTGGTGACAGCTAGTGTGGGCATGCGGAGAGCTGGACAAACAGAAGGATGCTATATGCAGTTACCTGAATGTAAAGATCTTGCCCAGTACTTGCACTCCACCCAATTTTTATAGTTCCTTGAATGCAGCTCAGAGTCAGATCTCACGCAGGTTACCTTTATTAACTGTTGCACAGCACATAGCTAAACAGCACTGTTCTGGGTCAGCAGCTCCCATAGGCAGGGTCTCTCCAGTCAACCAGTGCCACCTGGGGCGATGCCCTGGATTCCCAATAGTTGGGCCAGGGCCTTTGTCATAAATATAAAGGGAAGGGTAAACACCTTTAAATCCATCCTGGCCAGAGGAAAAACCCTTTCACCTGTAAAGGGTTAAGAAGCTAAGATAACCTCGCTAGCACCTGACCAAAATGACCAATGAGGAGACAAGATACTTTCAAAACTGGGGGGGAAACAAAGGGTTCTCTCTGTCTGTGTGATGCTTTTGCTAGGACCGGAGCAGGAATGCAGGTCAGAACTCCTGTAAAGAGTTAGTAAGCAATCTAGTTAGATATGCATTAGATTCTGTTTTGTTTAAATGGCTGATAAAATAAGTTGTGCTGAATGGAATGGATATTCCTCTTTTTGTGTCTTTTTGTAACTTAAGGTTTTGCCTAGAGGGATTCTCTATGTTTTGAATCTGATTACCCTGTAAGGTATTTACCATCCTGATTTTACAGAGGTGATTCTTTTTCTTTAATTAAAATTCTTCTTTTAAGAACCTGATTGCTTTTTCATTGTTCTTAAGATCCAAGGGTTTGGGTCTGTGTTCACTGAGGCAAATTGGTGAGGATTTTTATCAAGCCTTCCCCAGGAAGGGTGTAGTGCTTGGGGGGATATTTGGGGGGTGGGGGGTGAAGACGTTTCCAAGTGGGCACTTCTCTTGTTCTTTGTGTAACACTTTGGTGGTGGCAGCATTTAACCTAAGCTGGTAAGAATAAGTTTAGGGGGTCTTTCATGCAGGTCCCCACATCTGTACCCTAGAGTTCAGAGTGAGGAAGGAACCTTGACATGGTGGCATAGCGGTGGGATTAATTTGAAATCATTGAGGATATTTTTTTTTAAAACCAGAAGCACAGAAGGATTTTAAAAGATTTTAAAGGGTCTTGTGAAAGGGGACAAAGCAACAAGCATAACAAAAGGGAGCTTGCTTTTGTGAGCTGGAGTTTTTCTAGCTATAGGCAGGGTAGTTAACCTCCTGCAGGGAAGTTCACAAGTTCTTCACAGACCTGAAGAGGTTAACTAAGAGCAACTAGAGGGTTTTTCTGTCTATTTGCCTGGAGACAAAGGATTTTTCTGTAGTCTGAGAATCCTGTCAGAGACCATCGGTATCAGGTTACAGCACAAGCTATTTTTTTGACAAGCCAAGTTTTCTTTGTTTGTTTTTTTTCTAACTTTCGGGTGTAAAGTTAGTTAAAAACAGAGAGGCAAACGTGACAGAGCCCAAGGCAGAAACAGCCAAAGAGGTTGCCCACAGGAGAGAACTGGAGGCAGCGAAAGAGGCAGAAAAAAAATCCGAGAGGCTGCCCACAGGAGAGCTATGGAGGCAAGGGAAAAAGAAATGGAGGAGAAGGAAAAAGAGAGGAAGCTTGAACTGGAGTTGGAGAAGGTAAGGGCTGAGTGGTGTCTACTGGATAACCCTAACCATCCTTCCCCAACAATCCACAAATGGGAGCGACTATGTCCACAGTATGATGAATCCAGTGATATTGCTGAATATTTTCTCACTTTTGAGAGACTGTGCACTCTCCATAAAATTCCTGAAGCTCACAAGATGACCACATTGGTTGCAAAATTGACTGGAAGAGCTCTGGACATATTCAATAAGATACCTATTGAGTGGGGAAGGAACCTTGACAGCCTTACAATAAGAGATGGTGTTTCCAGGTGCAGGTTGGTTGTGGGTAGTGTCTGACTGTCTTCTTTCCTCTATCTGGGGATGACTTTTTCTGAACCAACGGGAGAATTACATGTCCCATGTCCACTATTGAGAGGCTCTTCCTTCTTATATTTAACCACCTGAATCTTCCACAGTGGGTGGAGGGTATGTCTGTCTACTCTCCCACTTAAAAAACAAACTGGGGAGGCAGGGCATCCTAATGGTTAGTTCAGGGTACTGCAAGGATTCCTGGGTTCTATTCTTGGCCCTGCAACTAACCTGCAATGAGCACTTGCGCAACTCAGCAGTTCTGTAGTTCAGTTTCCCCGCTGGCTTTAATCACTCCTGTCTTGCAGCGCTGTGGTGAGGCTCCTGTTTGTCAGAAACTCTGAGATCCTCCACTGAAAGGTGCTGTGGACGGGCAGAGAATTTGTGCTCCTGTCGTAAAGAGTGAACATCGTAGAAAGCAACAGGACAAAGAGGCCAGTAAGCAGGCAGGGAGGTAGATGTTCATGAGTTGTCTTCTCAGCAAGTTCAATTGTTCTGACTGATTGAAAGCTTTCCAGTCCTGTACGGGTTCAGCTGCTTTGTTAGTGCCCTTTAGCACTGTGCTCATGTCTGAATTGGTTAGAGAAGCAAGAGGACAGCAGGACTAATTAAATCTGTGCTGCCAGGGAGGGGGGAAATAGGCTGTGAAACTTCTGAGAGCCAGGGTCGGTATAAACTGTAATTTCAATTTATATTAAGATTAAACCTCGTAAACCAGAGTCAAAACTTACATGCACCACCAGGGGTCACTGTAGCTCCATGTATGGCTACAGGATTGTTGAGCATCTCCACCAAAAGTTGTAAGTCCCTATTGAGCATACCTTACTCTGGCAAAACTCCCATTGGTTTCAGCATAAAGGGTGCTTAATCAGGGGCCAAAGAAAACAGTCCTGGTGTCATGTGAACAGTGAGCAGAGGTCATAAGGGGGCGTTTACTGATCCCCGGAGGAAAAGCTGATTGCACACAGCTGTCAAATAATCCATGAGATGTCTGATAGGACAACTGTTGCTCTAAAGCCTATGATGGAGAGTAGTGTGATAGAGAAATAGGCAGGCAGTCGGGAGTCCCTGGGTCACATTCCTTATTACCGGTGATCTGCTGAGTGACCTGGAGCAAGTCTTTTAACTTTAGTTATGCCTCAGATTCACCATTTGTAGAATGAGGCATAACTGTAATTTGTAGAATGAGGTTGGTAACACTTACCTGCTTTTACAAGCACTTTGAGATCTATGGGTGAAAAGCACTGGGAAATGCTAGATGTTACTAAGTAAATATTATCCCCATTGAACATATGGGGAAACTCAGGCAGAGGAGTGAAGACACTTGCCCAAAGTTGCTCATTTAAATGACAAAGCAGAAATGAATCAGGTACTGAGCAGGTGCTACTCTCTGTGACACAGAGGTGCCTTGGTATTAAAGATGGGCCTATGCCATGCAATTCAGATCCAGACTTTCCTAGTGCTTGGACCTGAGGTTCCAATTCATTATAGAGAGGAGTTCAGGCCAGGAAGCCTGGATGTGAACTTGCCTAAAGTTCAGGGGGAGTTAGATCTGAGATTTCAGTTTGGATCAATATTAGGACTCATTGAATTCAGCACTAAATAAATGCTCTTAAGAGAAATAGAGTCCCCATGGGGCCAGTCTATTCCACTGGAAAAATCAGGTTTATTTTAGGAGGGGAGATTCCTGGTTGACAATCATGACACCCGTGTAGCGCTTTTCATCAAAGCTCTCAAGACTTTACAAGTTATGGGGTTGATTGTGTTCTCACTCTGGTTTTACACTGCTTCAGTAGAGTTCCCCCAACTGGCCCCAGCAGTGTAAATGAGAAGAGAGTCCCTATATATGCCAGGGATCATTTCAGAAATGCAGCTACCTCCACGAGGCAATGTGCACCACTGTTGAGCGATAAGAATTTGAAGGGCCTAATTTTAAGGGAAATTTTTAAATGTCTCATTGAAATGCAAGGAAATCCTTCTTCCCAAGAGGGGATAGGCTTCGAAAATCCTGCCTGAAAACCAGCCCCAAATGGGGTCACTGGCACAATGAAGGAGACTTGGCAGGTCGGACGGCAGCCTCCTTTAAATAGCTCAGAGCAGCGCTACAGGAGAGAGAGTGAAGAATATCTTATCCAACTGACGCAGCAGGAGGAATGTAGGGAGTTGGAACATAATGAACCAACTTAGCCCCAGTGTCCTGAAAAAAATTCTAACACCTTGACTCTTACAAAATGTGCCATGGGATCTTTACTTATCAAGAGCTTAACTCAAAAAAGGCTTAGACATTTTTATAGTGAATGAGAACGTGCATGGTTACATTAGCTAGGATAACAAAGCGTATGAGGGATATTCATCAACCAGGGCTAGGTAGAAGCTACCGTTATGGATAGGTTATTTCTAATGTTCCATTACTGGGATTCTTGCACCTTCATTTGCAGCGTCGAGTGCTGGCCACTGTCAGAGACAGGGTATCAGACTAGGCTGAACTGGGGTCTCCTTGCTGCCTGCTGTCGGGGGTAAGAAGCCCCACTGCCCTTGGCAGCTGGAGCTGCAGGGTCCCCTTGCTGCCTGTAGGGGTTGGGAGCTCCAGGGGACCCCCCCACCCATGGGGCCTGGGAGCTCCAGGGGACTCCTGCTGCCTGGCAGCTAGGAGCTGCTGAGGGCCTGCCGCCAGCAGTGGCTGAGAGCTGCAGGGCTGCCTGCTGACAGCTCCAGTCCCAGGGCAGAAAAGTGTCACGGAGGTCTCTGGAAATCACGGATTCTGTGACCTCCATGACATAATCGTAGCTTTATGTATGACCATCTTAGGTCTGTGTCTCAGAGTAGAGCTACTTATTCCTGGGGGAATTCTGAGCCAAAATGTTTAAAAATTCTGCACACAATAGATTTTAAAATTCTGCACACTTCATTTGTCAAAACACACTATAATCACAGCAGTTTCAATTATTTTGGTAATTTATTTCAAAATACCTGTCAGCAACCTATGTCTGTAATAATACAGACAACCAAAAAGATTCAGGAAGTGATTTTTGACAAATAGGTTCCTTACTAGGCAGATTAATACAGAACTCTGAGTAATAATTCATTTAAACAATACAGAAACATATTTACTGCACCCCTCAGAAACAGTGCAAAGGCTTGGGGGAGTCGGGGGTAACAGAGGAGCTGAGGGAGAGGGAAGTAATTGCTGGGAAGGAGTATGGGTGTAAACTTGGAGGATTATTGGGTATGGGTGGGAGAAATATGGAACAGGTTTTTTAGGGGGAGGCAGAGAGGGATTGTAAAGGAGCCTCCACCATGCAGACCTGGCTGACTCCTAGCCTCTCTCATTCAGTCAGACACAGCTGCCCCTGTCCCCATGTATCCCTGCACCTCCATGTGTCCTTGCACCCCCAGTCCCTATGTGTCCTTGCACCCCCACTCAGTCACCCCTCCCCATGTGACTCTGCACCCTCACTCCCATTGAGTCCCTGCCCCTGTTTGTCCCTCCCGCTACCCCTTCTGAACCCCAGTCTGTGACCCCCCCCCCCAGCAGCCTCATGTGCCCCATGCTGTCCATCCTTCCAGTATCCTGTTCCCCTTGACCTGACCCCACAGTCAGGGCACTGTAAGGAAGGCAGCCTCTTTCTTCCCTATCCTCAGCTGCGGCTGCTCCCACCCAAGAGCGGCTGCTCTGTTCTGGAGCCAGAGTGGTCCCTGGTGGGTGAAAGGCGTAACTGCAGTGCCTTTCCAGCAGAGTGTGTTTTCTGTGGGGGAAAAATTCTGCACAGCACATGAATTCTGCACATATGCAGTGGTGCAGAATTCCCCCAGGAGTAGCTACTATTTAGTAAAGAAGAGCTTTGTTGTTCCTCTGCAGCTGGTGTGTTCACTGGTTTTTTGAGAGTCTGCATTTGTATGTTGGTCTGTAGCAATATGGAATACACCTGCCTCTGCAGGCACAATGGCCAATAATAATTATCCTAGGGGAGGCAGTGTTGTCTAGTGAGTAGTGCACTGCGCTAGCACCTGGGAGCCCTGGCTTCTATCCCCAGCTCTGCTACTGGCCTGTTGGGAGACTGCAGGAAAGTCATTTCACCTCCCCGTGCCTCAGTTTCCCCATCTGTAAAATGGTGACAATGACACTTATCTCCTTTGTAAAGTGCTTTGAGATCTACCGATAAGAGCTAGGTATTATTATTATGGGATGGATAAGTCATGGCCCAGGCAACATTAAACAAGGGGAAATATCTAGACATCAAAGGAAAGGGTGGGAAAGGACACAGATGATTCTTCATAACCTGTTCATTTGTCTGACATGTTTGTGTGTTTTGTTGTGGTTCTCAGATCACTTGGACACTGCGTCCAAAGCATTTTACCTAGCTCAAAAGTTTTGCCTAGTTGTTGAATTAGGCACCTGTTCCTTAGGCAGCCTATGGGCTAGGTTTTTGCTTCCCTAACCTTGGGTGGAATGAGTTTGAGGGGACAGAAAGGGTTAATCTGTGGCTGCTTGCAGGGTTGGCTGAAAGGGTTTTGTTATCCTGAACAAACCAGGAAATATCCACTCTTCTCTCTAGGCCCTCAGCTAATGCCAAAGGGGAGTTTAGTAACTCTCACCAGGACTGGAGTTGGAGCGAATTCTGGCAGGATGAATTCCTCCCTTTACCATGCCAAGCTGAGGCCTGTGCGACTGACTCTGGGGGGTGTTCTGGGTACCACCTCAAACTGAAATGCACAGGGAAGTTTGTGGTGGAGCTGGCCAGAGACCCACAGCAGACACACGCAGCCTTGGATGCCTTTTTGACTTCTCGTCACACTGTTTCGTCTTCACCCTGACCTGTTCTGGCATTCTGCTTCCCCTGTTCTTTAACCGCTCTCTTTATCTGTGTCTCCGCATTACGTTTGCGTCATTAAAAAGAAAGTCTGAAGGACAATCTACTGATCTTCAGGGCAGATGCTGGGAGCCCAAGGCTGCAGAGCAGGTGGCGTGCGTTCAGGATCAAAGGGGTATGAGATAGCAGGGGAGTAAGAGGCAGGACTGAGGCAGGAAAATGACTTGGCATTTACAACTGCCATGGGCAGAGCGGGCTGAGGCTGTGGGCGAGAGGCAGAATCAGACAGGAGGCCTGTGCTGCTGAGGCTGGATCGAGGTGCTGCAGGAAGCCCTGAGGCAGATGGGTAGGAGGGATGGGGAGTGTGATGCTTCAGAGCCGGCCTTTTCGAAAATATCCCGACTGGCTAAAATTCTTGGGGTTTATTAAGAAAGATTCCTGTTTCAGGACAAAAATCAAGATGCCAGCAAGGTAGTTTGTAGTAGCACAGGCTTAGGTCCCCATCTGTGCTACTCACAGACTTTGAGGCCAGAAGGGACCATCATGATCATCTAGTCTGGCCAAACCACAGTGGGATGAACTGGTTCCAACACACGTCTCCACCTCACTTCCATCTCGCGCTGTAGATGGGGTCATCACTTCATTTGGAGGTGCACTAAAGCCCAGGTCAGAGACAGGATGAGGCTGCGTCTGCACTTAACCCGCTACAGAGGCACATCGACACAGTGCCGCCGTGCACCGTTGTAGGGCATCAGTGTGGACACGACAGTGCTGGGAGGGGTTCTCCCATCACTGGTCAATTCACTTCTCCGAGAGGTGCTAGCTAGGTCAATGGAAGAATTCCTCTGTCAACCTAGCGCTGTCTACACCAGGGGACAGGTTGTTTTAGCTATATCTCAGGGGTGTGGATTTCTCACACCCCTGAGAGACGGAGCTTTGCCAATGTAACTTCAGTGTAGACCACCCCTCAGACTCACCTGCCCTCGGAGATGGAACAATGGGGCGGGGTCAGCCATATTGTAACCAGATCCACCAACGTGGCTGAGTCTGTAGCTCTAAAGCCTTGGGCTTGGTCTACATTTGATCAACCTCCCTACCTTGTTCAGAGTATAAAGACCCCACACTCCTGACCGGCAGAGCTTTGCTGACCTAGCCCCCAGTGTGATGCAGCTACGTCGATGGAAGAATGTCGCTTACGTTGATGTAGCTAACATCATTTGGGGCGGTGGTGTTCCTACACCGACAGAAAAACCCCTTCTGTCAGCATAGGCTGCGTCTACACTACAGGGTTATGCCAGCATAGCTACACCAACGTAGCTGTGCTGGGATAGACTCTGGAGCATAGACACAGCCTTGCCAGCGCTGGGGATTTTAGCCGCTGGTGCAGATACCTAGTGTAAACGCAGTGCGTCGGTCCCAGTCCCAGTTCAGGCTGGTGTACCCAGGCTACCTTCGGAGGACGCGTTAGTGCAGCTACACAGATGGCTACAGCCCCGTAGCGGGGCAGTCACCCCGCTCCTGGGAGAAAGGGTAGGCTGATGGGGAAGCGGCCACAGCTGTGGCCACACCTAATCAGGCCACAGCAGGCCCTGATAAAAGGGCTAAGGGAGGAGCTGGGACACAGTCTCTCTGCAGCCTTGGAGCGGGAAGGACCTGGCTGCCTGGGAGCTCAAGGGTACCTGATGCAGATCAGGGCTGGGGAAAGGCAAGAGCAGCTGGGAAGCTCCAGCCTGGCAACTCCCCAGGCTGAGGCCTTGTTTAAGACCTAAGGAGGTACCGGGGCTGAAGAGGTGCAGCCCGGAGATGGACCAGCTGCCTCTGCCTAACCCCCTTGCCAGTGATGAGTGGCCATTACAGACTGCAGTCTGCCCCAGAGAAAGGGGGCCAGATGATGACTGGCGGTAGCCACTTAAGCAAGGTGGGCTTAGAGGGTTGGGGGTTCCCCTGGGAGGGGAGACCCAGAGTGTGGGGGTACTGCTAGGGCAGAACCCTTAGATAAAGGGCACCAGGGTCCGGGAGGGACACGGGGCCTGAGGCAGGTGAGACACTGGCTAGCAGAGGATGCTCTGAGAGCTGGAATTGAGCTAATTCCTGAGGTAACCAGCAGGAGGCGCTGCACCGGTGAGTCTGCAGCCTGCTACACGCCCCAATATAGACAAGGCCTTAGAGACAGAAAACCACTTCCTTCAGTCTATCTAAAGCCCTATTGACTCCTGCGTCTCTGTCTTTTTTGAGCTTGACCACTTCCCTTTTCTCCTCTCAGTCACTTAAAAATATGATCTCTATCCTAGATTCACAAGAGGTGGTGCTGATCATCAGGGTCACATCTACAAAGTCAGCCTTTTCTAGCTCTTGCCTTCCCGTTGTGGGGCCAGCACAAGACCCCAGGCACCATTTGAGACCTAGTTTAAGTGCGACTTCATTGCTCTTGTGCTGGTCCTTGGCAGGGTGAATTTTGCCTTCAGTGAGCAAACCCTAGTACAAGGGCTTTGATGTGGAGCCCTCTTAAAACTGCATGTTTCTAGTTGCCTTATTCTATTAAATCTCCACTCTATCTGAAGCATCTACAGCCTTTCCCCTTCCTTCTATTCTGGGATAGAATTAAGGGTGAGAGGAATATCCTAGCAAGAAATAAAAGAGATGATGGCTGGGCAACCTTTGAAAAATGAGAGAGCTGAAAAAGATAGATCGGTGCAACTTGCTCCTTAGACTGTAAATTAGCTATCTTCAGTGGTGAGTGCAGTGCAGCCAGAAAAGTAACAAAAAGGTGAAGTCTCCAACTTGATAAGAAACCACCATCAGCCCCATGGCTGATTGATTGAAGAAAGGAGAATGGATGCCCCATGACACTCATTAGAACATTTTGGGAGAGCAGGTCTCTGCATTTGCATCCAGCTACTATCAGTGTGTTGAAATTTGGCACTGACCACAAGGGACTTGCATCAAAACATAGCACACATTTTACCCAACAAGGAAATCTAGAGAGGTCACAAAGGGCAATTGGGGGAAGATGAGGTTGAGACATTGCTCCTGGAACAGAATCCCCAATCTGTTCCTTCCCTTCTGGCACTGGAAACTGAAGATGTGGATTCCAACTCCAAATCTGTGAGCGCAAAGAAGCGGTATCACATTTCATTGCAACACATTGGGGAAGTAAGGTGACAAAAGGCAAGGCAGCTGAATTCAGTGTTTTGTCTAATATTAAAGACCTATGCTCCTGGCCACCCAGCTCAGTATCCATTGAGTGTGTTTTCACTACATTCAGATTGGCTTGGTCCACATTTGTAAAAGGCTACTGGCCGAGAAGGCAAATAAATTGGAAAGAGGGTATTACTTTCCACAGGCAGATGTGAAAGTGTGGCAAGTCTAATTAGATACAAGACTGGGGACTAGAGAATTGTGTTCCACTTTCAGAACAGCAGTTTTTCATCTTGGTCAATGTGTGCCTTTTTATGCTGATGGAATAAATATGCACCTAAGGTGAATTGCATGAAATCTGTCTCGTTTCATTAAACAACAACAACGTGGTTTTAAACTGGGAGTTTTCAGTGGGCTTTCTCTGGGTTGGAGGGAATCCTAACAATCCTGCTGAGGGCTCTCTGATACAACGAGCACAGCATGTTAATTAAGAAAGCATCTGCTATATTAATAGCTGGTGTTAATCGCTAACAGATTCTTCCTGAAAAGGTGTTTCGGTCAGCTGCACAGGGTCTTTACCAGATGGGACTTTAGTGTGAGGCAAATGCTTATGGAAAAGTACAGAGGTCAGTACAGATGCATCCAGCAGGAACTTTCTGAGATCACTTGAACTCCATCGCTTGGCATGTTTGAAATAAAACCAGCCAGTACTCCGATAAAAGTTCTGTCACGAGAGAGAGCAGAGGGGTGACCTCCCGTCCATCCCTGAATTGAAAACTACGCAAAGCCCTGAATTATTGTCTGTTTCAGATAGATTGCACTTTGGAGTTAGAGAAACTGAAGGAGAGCGGGGCGAACCGAAACAGTGAACAGAAACTGGATGTTGTCTCTAAAATAATTGCAACCCCTCTTCCCTTCAGTTTTGATACTGAATCATTGACAGATTGTGGAGTTAGAGTCGCAGCTGATGTAAATCGGTGTAACTCCATTCTCTTCATTAAAGCGACACTGATGCCCCAGCCGAGCATCTAGTCCAGTGTGCACATGCCCGACAGAGCTCATTACTGAAGACACATCTTCTGTTTAATGTAATTATTGTGGCCTGCAGCTGTAAATCACAGAAGGCTTTCTGTTCTGTTTCATTTTCCCTTGTGTGAGTGGCTTAAGAAGGATGCAAATAATAATTTAGGGAAACTGCTAAACTGGCATACTCTATACAGTAAATAGATTTAAAGTCCAGGACCCTGTTCCAGGGCTATGTTCCCTTGGGGAACCTGCTAGCCCCTGAAGCATATCAGAGAAGAAGGATGAATTTCTTCCTTTGCACCCATAAAGATTTAACTGACGCTAGCTGAGAGGTTCCAGATAATCTTTAAATTAAGCACATATGCCATATATCAGATTTCTCTCTGTATACTGTGACAAAGCTCTGTCCTTGCCTCCATGGGTCCCACGTCTCCTGGCGGATTTCGCTAGCCTCAGAGGCTCACTGTGACCCTCCACATAACCCTTCTCTCTCTAGAAAGAAGGGTCACAGTCTACTGAGCCATTTTCATCATAAGCCAGCAAGGGAGGTGAGGAGAAGTTATCCTCCCTTGCACAGTCTCTGTTGTCTCCCAGTCTCAGTGCTTAATCAGGGGGCAAAGGTAGGGGTGGGGGGAGCCCAGGCTACTCTACTCCAGGCTCCAGCCCAGGGACCCTAATAATATCAGCTATGGTAGCTGACCTTTTAGAAATATGACATGTACAGTTCCCTGGGCTACTTCCCCCACAGCAGCCCCCACTTCCTCAAGCTCTACTTCACCCTTACCTCAGGGCCTCCTTGCTTGTGCGTGATATGGTGTGTACTGCTCAGTCTCTCCAACAGCACAACTTCCTCCCACAGCTCCTGACATGCATGCCCACCTGACTGCCTGGGAGGCTTTTAACTAGTTTCAGCCAGGCCCTGATTGGCTTCAGGTGTCCCAATCAACCTAGCCTTCTCCCTGCCTTCTGGAAAGTTCTTACTTGGCCCCAGGTGTCTTAATTGACCTGGAGCAGCTGCCATTTCACTTATCCTGGTACCAGGGATTTGTTTAGCCTGGAGCTAATATATCTGTCTCCCACTACTTTTCTATAACCATCTGGCCTTGCCCCATCACAATACACAGGGCACTACTGAAATGCAGCTACCTCTGGGGTGCAGTGTTGTAGCCAGGCACAGAGCACACCTGACAGAAGAGGGCTTAAGGTTTAAACACTGAGCAAATGTTGCTCTTGCAGAAAGCACCATAGACTCTTTAATGGCCATGCAGAACCTTGGTTTCAAAGGTCTCATTCAAAAGGACCTTCCTGCAGTTCATGGCATAGAGCTTGCTTTATCTGCCTCAAATGGATGAAGGGCTGCGTTGGCTGATTTGAGCCTGTGCTTCTGTGGAATGCAGGGACTCCAAAGCTAAGGCTTAGCCCATTAGGACATCTCTTCTGGTTTCTCAGAGCTTGTGCACTAGGGCTCTGACCTTTGTATGTGGCACTCAAGTCTGAGGAGAGGGATGTCCCAAAGTGGAGGTGGTTCTTATGCCGCTTGCAGGATGGGTGAACCCCGAGTTCATTTGGGACCTGATGATGCCCCATGTGACACACAAGCCAGTGAGGGCTCCTATTTGTGTCCATGTGCAATGTCACAAGAGAGTGCGTAATGGCATCCCACGTGGAAACAGGCGCCCCAATCCTGTGATTGCATTCCTACTAAAGACACCCTAAACAGGCCCATAGCCTGTCACTGAGGTATCACAGGAACTTGCTATAGGTCCACTTAATTGAGGGACTGAATAGGGTCTGTCGGTAAAAGCAGGGGGCTCTGGGAATTGGGACTCTTGGGTTCTGTTCTCAGATCTGACATTGACTGGCTGTGAGTCAGATGTATACCTATGTGCCTCAGTTTTCCCAGCTCTAAACTGGGGTGTTAATACAGATCTATCTCCCCGGGGTGTTGTGAGATGTGTAAAGCGCATTCTAATCATTGCATGTCTAGATTCTCTTCAATGTATAATTGTATTTATTTAATCTGTATAATGTGCTGTCACGTTTTCTAGACGCGTGCATCTTCAACTCATACCAATGAATGCACTGATTCAAGAGAACTTCATCTAGTCCACCAAGAAACTCAACTGCCCAGCCCCTGAGACCTCCTTGTAGCCAAAAGCCCAAGGCACTAGCCCTGAAAACTCAAATAAGTTTGAGGTCTGTTGTCTGTGGGACTAGGAGAAAAGAGATCCAGAGTTGAAGGTCCTTTGCTGCATCTGTTCCCTGCTGTAGAAATCTGGGGACTGTCACCTCAACTATAGGGGTTATTACATTGTAATATATAGGAGAGTGTGTGCTGCCCTCTCCTGGGTGGAATCCTAACAGCTAATCATGTCAGACAGATTGGATTCTCCTCTAGCTCAAAAGATAGTGGACATTTTTGGAACAAGAGGGTTTAGATTCTGGCCCTGGGACTTTTTTTTTTTTTTCCTCCTCTGCAGCATGCGGCACAGGTCACTTGCAGGTTTTAACTAGTGTAAATGGGGGATTCTCTATAACTTGAAGTCTTTAAATCATGATTTGAGGACTTCAGTAACTCAGCCGGAGCTTAGAGGTCTATCACAGGACTGGGTGGGTGAGATTCTGTGGCCTGCAATGTGCAGTAGGTCAGACCAGATGATCATGATGGTCACTTCTGGCCTTGAGTCTAGCCCCACTGTTGCCATATAGTTCCAAAAATCATAGAATCATAGAAGATGAGGGTTGGAAGAGACCTCAGGGGGTCATCTAGTCCAACCCCCTGCTCAAAGCAGGACCAGCCCCAACTAAATCATCCCAGCCAGGGCTTTGTCAAGCTGGGCCTTAAAAACCTCTAAAGATGGAGATTCCACCACCTCCCTAGGTAACCCATTGCTGTGCTTCACCCCCTCCTAGTGAAATAGTTTTTCCTAATACTGTATCCAACCCTGATTATTACAGCACTGATGACCCCAGTGCTGTAAGAATCACAAATAACTTCTCCACCTGTTGAAAGTTCTGTTACTTTCCTCACACCAGTTACTTCCCAGGCACCACCTGACTGTTCTGCTAAGCCCAGTTGCGGTTGATATCTGTCCACCCCCACTTCCCCTCCAAGAAACTTCAGGCTTCCCGTTCCTGTTTCTCAAGCGCTGGTGTGTGTGTGTCTCTCTCTGCGCCAGTCCTCTTCCCTGTTACTGCTAGTCAAAGGAGGGGAATCAGTCCTATTCCTGTGGAAGTCTGCTGGTAAAACTCTTGCAGACTTCAGTGGGAGGCTCTCTGCTGGGAAGCCACCTCTCTTCCGCAGGGAGGAAGGAGCAAGAGACAGATGGAGGGGTGGATTTCTTGATGTCTGAAGTCCCTGCTGCTGTTTCTGTGGCAGCTACTGGTGTCCATGGAAACAGCTGTGAGAGAGTGTCAGGTGGAGGGCGGGAGGAAGGAAGGAGCAGCCAGACCAGGGAGGAACCTGTCTGACAAAGGAGGGAGCTGGGCCCTTTCCCCCGTCTCCTAACCGACTCAGTTCCCTCTGCATGCCAGTCACCTGCTGGTCAGGACACATGAGAATTTTATCATTCCAGGCTGCTGTCGTGCTGGAGGTCCAAAGTGCCTGCAAGAAAGCTGTCGGCTCTGTTGGCCCGCTGCTGGTAAATGGGCCTTCAGGGATCTCTGCTTCAATTCCCCCAAAGTCACTGTTCTCTTTGCTCCCACCGAGGCTCAGGCTTTGCGTCGGGCCGGGCTTATTACTCACCGCTCCTGTTTAAAAAGGAAACTGAGCAGCTGGGGCTGTCTGCGTGACTTGGGAAAGGAAGGAGGCAGCCGACGCACAAAGTAACTTAACTAAACATTTCTAGCTCTTGTTTTGCTGCGGCTGACTCTTCAAAGACGGGCTCTCTCTCCCTGACGGATCGTGGGGCAACGGGAGCAGCGGCGTCGGTGGCTTTCTTGGGACTTGCCAGCCAGCCTACGGGGAAAGAGGACACCCACAGGGATTCCCTCCCTGCCTAGGCTGGACTGAGCTTTGGGACCGGTCTTGCAGCGTGAACCCGGCTCTCGAGAGCAGCAATGACAGGTAGGGGGGGAGTTGCAGCTGCTTGCCAGCACATGGCAGGGGATGTGGGAAGGCAAGTGACAGGAGAAAGGACTTAACCCCTTTTTTTGCTTGCTTTGCACCTTAAGGGTTGCTCTCTCCTGTTGAGTAATGTTTGTCTGGTCTAGGCATGCGAGAAGCAATAAAATACCCCATAGTTTTGCCTGGTGCGGGCAGTGCCCTTTCCATGCTCTTTCTCCCTCCAGCCCCAGAGTGTGGTGTGTCAGTGAAACATTGCGCTTAAGACCAGCAAATGCTGTGTGTCCTTTATGGAGTTGCAAAAAAAATTCAGAGGTGAAGGGGTTAAAGGAAAAAACCACAGGAGTTTCCATCTGCTGTCTGGAAGAACAGTGTGTTTGCTGGGCAGGAGATTGTTGTTAGCACTGGTACCTTGGTGTTAGATCTTACGCCAGTAAGAACAGGACAATGTTGAACTATCTGGAAAAGCAGCTTGACTGTGAGCTGTGCTAGGCTGTAGAGCTGTGTCCCAGGGGAAATGGTGGAAGCACTGTTGCTTGGGGCTTCGGAGACCAGACTGGAGGGAGGACAGGAGAATACACTGAGGTGTAGGGCGCAGCAGTGATCTGATGGGCCTTTCCCATCCCTGGCTCTGAGGGGTTTTTAGCCGTGATCTGGAGGGAGTTTGTGCAGGGACGGCCCAGTGGACGAGTGGTAGTTCTGGGGGTGGGCCAGCCTCAGCTCAGCCCAAGTGTTTATTATTATTACCCAGCTGAGACTGGAAGGCTTTGCTGTTCCCCAGACCTTCCGGTGACACCTGGGGCAGCCTGGAGGCAAGTGTGGTTTTTCAGGGGAAACTCAAAACGAAACTGACAGATGAATGAAACTGACATGGAAACTGAATCACATCCTGCAGGAGCCCTTGTGACAGGACCCTGTGGAGTTTGCACAGTTCTGTCGCTCTCACAGCGCCAGACGCTCCGTGATTGTTCCTGTGGTTGGGGGTAAGGTGGCTTTAAGTCACCTTTGCACTCCCTGTATTTTGGGGCTAGGGAAGGCCCTAAGTCAGAGCATCCCAAGAGCTATTGTAACTTTCCCTCTCCTTGCTGCAGCCCCATATAGACAGGGGAAGCAGAGAACAGCCATAGTGCAGCACACTGCTGCCACACCAATGACCCCCACACCATACTGGGGGCCTGAGAGCAGGGCCAGTGACCAGGATGTGGGGGGGATTCTTGGAGGGGGGGGCTGTTTCCACCCATTTTAAGGCCTCCTTATACAGCCACAGCATTATAAATGGGCCTTGACATAACTAGAATTAGGGCCTGTTGTGTACAGTTCTCAGTGACACGACAGTTCTGTCATGCTAATCAATCCCAGCTTGCTTTTCAGGGAAGGGTGAGCTGCCCCGTCCCCCACTGCTCTCCACAGGTTTGTGGGAACCGGAGCTCGCCTTCCATGGGGAAACCGTTAGAGAATGAGCAGGCTGACCCAGAGGTGGATTGAGTAGACGGGCTTCTTTATTGCGGTACTTGTTCCTCTCGACCCAATTGTCGAGTAAGCACTGGATTAGTTACAGCACGCTCCTGTTATCTAAGTTAGTATGTAAATATCTACAATCGTTACAACACCCCCAAACCCCTTATTGAGTAACATGAACGCCCACACAATGAATATTAATAGCTATATACTGAATATAATTATCCCCGCCCCTGATTACAGCATTAGCATATTCTACAGATAAATGTATCTTCAAAGTAAAAGTTCTTTACAATAATTGTAGCCACAAATGCCCTGGATGAGCAGTTTGCAGGGAAGGGAGGAAGGGGCCCTGACCCCGAGCTTGTTCATGTAGCTAGGAAAGGAAGGGAGGGGGAATATAACAGTGCTTTACACAAAGATATCCTTTAGATCCCCACATTCCTTATGCAGCTGCAAGGCTTATCAATCCTTAACAAGGGGAAGGGAAGGCAGAGGGGTAGCACTTTATCAGGGGTACCTGCACTTTATCAAATGCAGAAGTGGTGCCTGCTCATGGCTCGGCTCCCTAATACCATGTCTGCACACCAGCGGTTTCCCAGGTCTCTGCTTCACCCTTACATATCCCAACAGAAACGACATCTATTAAGAGACACAGCATTGTGATGTTGTGACAGCATCGCCATAGGCCGAGGCTGGACCAGCCTCTAGCCGCACTTCAGAACAAGGTGGTCGGTTCCATCCGCTTTAGGGCTTTCTGTTGCTCCCACGGCTGCTGTATCTTAATGCTGCACCTGGAAATCCACATAGCGAGGTTTGTAGTGAACTTCAAAGAGGGCTCTGCTCTTCACCTTACTGTTTGTAGTAAGTAGCATCGAGAGGCATTATAGAAGCATAGGACTGGAAGGGACCTTGAGAGGTCATCTAGTCCAGTCCTGTGCACTCATGGCAGGACTAATTATCTCTAGACCATCCCTGACAGGTGTTTGTCTAACCTGCTCATAAAAATCTCCAATGATGGAGATTCCACAACCTCCCTAGGCAATTTATTCCAGTGCTTAACCACCCTGACAGTTAGGAAGTTTTTCCTAATGTCCAACCTAAACCGCCCTTCCTGCAATTTAAACCCATTGGGTTAATGAGAACCATTTTTCTTCCTCCTCCTTGTACCAACCTTTTATGTACTTGAAAACTGTTATGTCCTCTCTGTCTTCTCTTCCCCAGACTAAACAAACCCCCTTTTTTCAAACTTCTCTCATAGGTTGTTTTCTAGACCTTTAATCATTTTTATTGCTCTTCTCTGGACTTTCTCCAATTTGTCCACATCTTTCCTGAAATGCAACACCCAGAACTAGACACAATACTCCATTTAAAGCCTAATCAGCGCAGAGTAAAGCGGAAGAATTACTTCTTGTGTCTTGATTACAACACTCCTGCTAATACATCCCAGAATAATGTTTGCTTTTTTTGCAACAGTGTGACACTGTTGACTCATATTTAGCTTGTGATCCACTATGACCCCCAGATCAACCAGGATCAGGGTCCTGTTGTGGTAGGTGATGTGCGTATGCATATGTTGTAGGTAGATCTGTTTCCTGCTGAGGTGGAGAAGCTGTGGAACCCCTTGCCAGAAGATGTTGGGAAGGCCAAGGCTATAACAGGGTTCAAAAACGAAATAGATAAGTTCATAGAGGATAGGTCCATCAATGGCTATTAGTCAGGATGGGCAGGGATAGTGTCCCTAGCCTCCGTTTGCCAGAAGCTGGGATTGGGTGACAGGTGATGGATCACTTGATGGTTACCTGTTCTGTTCATTCCCTCCGGGGCACCTGGCATTGGCCACTGTCGGAGGACAGGATACTGGGTTAGATGGACCTTTGGTCTGACCCAGTATGGCCGTTCTTCTGTTCTTAAGCTTGGTCAGAAGGGAGGCTCCTGCAGGATGTTCTAAATGCCATCACTCTTTGGGTCATTCTGATCTCTCCAGCAGCTCGCTCTGCAGCTGAGCCCCCCCTCCCCCCCAGAGTACTTTGTCTCAGGCTCTCACACACTTTGTCCTAGACTTTGTGAGCTGCACTGTCGCTGAAGAGAGCGGCTGCCATGGGTGGAGATGTGGTTGCTGGAGTAGCTGTTGATAGCTTTGAAAGTTTGGACCGAGGGCTTAAATTACCAACAGAAGAGGACTGGGAAGGGGACACATTGGTGATGCGCTGAAGGAGGCTCAGCATGCTGAGGAGGTCGGACATTATATTCTGCATAAGTTGCATCCTCTGGGTTGCTTCCACCTTTAGCCCCAGACAGAGTTATCACAATCCAGCTAGGAGGTGATAACAAACAAAGGGCGCACGGGGACCAAGTCCTCCTCCAGGAAGAGCAAGCTGGTGATAGAAGAAAGCATTTTTCTCCACTGTCTCTCCCCAGTCATGGAGACTGACTGCAGGGGTGTGGGGCAGGTGTCTTCGACGGTGGAGAGGCTTGTGTCTTCCCAACCAGCATCGCCTTAGCCTTGCTCAGTCCTGCAGTTTCTGTGGGGAAAAATCTGAAAAGTCAGGACAGCTGTGTGACAAGCAGGAGGAGTGGCTGTCTTCTTACACTCCTGACCGTGTTGATGCAGCTGCTGTTATGAGCAGCAGAGAAGACACAGTTATACAAATCACAAACACCCCGTGGATCTGAGACTAGAACCTTGGCCATTGTTTCCAACGCACAGGCCTCTGACACTTGAACCAAAGAAGATCTCCCCTAACTGCTCCTCGTAGTAGGTCAGTTATCCTGTCTGTGAGCTAGCCATTGCCAGTCAACATTATGTACGTGTGTAAGGGGACTGTTGCCCCCTTACTAACATTCAGTGGGGTGTTTTAGTTACTAGCTCCCAGTACTAAAAAGAGAGAAGGGTCAATGGGGACTCAGGACCCTGAGACTGACAGCCCCCAGGAACAGTGGGGAGAGGCCAATGCTCCAGGTCAGCCTGAATGACAGGGCGGGCAGGCTAATCAGGGAGTCAGGAGGCCAGGGAGGTCCCGTCCTCCGTGTGAGCTGGACTTGCCTGGATCAGACAGAGTGGGGCCGAGCTAAGGAGAAAGCAGGGCCCCAAGCTGAGCTGGGGAGCAGAGCTGTGCCAGATCCAGAGGGACCAGAAAAGCAGCCCCGACAGAGCAGACCCTGTCCTGGGAGCAGAGCTGCAGCAACCAGAGCCAGAGGGGCCAAAGAAGCAGCCCAGGGAGCAGGAGGCAGAGCAGCAGAGACCGAGTGGTGGAGCTGGGGCTGGAGCAGTCCGGAGCTGGGTGCGGTGAGCAGCTGGGGAGAGCGAGGGGGACCCTGGGCAGCGGGCCCAGCACAGGGAGACGCCTCAGCCAAGAGGCTCTGCAGGCCAGGCTTGGATCATAACCCCGACAGGGCTGGGGGCGACACTGCGTAGACGGGTCCTACCACTTAGAGCCTGAGAGCCTGTGGCCACCACCCACAGCATCCCTGCAGCACAGCCAGGGCCGGAGCAGGAGGCCTGGGACTTACCAGGAACAGACTGTGAACTGCCCTGACACTCCAGAGACACTGTTTGTGGTGTTCCCTGCCACAGAGCGGGGTGATGTGTTTCCTTTAACCTTTCCCATTATTCCTTATTCGTTTTAAAATTAATTGTTGATTAAATAACTTGCATTTGCTTTAACTTGTATGTAATGGTCAGTGGGTCAGAGAAGTGCCCAGTGCAGAGAGAGTACCCCGGAGTGGGGACACCCTAGCCCCTGTGCTAGGTGACCACAGCAGGGTTGGGGGTCGAGCCCCCCAGGAATCCTGGGCCCAGCCTTGTTGGGGTTACGAGGACTCTGCCAGACAGGAGAGTGGAAGGGGAGTCCTCAAGGGCAGGGAGGCCACTGAGTAAAGGAAGTGGGAGTGAGGATCCTTTCCCTAGCCCACTTCACTGGGGTAGTGCAGAAGCCAGGAAAGTTCCCCACAATAGCGGGACTGTTCCCCCGCTTACACATGCATGCCACTGCATTACAGTACATGCTTGTGTAACATACTGTTTCAAATTACACTAGTTAAGGAATTGTATTTAGGCTTGAGAGAATTTGATTTTTTTAAATAATTTTGATGGATCGTATCAATGCTTACTTTAAGCATATTCTTCCATTTGATTGATTTAAATTTTCACAGTTCCAAGAAATGATGGGGAGGTGGAAACATACTAATGATTTAATGACTGTAGATGTTGAGATTTTAAAAGTTTAACCTTCTTAACTGTTACACACAAAGTGCCAACACCAAATGTCAAAATATACAAAAGAAATGTCCTTAAATCAAACTCTGAGTTCTCAAACAGCATTTTTCTTTCTTTGCCTGTCTGTAAGTTTCAGTCATTATCAAGGGAAATGTTTTTTGTTGCTGTGTATGATGAAATCGATGTTTAGTGACATTTACCAATAAAAATCTAATTGAAGCCCAACTACGGCACTGAACTATGTCATGTGGTGTGCATGTTCCCGCTGCTGGATGGAACCGCTCAGCTGTGTCTCATAGGCCCTGTAATGTTTGAGCCGAAGCTTTTTAAAGCAGGAGGATCTGAGTTCTGTTGCTGTGAAGTTCCTGGGTCTGAAGTGTCATGGGGTGGACTTAGAGGCTTGGGAGACACTTTTTAGTGAGTGGCTTGGCCCAGAACTGGGACTCGGGAACTCCTGGGATCTAATCCCAGCCCTGCCACTGATCTGTCGGTTTGGACATGTCTGTTTCGTCTTCCTTTGTTGTGTAAAATGGGGAGTGATGCTCAGCTCCGAGGGTGCCAGGAGGCACAATTAGCTGCTGTGTCTCTGAGAAGTCTGTGCTGGTTGGTTTGTGGTAGGTGGAACGTGCAAAGAGCCTCATTTGTGTAATTCTCTGGGCTGCAGCACTCGGGCCTTCGGGCTGCTCGTCGGAGAAGCATTTGGATTAATTACTGCAGAATCCCAGGAATCCTAAAGAACTGTCTTGGCTGAGGTGGGGTGGGGGACCAGCTCTCACTCCCTAGAAAATGCCTCGTACAGGTGGTGCAATTCATAGCACCTGACAGCTAAACTCCTGCCACTTGCCTTCTCGAGGCAGAGCTGTTCTGAACTGGAAGTTTGGGTGTGAATGATGGGTGTCTGGAGCCTTATAACTCGATTGATCCAGGCAGGTGGGACTGCCTGCCATGGCTAACAAGTCCATGTAGGACAAGGGAACTCCGACTTCCAACCAGGAACATCAGGTCTGGCCAGGTGGTGTGAAAAGTTGTGCCAATCACACAGGCTCTGTGGGCCTTCGTTTTTCAACCAGACGCAGGGTACGTTGGCCAGAGAATACAAGGTCTAGTAGTCCCGGGGCAAAGAAAGATCCCGAAAGAGGTAGTTTGAGATGCTGAAGGAGAACATGAAGAAGGTTGGAGTCAGCTTGGAAGATGCACTCGACAGGAACGCTTGGAGACAAAGAACAAGCGCCCCCAACCCCAACTAAAACGGGACAAGGGGAAGGTGAAGAAGACGGCAGAAGCACACAGCAGCAGCTGTCCCGGAGTATCAGATAGATGCGGGGAGGGATGCCACCTTCACCCCCTCCCCCCCGCCAATCCCTTTGGGTAAATAATGCTGCTGACCACATATTTGCCAATGCTGCTGTATGTTAGAGCCATCCAAGATGAGGGATGTGGGCCTGTCTCAGAAGGGCAGAGAGTCAGTCCTAGAATGATGGCACTATCATCCTTGGGAGCATGGTACCAAGCGAATAAATATCGTAAAGGTAGGGGCCTTGCTGGCTTATCCATCCCTCTGTAAAACACGGTGAGCACCAGTAGCCCGATATCATAGTCCAGTAAACATCACTGCTCAGTACATTGTGCTTGTTTGTAAAAGCACTTTACGAGCCTCCTGTATGAATGAATCACTCCTTCGTTATGTCCCATTGTGAGCTACTCCTGTTTTACTGAGGGGAAAACAACTTCTCTGTGCTGTCGTGAGACACCCTGAATTATACCCAGGCCAGATAAGAAACACGGTAGCTTTATATTTTCTATATAATCATTATGCTAGAGAGCCCTCCAGACCGGCTATGCCATAAGGAAATCCCTGGAGAGATACAGACTTCCACTACAGCTATTGGACTGTATAATTGGACACGTTTTACTCCATGGCCGTGAAGTCTGGGGCCCAGCTTTGACAGACAGTATCTAAATCCCAGTATAGAAACACTCTGTCTATAGTTCTGCAGACAGATTCTCCGTGTACACGGGCGCTCCAGCAGCCAAGGTTACAGTGCAGAGCCGGGCCGGTTTTCCCCTTGACAGTCAGCACACAGCAAAGAACACTCTTCTCCTGGGGCCTAAACCGAAACCACTCCAGCCATTGCACAGTCCAGCAGGCTCAAAAATGAAACCCACATGGCGGCGGGCGCTCCTGCTTGTGAATTACTGGGTGGGGCTGGGCCCGGCTTTGCGGGGGAGCCTCAGCTGCAGCTGTCCACTGTGGTGACCTGAGCACGGGAGCTGCGGCCGCTCTGGTACCAGCTGCTGGGGCTGCTGTATTTCATGGTGCGAGGGGATGCTGCATGCTGGGCTCCCACGGCACCGCACGGCGAGACGCGGGAGCGTGGGCTCCACCGGGGCTGCCAAACAGCTGGCTCCCCTGACTGCTGGGGGGTGAGGAGGAGGAGGAAGGCAGGAGTCAGGGGGGCTGCTTGCCGGGGCCCATCCTGGTTCATTAAGTTAAATGCACGAGCCTCGCTGCCTGACCATGGCTCCCACCCATACCGCTGGCCCTGTTTGGGGGGGCAACAACCCCCTGCTCAACTATACCTATGCCTGGGCCCCCCCTCCCCTCGCCAGCTCTGCTAACACCCCTCAATCCTGACCCACAACCCGCTCCCACCCACAGTTCCACCGATATCCCTCACTCCTGACCCACGGGGCCCCTGCTGTTCCGTCGTGGCTTTCCCCAGGGCAGATACAGATAAACACAGGAAATTTATGCCCAAGTGTGCGGTGGTGTTTGATGTGGACACATGGGGGCCTGGAATGAGACCCATCAAACTCATTCTCCTTAGAGGCCTGCATTAGAATTTAACCTGGCGTCTGTGGGACTGAGCAGCTAACTGCACCCATTGAAACCCTGTCCCACGCGGCTTTAGAGCATCCCTCCGGCAGCTGCCCTCTATGTTCCTGGTCGGGCTCCCTGTGTCTCTTGCGTCCAGTCCTGCTGCAGCCATCTGCTACCTTCCCCAGACAGCGTTTCCTCTTGGTAGCCACTGGTGGGGAGACGTTGGGATTGCCTTTAATCAGCAGGACAAAACAACCCCCTTGTTACAATGCCATGCCATGTCACCACTTTTCCCTCTCTCTCCCACGCCGTGCTGAGATGTCAGCACAGGGTGTGTCATAGTCTCCCATCACAACTCAGGCCCAAGATAAATGCGTGGCTTTAATCGCCCTACAGGCTAGGCTTGCTGGTCATGTTGTAATTAACTGGCTAATGTGTTTGTGTGCCACTCTGCTTTAGTGGCCAGAGGCTTCTGCAAGATTATTACATCAGCTGGTTAATGGTGATTATGCCGCAGTTCAAGTGATAGGCGGGTGTTCTGGACTCTGGGGTACTGGGTTTTATTCCTTGATGGGGCATGTACGCCATGTATCTGACAGCTGTGATATCTGGCTCTGGGCAGCTGCAAGCTCACTTGTGAGGCAGATCCATAAACAGTAGAACTATCCCATGAGTTCCAGGACCGTTGGTACTTGTCCTTCATAAACATGCCTGCATGTTGTGATTAAAATTATCACTAAATCAAACTAAGAAGGGATCAGCTCTTGTTAATATCCTGGCCCTCGGCAAATTTGTCCCCTTGATTTCACAGTTATGTAAGACATTATCATTTCATGTGCAGACAGATTGCATTTCATGGTGGCACTAATTCCGCATGCCCTGATTATGCCACAGTATCTTGCAGCTGCTAGGAGAGCTTTTTCCCCCTGATGCTCTGTAGTTGCTCTGAGCACACCGTTCCCTGGCTTATCAGGTGTCTGCTTCTATCTCCTCATGTCAGGGCTTTTCAATCATCCAGTGCCTAGGGTGCAGGACCTGAAATGGGAACAACGCAAGGTGTTAGCAGCTTGTCTCTGTATTCAGGCTAATTATGTTCTAAACAGACATCTGTGTTGCCCACTGACGTGCTGTTCAAAGCTGATGGGTACAGGCACATTCAGGAATCGGGTTTCTCAGTGGGCCGCAGATTTCAGAGTTAGCATTTCATCTGGAGAACAGTGAAGCTCTGGTGGGCAGTGCAGGCTTATTTCATTTCTTTCTGCATCAGCATGCCCATCAGAAACCATTCTAGTGGGAAGACGTTATTACTGTAATTGACATTTTATAGCAACTGGGTAAGACTAACTTAGGCTGTTACACATTGCAGGGCACATCCGTTGTGTGACGGTGAATATACATGTCTTCGGTTATGAGGAGTGACTTGCCATGCCAAATTACAGAAGTGGGATCCTTTCTAGTAATATTTTACTTGTAGATCTTTCATCTTACAGCACCACTGACATGCAGCAACCTCTGGGGTGGAGGGTGGCACTGAGTACAGGGGGACAGGTGTTGGGAGGGTGGATTTCTTTTCACCCTGGACACTAGGACAAATTCTCACTTATACAAAAAATGCCAAAGGGTCTCTTACAGATACGGAAACCAAGGCACACAATTGCCCACGAACAAAACCTTATGTTTTTTAAGGTCATATACACACTGTAAACAGGTTTCAGAGTAAACAATCACTCTTTATATTAAAGCTCCATTGCAAAAAGTTTATAAAGGGTTGATAAATGATGGCTAGATGTTATAAGCACGTTAGATGGTTATAAGCATATCAGTAAGAAGGTGTTATCGATGCAACCTATTGACATGCTGGACTGTATAACAGAGGATTCACCATGTATTGAAACATCTACTAATCTGCAGCTACTGGAAATGGAACTTACAAACAAAGTGTGATCCTGTAAACTCTGCATGGAACCGGATTTATGCAGCAGGTCTCGGAGTCCCAGTAACCTAGACACTCAACGCACCTCATTCCTCAGGCGTTTGTCTCAGGTTGCTGTCTAACAGTGTAGAATGTTTGGGGGTGAACAGCAAGCAGATTTTGAGACAGAGAAGAAAACGAAAACCAGAGATGGTGCTGGGGGGGCGTAGTAACAGGGTTATATGAATGTGTAGCAAGATCTTTTAAAACAGATCAAACATTCTGTGTTAATGCTCCAGAGCTGGGACTGTCTCTTACTTTGTGTTTATACAGAGACCAGCTTGATGGGACCTTGATTCTGACAGGGACCCTTGGGTTAAAATAGACGTTAGTGAGTTCCCATGCAAGTTCCCTAGAGAAGTGTAGAGAGGGAGTGTTATCTAGCAGTTAGAGCAGTGGGGCTGGGAATTACAAGACTTGGTTTCTTAGAGACTAACCTTTTTGCGAATACAGACTAACACGGCTGTTACTCTAAGACTTGGTTTCTATTCCAAGCACTGCACTCTCTGAACAACCTCTCTGAGCCTCAGTAAAATGGGACTAATGCTACTTACTCACCTTTTGGAAAGTCGTTGGAGATCGTGGGAGGAACAGTACCCATAGATAAAGTATTATTGCTATATAGACAAGATGCCCAGTGGCATGGGACATTGTTCTTCTTCGTGAATGTACTGTCTGACCTATCCTGATGCATGAATCATCTGCTCAGGCTGTCCTATCGTGACTCAAAGTGGAATTGTTAAATGAGTCTCTGTCAGTCCAGCTCTGTTCATATCCTGGGTCTTTTCAGTCAGTAATGTCAGGTGTGGGACACTTTGGTTACTGGGTTATTTTGTAATAGAATTTCACGAGCTCGTCTCCGCCTTGTTAGAAGAATGCGAGACGGTTATCAGTGAATCACATTTCTGGAGCTGTGACCCGTGATCCATCTAGTCCAGTAGCTTCTCCCTGGTGGTGGCTGGTGCCAGATGATAGAAGAAGTTGTAAAAATCCCCTAATAGACAATTCCACAATGACATGTGTAACTCTAGCACCCTTGTGGCCAAGTTGGAGTCTGCTCTGCAGGCAGCTCTGGCCAAGACAAGGCACGCGCAGGAACACAGCAGGGAAAGTCCCTTCCACCCAGGGGCACCTGTTCCAACCCTCCCGGAGTAACACACGCACCCTGGAATAGTACAGTGAATATAGGATAGGGAAATATTTATTTACATAGGGATGAATGGAGAAAAACAACAGGGGAGAAGACTGGGGAAACGGTAAAACAGGGTTATATGCAACACGAGGCCCCATGGGCCCCGCGGTACCGCAATGCAAAAGGGCAGACACCAAGCAATGGGTCTACACTCAGACTTCAGGAGTCCTGGGCAGAGTTCCAGTCCGGCAGCAAGTCTTGGGTGCTCCTGGCCAATAAACTTCCTCCAACGAACCCCTCCGGTGCCCTTAGCCTCTGTGTTGCAGTTTCCTGTCAGAGGGGAATAATGGCACTTCCTTTGTCTCTTTAGACTGTAAGCTCTTTGGGGCAGAGACTGTCTCCCACCATGTTTGTACAGCACCTAGCACATTGGAGCCCTGATCTTGGTTGAGGACTCCAGGTGCTACTGTCCATCCAAATAATAAAAACATTTCTGGGGGGGGGTATTTGATTCTTCTGCCCACCAGTGCTGAATCCAGCCCAAGTGTCTCAGGGTAAGTCTACACAACAAAGAAAAAACCAGGGCTGGGCCGTGCCAGCTGACTCGGGGCTGCGGGGCTGTTTCACAGCTGCATAGACTTCTGGGGAAACCTCCCACCACGCAGGGTCCTAGAACCTGGGCTCCAGCCCGAGCCCAGACGTCTACACAGCAATGAAGGAGCCCCGCAGCCTGAGCCCTGCGAGCCCGAGTCAGCTGGCATGGGCCAGCTGCTGATGTCTAGTTGGTGTGTAGACGTACCCTCCAAGTCAAGATGGCAGCTTCCTATTTGTTAAGTGTTCTCCTATAGAACTTCCATACTGCACTAATTTCCCTTTGAGGCCTGTTGCCCTTTATGGTGTCATGTTGATGGCTGCTCAGTAGACCAAGGATAACGAAATCCCCTCTCTAACAAGGATCTTTGTGTTAATCAAACTGAGCTGCTCTCGGTCCCTGAGAACTTCTCTGTTTTCCAGGGAAACCGAAGTAGCAAATTCATTTCAAAAATGTTTTAATTAAAAACTTAAAATCTCTTGAGGACAGAGTCTGAGTCATCAGCAACTGCATAATTAGAATTGAAGAGCCTGATTGAAGGCCGGGGCTTTGGCTGTTCTGGGAGAGTCCGGAACAAAGGGGTCAGGGGATCAGAACTTCTGCATTCTAGTCCCAGTTCTGCTGGATGACCCTGGCCAAGTCACGTTGCTGCTCTGTGCCTCTGTTTCCCCACTTGGAAAATGAGGATAACACTGAACTACCTCAGACAGGTGTAAGTAACTGGCAGCTCACCAGTGAATAATGCCTGTAAAGCACTTTGAGAGCCTTGGATGGCAGGTGCTTTAGAAGCACCAAGTTTGCACGTTTGAGCATTGAAAATGTTAAAAATATGGGGTCTGATTCTACTCTTGGGTGTAAATTGGGAGTCATTCCATTGAAATCAGTAGGATTACACTGGTGTAAGTGAAAGGGAACTGGGTATAGGGGCGCTCCCTGCAATGGAATGGTTCAGAGAGATAAAGGGAGACAATGGCCTTTTCCAGAGTGTCATGTGACTGGGGAGAGCATCCGTAGGGATTTCCCGAGCGGCTGCTCTTCTGGGGCGGTGGGGAGCCCAGAAACCCTGCGGCAACTCAGGGGAAGCTTAGCAGCTGCGGTGATTGTGACTGTTCCCCATCGGTCCCTGCTCACTCTTGCCTCGCTGTGTGGGTTCAGCAGCTGGAAAGGGGGGGAGTTCATTCATCCCCACACAGGACAGCACTGGAGACGCTGAACGGTCAGGGGCCCTCATTCTTCTGGTGGGACTCCACTCAGAGTTACTCGTGAGGTGCACCAGTGTGACTGAGAGGAGAATCAGGACTCGAATGTCATTGCACGCTGCCCTGGCACTGACTGCATACCAGCAAGAGAACTAGAGAGCTAAAAAGCATGAGTCTCTGTTTGAGCTGAAGGAGCAATTCCATGAGCTAGCCGTTGTAGTAGACTTTATCCTCTTACATGGATTAGCCACTAGCGGGGGATAAAGACTTATACACCGCATGCGTTGGGGTTACCTTTGCAGCCCATAGATTCATTACAAAACGGCCAGGGGGAATGGATAAAGCGGAGAAATGTTGAGGCCTGAGGCATGATAATTGGAGCTGTGCTCGCCAAGCCCACTGCACAGGCCTGGTAAAGGGGGTGATGAACCTGGCCAGGGTTTGTGAAACCCACTGGTGAATGAGTGTTACAGGTCCCCTTCTGTGAGGGTCTGCCGAGGATACGAGTTGTTGCGGTTCCAAGCTATTGGAGCCTGATTCTGTAGCTCATGCTGTTACCTCTGGAGGTCCGGGTTCAAGCCCTGGTGTGTCAGCCTAGAGGGAGGTCATCTAGGGTTGCCAGGCATTTGGTTGTCAAAACGGGACCCTGGCAGCTCCGGTCAGCACCGCTGACTGGGCTGTTACAAGTCTGGTCGGCAGTGCAGTGGTGCTAAGGCAGGCTCCCTGCCTGCCCTTGTCCATGCGGCTCCTGGAAGCCGCCGGCATGTCCGGCTCCTAGGCGTAGGAGCGGCCGCTGGGACTGTGTGCGCTGCCGCTGTCCTGAGTGCCGGCTCCACAGCTCCCATTGGCTGGGAACCGCGGCCAATGGGAGCTGCAGGGTCAGCGCCCGCGGCTGTGGGCAGCATGCAGAGCCCCCTGGCCCCTCTGCCTAGGAACGGACATGCCGGTTGCTTTCAGGAGCCTCCTGAGGTAAGCACCGCCCGGCTGGAGCCCACACCCTGAACCTCCTCCTGCACCCCAGCCCTGAGCCCCCTCCCACAGCCAAACTCCCCCCCAGAACCCACAACCCATACCCCCTCCTGCACCCCAACCCCCTGCCCCAGCCCTGAGCCCCCTCCCACACCCCATCCCCTCATCTCTGGCCCCACCCCAGAGCCTACAATCCCAGCTGGAGCCCTCACCCCCTCCTGCACCCCAAACTCCTCATCCTCAGCCCCCAGCCAGAGCCCTCATCCCTTCCCATACCCCAACCCCCAGCCCTGAGCCCCCTCCTGAACCCCTCATCCTCAGCCCCATCCCAGAGCTCACACCCTCTCCTGCACCCCAACCCCCTACCCCAGCCCAGAGACCCTTCCCATACCCTGAACCCCACCGTCCCACCCCTCACCCTGGAGCCTGCACCACCAGTCCTCACCCCCCCCCGCCCCAAATCCCAACCCTCTGCCCCAGCCTGGTGAAAGTGAGTGAGGGTGAGGGAGAGCGAGCGACAGAGGGAGGGGGGATTGAGTGAGCAGGGGGCGGGGCCTTGGAGAAGGGGCGGGGCAAGAGTGTTTGGTTTTGCGCGATTCAAAAGTTGGCAACCCTAAGGTCATCGCATTTGTTCAGTGCTTTCCAGTGCAGCAATGGCCTTTGGGTTGTGTGGGGGAAATGGAAGCTGGCGAGCTCCTGCGGAATGGAGCCCGTTCGGGTCTGGGCCCCTTTCAGCAGAGCCACTCGCCATCTGCTTTCTATCCTGTGCCTCTGTGTCTTTAAAAACTCATCTCCAAGCCCCTGGGGGTTTCACCTCCTGAGTCCAGAGGATTAAGCACACCCAAGGGCAAACCTCTGTGAATGTTAATGAACTAGGTGCTAGGCCAGCAAGGTCCAAGCATGCTCAGAGGGGCCATCATGATTCGCTTACTAAAGGCAATCACAGCTGGCTGATGGGATTAGGTTTGTTTTTTTTATCATTCCTTCTCGGTCCCGCCATCCATTATTTGTAAGGCTGCAGAGCTGGATGCCTCTCAGTGTAAGGTCACTAAATGCTGTTCTAAGCTTCCGGGCTGCGTGTGTTTCGATCCCATAGGAGGTGTGGTTGCATTCGGAGTCAAACAGGTCAGTCTGGGAAGATGGGGGTTGGGTGTGTAAATTAAATGAGATGCGAACGGGATGACATGACTGTTCTATCTCCCATCACTCTTCAGAAAGAGCAGATGTTTTTGCCCCAAGTTTCCTCTCTGTTGCCTGCTGCTCAGTGACTGTCCTGCACTCCAGAAGTGGCCACGTTTCACCAGCGCTCACTTTGGGGTCCTCCGGGCGCATTTCCTGCCCCTAGCGTGTCTAGAATGGCATGTTCTCTGTCTGGAGCCCATTGATGTGATCCCTTCGGTTCCCTATGTGTAATTCCTCCCCAGAGATTCCTCCTGGGATCGGCTGGTTTCTGGCAGCGCCAGGGGCTTGACAGCTGCGTAAGTCTGACAGGCCGCAGCTCCTGGGAAGGAGCTCTGCTGTTAGACTCAATATGTGTTTAACTCTGACCCATCAAAGCAGGGTGGGCGGCCGCTGACAGGTGACTTCAATAGTTTAAAGGGAAAAATGTATATATATATAGAGAGAGAGAGAGAGATTTCTCTAAAGCAGCTGTAACCCTCTCCTCCCCAGCCCCTGCCTGGGAACGTCTGCTGCCATCTGCCCCTTGGAGACGATGCAGCTTTTCATGCCTCTTTCCACTCACTGGCATTCAAAGCAGAGCCCAGAAATAGCTCACCAGGAATGTGGATGGCTGCGGTGAGCAAAGCAAAAATGCAGAGCCCCTGGTAGCTTGCTCCCATCCCTCCCACTGCCAGCTAGTCACTGTATTTGCCCTGTGGTGCCCCCTGTTATTTCCTTCTGCCCTCTTCTCCATGGATATAGAGGGCCCTCTGGAAGTGGAGCCCATGTGCCCAAGGTGGATGCCCCTAGTACATGCAGCCTAGCTCCTTAGGGTGCTGGCTGTGTGGCTGAGCATTGCTGGGTGCATAGGCCAGGGGGCTCTCCTGGTGGGGAGAATTCCTCCTTCTCTGTGAGGTAGGGAAATGATTGTCCTAATTATAGAGGGATAAACTGAGACCAGGGATTGTTCGTATTACAGTTCTGTCTTCAGTACCCCGCACTGTGATCAGGGCCCCATCGTGCTAGGTGCTGTCTGTGGCATAACAGCCCATCCCTGCCCTGAAGCCAGACAATGGGCGGGGGGTTGGGTGGGGGGAAAGCAGAGTTCCCATTTTACAGATGGGTAATTGAGACCGCAAGGGATCATTAAGTAACGTGCCCCAGGAGATCAGAGACGGAATCTGGTTCTCTTAGGCTTGATCAAATGCCTTAACCACAGGAGCATCCTTCTAACTTAGTGACTTGCTCATGTTCATGCCACAAGTAGGTGGCTGAGCTGGGACTTGAACCCTCACCTGTGCCTCCTCGCCCTGTCGTGCTGCTCCAGATGGGGTGGTTCTCCTCTCACATCTGCCTCGTTTGCCCCACTGATGGTAGTGGAGTCACTCCTGACTTTCACTGCCTGAAAAGCTGGCTCGATCCGATCTCTGACATGCTGGCTGTGTCTATAGGTATGGCTGCAGCTTCACTGCTCCAGTGCCCGAGACTAGCTAGATGAAAGCTGTGCACGCTGCAATCACAGCCTGGGGTTGCAGTACAGACACAGGCTGTGGAGAGGAGCCCATCCTGGATGTTACAAGTTGCTTACTCGGCTCCCAGGTCCATTAGGGGCTTGGAACACTGAGCACACGGAAGAGAGAACAGCCAAGCAGCTATTGGGATGAAAATAATCCCCTTGCTCTCTAGCCAGTGCGGAGGCTGGAATCTGACTCATCCCAGCACCTCCGGTGCTGTCATCTTCCTCGGAGCCGCTCCCAGCACAGCATGCCAGGTGTCTGGTGTTGCTGTCTCTGCTAATTAAACACGCTCCCCAGCCCGGCGTAGAAGCGAAGCAGCAGTCGGGGGTTAAAGCTCCCTCGCCCACGGCTTGCACCTCTCCCTGTGTGGGAGTGCTGAGGGTGACCTGTGAGGTTTGGTTTGTTTTAAATTTTTTCCCCTGCTTGTCTCGTCACCTGGGAAATATCAGATAGTAAATCTCACCGGCCCTGTTTTGGCCAGTGAGATGGACTTCATTGAAGGGGCATAGGGTTGCTTTCAATCTTTAACAAAGAGCACTTTGCTCCCAACTGAGTGCCAGTTGCTTGAGTTCAATTTGGTGCTTAAGAAATGCCCCAGGATGAGCTGGCTTTTTAAAGAGATTTGAGGATCAGGCTTCCCTATGCCAGGTGCAGCCTGCTTTCCCAGGTGGAGGGACTGCCACCATGGGTCATGTGATGGGAGCTTTGACTAGAAACCAGGCCTGCTCTGGGTAGGTTGAACACTGTCTAAATTCAGGGAGAGAGCTGGCTGCGAAGATGGCGAGGGGACAGGTCTCAAAACCTGCCAGGCAGAAGGCAAATAGACACCCCTTGTTCTCCCTGCTTCTGCAAGTCACCTTTTCAAGAGGTAATTTCTCTTATTAGGTCTAAGTTTCTTGCCTCATTCTGCTGCCTGCACAAGAAGCCAATGGAGATGATTTGCCATGTTATGATCAGGCCCTCTTCCAACTCTGGGTGCTCACCACTTGCCCCGTCTTCCTCCACTTTAAGAACATAAGAATGGCCACACTGGGACAGACCAAAGGTCCACCTAGCCCAGTTTCCTGTCTGCCGACAGTGGCCAATGCCAGGTGCCCCAGACGGAATGAACGGAACAGGTGATCATCAAGCGATCCATCCCTGGTCACCCATTCCCAGCCTCTGGCAAACCGAGGCTAGGGACACCATCCCTGCCCACTTTACTCTTTGCTTGGCCTCTGTTTTGGAACAGTGACCAGTTCTGCTGGGATCTGGCGTGGGAAGAGATCAGCGAATGCAGCTCAAGGAGATCAATGGATAGGAGAAGCCTCTTCCACTTGCCTATGGGAAGGGATATGCTGCTCATTGCTTCGGAGGGTGGTGGGGGGAGAGTGAGGAAGGATGGCCTTGTGGGTTTAAGATAATGGCCTGCAACATCCTGTGTAACCTTGGGCAAGTCACTTGATCTCCTGGTGCCTCTCGTTCCCATTTGTAAAGTGGGGGTAATAAGCTATGCTTAATTTGTAATGAAAGAGGTGCCGGGGCTCAAGCAATGTTTTTACTTTCATAACTGATGCAGCAAGGCCAATGGTGCCGAGGCTAGGGACTGCCAAGCCTAGAGATGAGCCTCCCACAAGCTCTTGCACAAATTAAGCACTGGTAATAAGACTTTCTTCCTGTCTTTCCCTTTGCCTGGTCTGGATTTTGTTTGGTTTGTTTAGCTTGCAAACTCTCTGGGGCAAGTGCTGTCTCTTCCTATGCGTATGTACAGGGCCTTGCCCAATGAGGCCTTGATCTACATTGTGTGTGCGCAAGGGACTGGACTAGATGACCTCTCGAGGTCCCTTTCAGTCCTATGATTCTATACTGTAATATGAATGACAAATAATCATGAGGTGCGTGTTTCTTTGAGGATGCTCTTTGTGGCCAAATCCTTCCTCATGAGGACGCTGCAAAGGAGGAGGCCTATTGCGGGTGCAGATTACCCCACGTCAGCCTAACGTGCGGTTTTTTGCGCTTTCCTTGGAAGCAGCTGGTGCTGCCCACTATGAGAGACAGGACCCGAGGCTAGATGGACCCTGGCTCTGCTCTGGTCTGGCAAGTCCTCTCTTCTTAAACAACAGTGACCTGTCTAGATAGTGAATAAGTACCCAGGAAGGGTCACCTTTTGGCATGTAGAAAGGGCCCCTCTTTGTTCAGCCTGTGAATGCTCCAGAAGCAGGGCTTAATTGGTGCCAGGGCTGAGCCCCGGCACCTCTGGGCCTGGCAGTTCCTAGCCCCGGCACCTCTGGGCCTGGCAGTTCCTAGCCCTGGCACCTCTGGGCTTGCTGCATCTGTTTTGAATGTAAAAAAATTGCTTGAGGCCCTGGCACCTCCTTGCTTACAAGTTAAGCACTGTCCAGAAGCAATGATTGGGAACGGAGGGGGAATAGCCCTGCACTGAAAGGCAGATGGGCTGGATAATCCCATGCTGCTCTTCTGTCTCTAGCATCTATGAGCTCTAAATGCTGCAGGGCGGCAATGCAGGTGGAAGAGGGGGCCTAGCTGGCTCCTGGGATAGCTAATGGAGTGTGGAGCCTCCCACTTGTTAGACTGGCCCAGCTTGGTGATGAAGGTCAGAGTGCCGTTGGGTGGCCTGCGTCGAATGAGGCTGATGCAAATATTCACAGCACAAAACCACTGGAAGCTGCTTTGGTCCAAGGGCAGAATGGGCCGTGGAGACTGAACTGCCTTCACTGCCTTAGAGGTGAGCTCTCCAGGTCAGGGCTGAGGCCCACTGGCAGGGTGGGCTGGCGGAGTCTTGTCCTCCAGTTGTCAATGTGCCCTGGATACACAGAGGGCTCAGGTCCCTGATGGGGAAACATTGGCTGAGAGCTCACGCTCAGGAAATGCCGCAGACACCGTCACGCTTGCTGGCCGTGGCCGTTACCTGAGACGTTGAGCATGCTGCCCAGGAATTGCTTGCAAACAAAGTGACTCATTAAAGGGCAACGGTCACTGAGATTAGCCATTAAACCAGCCACGAGTCCTGGGAATTAGGCTCTATTTATTATTTCAGAGGGAAAAATCCCAGCGGGTGTGATTGGATCTGTAGGTGAAATCTGCTCCTGCTTTCCCATCTGCCCAGCTCACCAAACCCTGCTCCTGGCTCAGCCCTGCCCCAGCTGTTTTCTTCCCGCTTTGTGTAGCAAAGAAGCCCATTCCGTCGCTCTCCTTGCCCGCTGGTGGGGAGGAGTGAGAATCTCCGCTTTGCTCAGTGCCTGCAAGGATTTTTAGCTTGCTGTTTGGAGAGGAAACCGGGTTCTGTCTTTGGCTCTGGCTTAAAGGTGACGTGACAAGGAAAATGGAGCTTGTGCCCCTTTTTTATTTGCTGCTTTTTGGTGGTCTGAAAAGAAACTTGGTAAAAATAATAAAATCTTGCTCGATTTGTTGTATTTTTACACTAGAAATCCAGGTTTCGCCTGCCCAGTGCGGGTATGGGAGGAGCGGAGAGCTGGTGCAATGGTGACATCACAAGAGTTGGAGAGCGAAAGTGGAGCTATTAAGAGAAGGGATTTTAGTCAGATGATTTCAGACTTTGGTTTTGCTACCACCTGTTTAGATTCATAGATTCCAAGGCCAGACAGGACCAGTGTGACCACCGAGTCTGACCCTCCTGTATAACAGGCCAGAGAACTTCCCCCAAATAATTCCTAGAGCTTTTAGACAGACATCCAGTCTGGATCTGAAAATTTCTAGTGATGGAGAATCCACCACAGCCCGTGGTAAATAGTTCCAGTGGTTAATTACCCTCATTGTTAAAAATGTACACCTTATTTCCAGTCTGAATTTGTCTAGCTGCAGCTTCCAGGCATTGGATCTTGATATGTCTTTGTCTGCTAGACTGAAGAGCCATGACCAAATATTTGTCCTCATGTAGGTACTAATAGATGGGGAATCAAGTCACCCCTTAGCCCCCTCTAACTCTAATGTCAAAGGGAACTCGCAAGGAAAGTTCTGGCACCTTTGCTTCATCAGGTATCCTGCAGGAGTGCCTGGTGCACATGCAAAGCCAGGGGGCTTAAACTGGCCATTCCTGACAGGTTAACCCACCCCCCATCCTTTCGTTTAGCTCTTCTCAGGCCTACTTTGTCCATCAGAAAGAAGCAATAAATAAATAAAAGGCCATGGGCCCGATTAGAAAAGATCCTTTTCAAGTGGGGCGGAAGCCCCTGGCCAGGCTTTTAAAAGGGAGCGGCCTGGGGATTCGGAGGCACCCAACCTGCGACGCTTGAAAAGACCCTGATTTCCAGAAAATGCGGAGCAGCCAAGGGGGGAATCCCAGCCCCTTTGCCATGGGAAGCGTGTGTAAGAGGCCAGGGGAGGCTAAGCTTCCCCCGAAAAGGCTGGCCAAGGGCCTTTACGGTGTCTCAGCTTTGGCCCCATTGGAAGAGCTTGGCTGGCTGTAGCCAGGTGTGCGGTGCTGACAAACAGGGGCCGTTCCGCTCGAGCGTTCCCAGCGGAATTTTAATGGCACCTTTAACCAATGAAACCTCCACCGGCTTCTCTCTGCCCTTGGGGAGGAATTGGAAGGTGTTTAGAAGGGAGGTTAGAAGAAGGATTTAGGGAGACAAATGGAGAGGAGATGGGGAGGGGAAGGAGAAGCCACAGAAAGTAGCTGGAAATTGTATACTGACGCCTTTCATAGTGTGAGGCAAGGCGAAATGAAAGGCTCTGGGGAGAGATCAAAAGAAAGTACAGAGAGAGAAAGAGAGAGAGAGAGAGAGAGAGAGAGAAAGAGCAAGAGAGAGAGAGAGAGAGAAAGAGCAAGTGAATGAGCCAGGGAGAGGGATGGATTCCTGATGAGCCAGAATTAGAGGGTTACAGAATCAGCTGAGAGGCAGCTGAAGAAATAAACAGTGGCTCTGGGAGGCAGGGAGCAAACAGACAGGCAGGAGGAGGGGGGGAAAAGCCAGAATAACAGGAGCCTTAAAGCCGAGAGCTGGGAAATTAGAGCAGTCAGGGGTGACTGTTTTAGCACAGGAGGCAAATTGGGATTTTTGCGGGGAGGCAGAGATTTGTGCGGGTGCAGTTTGCAGCTTGAGAGTCCTGGTCTCTGTGAAGGCAGGAGACGCAGCTCCTTCTCCTGCAGCTCTCTGCCCCAGCTGAAGGAGCATCCCCGCACGGAAGTTGCCTGATGGATTGCAGAGCTGCTGTGGACCATCACGTTTGCAATGGTAATGTATTGTCTGGGCGCAGGGGAACACATGGGAGACAGGCTGGAAGTCAGGAGAGGAAGGATGGGCTGGTGGCTCAGGCTTCAGCCTGGGAGAGCGGGGTTCTGTTCCTGGCTCTGCTGCAGACTCCCTGTGTGATCCCAGACAAGTCACCTAGGGGAGGGTTACTCTTAAAAAGCTGGTTTCAGAGTAGGAGCCATGTTAGTCTGTATCCGCAAAAAGGAAAGGAGGACTTGTGGCACCTTAGAGACTAACCCATTTATTTGAGCATAAGCTTTCGTGAGCTACAGCTCACTGCATCCGATGAAGCTGTAGCCCACGGAAGCTCATGCTCAAATAAATGGGTCAGTCTCTAAGGTGCCACAAGTCCTCCTTTCCTTTTTACTTAAAAAGCTGTGCTGGAGCAGCTTTGTGGGGGAGCTTTTCCCGTCCACACAGTGAATCCACCTCTGCCAGAGGCAGTGACTGGGAGAAGCGCTTCTGTCCGTAGTGGGGGGTAGGTTGGTGTATCTGCATCACTCAGGGGTGTGGATTTTTCACACCCCTGGGCGACGTAGTTATACTGATGTAAGTTTGTAGTGTAGACCTGGATCCAGTCTCTCTGTGCCTCAGTTTCCCATCTCTAAAATGGGAACAATAATCTCCCCTTTCTTTCACCCTTTGTCTTGTTTGTTTCGATTGTAAACTCTTCAGGGCAGGGGCTCGCGCTGAATGAAATGGCTGTGACTCCAACTTCCCTCTCCCAACCTGGCTTAACCCCAGAAGGAACAAACAAGATTTTCCATTGTTTCATGTCACCTTCTGCTGAATGGAGGGTAGGTTTATTAAGTGCTGAGGGAAGGTCTGACCCTGGAGCACGTGTGAGTGGCTATCTCCAGAGAAATGAAAGTGGTGTCTAATTTTAGTTTAGGTTTGGCAGCAGCGGCAGCTGTGTCAGGAAGCCTGGCTTCCTCCATCTGGCGTCGCAGGATTGAGCGTCCCACGGACTAGGCGGTTTGTATGCAGTTCACAAGCGGTGGCCGAATACTAGAATGGGTGCAGGCCACTGGATCTCAGGCATCCGTATTCGCAAAAAGAACAGGAGTCCTTGTGGCACCGTAGAGACTAACCCATTTATTAGAGCATAAGCTTTCGTGGGCTACAGCCCACTTCATCGGATGCATAGAATGGAACATATAGTAAAAAGATATATATATATATATATATGTACATACAGAGAAGTTGGAAGTTTCCATACAAACTGTAAGAGGCTAATTAGTTAAGATGAGCTATTATCAGCAGGAGAAAAAAACTTTTGTCGTGATAATCAAGATGGCCCATTTAGACAGTTGGCAAGAAGGTGTGAGGATACTTTAACTTAGGGAAATGGATTCAATATGTGTAATGACCCAGCCACTCCCAGTCTCTATTCAAACCCAGTGTGTCATGGCAGACGCTATGTGGAAGCCCCCATGATAGAGCCCTTTCAGATTCCCCTCCCCGATTTGTGTTTTAACAAGCGAGCGTCTCCTTACAGGTTTGAATGTGGTTTCAAACTCTTTCCAGGGTTGGGATTGGGGTACCCCTCTGCAGTAGCAGAAATGGGTTTGTCTGCTACTGCCCTCTGCTGGGCAGAACGTCCGAAGGGCTTGTGTGTTCGCATGGCAGAGCGATCTCTGTAGTTCACCAGGCAGCGGCCTGGGGCTTTGAGCTGTAGGATGGGAGTTCAATCTCTGAGGCTTGTAAATATCCTTTAGGCCACCAGCTGTTCTGGTGTATTAGGAGGCATTATGTCTAAGGGCAGGAAGATGATGAGACCCTGTCAATGTCAACAATGGAGAGGAATTATTCAGTGCGATCCATGATTTTATGGCAGACATTGACCCCCTACTGACAAGGCAGCATGGAGGCCAGGTTCCACGTGGCCCCAGAGCGAGCACTAGTCATTCTGATTTGCCTTATGTAGGATGCAGGGCTCCATGCTGATCGGTCACACCCACTGAGGTCAGTGGAGTTCCTCGGCATGTGTGGGGGTGTCAGCAGTTTCAGCATCAGGCCCACAGAGTGGAAGGGAGCTGGTTAGGGACATTAAGCAGGTGGGTGGGAAGGCCTGAAACTGACCAGCTCCACCTTCCTTTAAATGTAATGTCCTGTGGTGACAGGAGATGGGAGATGAGGGACAGGCAAGAAAACCATCCCTCGATGGAGCAGAGCTGCACAGGGGGAAGGGTGTAATAGTGCAGCCTGGTGTGTTAGAATACATGCATGCGGCAGCTGGATAAGCAATACAAAGGAGCTGCAGACTTTAGGGCAGGGATGCGAGGGCACTGGGAGGACTGCAAAAGTGTGGGGGGGAAGCAACCAAAATGGGCCAAATGTGGGTGGTGCTGAGACCCCATGTGCCAAGTCACAACACCACACACTCCCAGCTGCCCCTCCGTCATCACAGCAGGGAAGGGGTTCTGCCATTGCATCACCCAGCTCTCGTCAGGGGACAAGGGGGAGCTGGGCCCCCTGGATCCCTCCTCGTTGCGCCCCTGCCAAGTTCAGGGCCTCAGAAGTGTGTGAAAGGGGCGATGGTTGTTTGGTGCCATCCCCCATCTCCGGCGCCTGTGCTGGGATGCCAAAGAGCGCCCTAGAGGGATGGCACGAAACAAAGTGGCTATTGGCTTGCAGTTTGATATGGCAGCTGAGAAAGTTAATGTGACTTTGGGCTTCATACATGGCTGTGTCCATATTAGCATTTTATGGACCTGTAATTCTCATGGGCGCAGTTCCACCTACAGTATCAATGGCAGACCCTGTCGTGTAGCTGGGGAGTAAGGCTCATCATGGTAAAAACACCTGAGCCTTAACTACACTAGAACCTCTGCTACTGCTATTATAGGTGGAGCTGAACCTGCTGGGGAATTATAGTGGAGACCAGGCCATTAGAGGCTGATGTTGTGGAGCAGGGACGTGATCCTTTCCTTTGTGGCCCTGGTGGGACTGCAGCTGGATCACTGCAGTCCGTTCTGGGCATTTCAGTGCAAGACAGATGATGCTTTGTCGATTTCACACAAGAGAAACATGGGGCTAGACCAGTGCTACTCAGACCTCAGTGGATCAGGAGTCAAATTAGCCATCAGCACTACCCAAAAGAGCCACAGGAGTGTGAATTCATTGTTTCACTCAGTAGAGTACTATATTCCCTAGCCTCTGTTTGCCCGAAGCTGGGAATGGACGACAGGGAATGGATCACTTGATGATTACCTGTTCTGTTCATTCCCTCTGGGGCACCTGGCATTGGCCACTGTTGGAAGACAGGATACTGGGCTGGATGGGCCTTTGGTCTGACCCAATATGGCCGTTCTTATATATTTGTATTTAAACAGTATAGTAGGGGAAATATTTAGTTAATTTATATATTAATTAACTAATATTTAGTTTAGATATATAAATAAAATAATACTTGGTCAGTCATTTTGCTGTGAGAATTATATATATTTAATTACTCTGTGTGTGTATATATACATATATAATTCTCACAGCAAAATGACTGACCAGGTATTATTCTTTTATCAACTACAATTGGTTAATAACAAAGTAAAAGCCTCCTGATCGGCTAATAACTTAGACGGGTTAATAATTAAATCGCACCATGTTTTAATATCATGTGCTGCAAAGAGCCGCAGGAGACGCATTAAAGAGCCGCTTGCGGCTCCCAAGCCTCGGTCTGAGTGTCACTGGGCTAGAGGGACAGACCGGCTTGGGAAAGATTAAAAGAACTGGACAGTTTGGAGAAGTGATGGCCAAGTGCGAGAGAAGGGAGGAAGGATGATGACCAGTTTACAAACCAACTGTAGCGAGCAGCGCATGCAGTGTTGTTGTCGCTGTGTCAGGGCCCAGGATAGCAGAGAGACAAGGTGAGGGAGGGAATATCTTTTATTGGACCATCTTCTGTTGGTGAGAGAGACGACCGTTCAAGCCACACAAAGCTGCTTTCCAGATGGGTCCCTGTGTAACTGGCAGCATCCAAAGCGTTAACGATGAGTTAAAACTGGGGGAACACGGCTCTGTAGGCTCATCAAAGAAAATGCTGGATAAACAATCTAGAAGGGGATGGCCCAGCACTTAATTTACTGGAACCGGCCTCTCTTAATTCGAGAAGTAGTTCTTTACGAATCCTGGCTGGGTGACAAAACGTATCAAAGGGCAAGATGTGCTGAAGTATCAGAAAAGAGCAGGCCCATAAATCAGCGGGCAGTGGGTGCTGCTTTGCAAACAGCCTCCTTGCAGCACTCTTCATGCCAAGTCTGTTGGTGATCAGAAATTCTGCCACTGCAAAGGGTTTGTATCCAGTGGCTCCATACGGCTGATTGCTCCCTGGACCCGAGCAGTTTCATGAGCCTTGCGCTGATGCAATGAGAAGCTGATGTCTGAGACACCTCCCTGCCCTGCCCTTCCCAACCAGCACCCTCTCAAAGTTAGCATTGCAAACCCCGGTGGGGAGCATGCCCTCCCCAGCCAGTGTCCAGAGGCAGGAGCAAGGAGTCCTGGCTCTGCCAAAGACCTGCTGTCTGGGGTACGTCACATCCCCTCTTCGTGCTGCGTTTCCCCCCTGTGGAATATTGATGCCTCTTTGGTAAAGTGCTATGAGATCTACAGATAAATGTGCGAGAAGGGCTATGGATTCCCATGACTAATCAGAGCTCCTTATGTTTTTTGTGGTCTGCTAGCAGCCGGATGTCCAGATTTTGACCAGCTGCATCTTGGCACTTGGTGATTAGCACATGAGAAGAGCCTAATATCACGAACCTGCCGTGACACCATGAGCAGGGGGCATCATAGGGAGCGAGGAGCCATGGCTGGGGTATTCTGCAGCCCTGCAAAGCCTCATGGGGTTATTGAAGCATGGGCACAATTTAGGGCAGCCCTAAGGCCAGAGGCCTCATCAGCCCTACTCTCCTGAATAAGCAAGATGCAGAGCTCTGGCCCTGCAGTGGTGCAAGGATGAATCAGGCCCAAAGAAGGGTTCGATCTGGCTCCTGAAATGAATGAGGACCCAGTGGGGTGACATGCTCCCTGTGGGTGGCAGGGCTGGTAGGACATGGTTCACCCCTTCCTGTTTTCTGGGTGTCAGTTTCTTAGCTTCATGTTTGGAAGCACAGAGCATTCCTCTTGGTGCTTCCTCGGGATAGCTCCCCCGCACCCACACTGTGTCCTAGGCGTGAGGAACAAGCGGTCCTTGGGAGGGAGGGATCTGAGTTGGGCATTGGGTGGTCTGTCTGCGTTCAGTGCTGCTGCGGGCACAAGCCGAGATTTCCCTCCCCTGGCCAGGCTTTGGCTGCAGAGCGCTTCCAAAGGCAGATGGCTTCTGTGCCACCTTTGGGCTTTCATGGTGGCTACAGATTCTGCCCCAGAGCCCGTTCCTAGTGGAGTGCAACGGGGGCTGCACCATCAGAAGTGCAGTCAAGACTTTAGTCTAAAGTCCTTTCTCCCCATCCAGTAGCTGCGGTCCAGAAGGGAATTAAAGCTCCATATGGCGCCTCTCAAAACAGGCAGCAGGGCAGAGGACGTGGCAGGATTAGATCCACGCTCCCTGGCTGAAGGTGTTTGTCACTCGACTTCTCAGCTCGGGAGGCTGGTTCGATCCCCGTTGCTGCTCAGTGTTCAAGTGGCAGTGACATTCATCTCGGGCCAGGAGGCTGCAGCCTTTCCTTTCAGATGTGGACGGTGGAGAGTTCCCCAAAGAGTCTCCCATTACTGACCTGGCCTGGCTCAACGTAGCCGATTAGATGTGACTGAAATGCCACCGGAAGGATGGTGCTTGCATTTGCTTCTCGGGCTACGGAGCCAATACCCAGGCGTAATACAATGTAAAGTCAGTGGTTGCATAACGATTATTTAATATTTACATGACCACAGTGCCTCCCTTAGAGGTCCCCATCAGGATCACTGGGAATTGCGTCTAGGGCTGTGCAAACATATACGAACACATGGCCCCTGCCCCAAAGAGCTTACAGTCTCAGAAGACAATTGACATATGAAGGGCGCGGGAAAGGAGCCAGATAATTTGCTACAACTTTTATATTGAAAAAAATAGTCAAGTGTCCCCCATCTGCGCCTTACGATAACCAGCATTTGGTGCACTGGGTGACAGAGCAGCAGCCGCCAGCCCCCATCTGTGCACACATTACATATGTCCTGGTCTGTCCTAGAACCTCCATCGCGCTTGCCACCAAATCATCAGCACTCCCCTGTTGCACCAACTGTGAACGATTCCCCTGCACTCAGTGGGCTACAGGGACTGGTTCTGCGTGAGGAGTGTGGTCCTGTCTTTCTGTTGGTAGCGCTGGCGATGCTCGGAGTGGGTTGCTCATTGAGGGTAGGGAGCCACAGAGACCAAACCCTGTCGTGCACTCTCCAGCAGGGAGCAATCCACTAGCCCCTGAGTGATGTGTTGATGTCGCCACTAGTTACCGGCCATTCAGCCACACGGGAAGCAGGGCTAGATGCATGTGGCCCACAGCCAAGATTCATTCACTTTCCCTGTGTGGGTCCCACTGGCAGCTCCTGGGCCCTTCTCTGGGGAAGGTGCTGCTGAGAACTCTGGCTTGCTGGGTCCATGTCCTACCTGATGAGGATCACCAATGCCTGCTCGGGTTTCACTTCTCCTGAGGACAGAGGGTAAATCAGTGCAGAGAACTATTATCAATGGTATGTCTGTGGGGCCTTTGTTAGCTATGGCCAACTCAAGTCATCACGGGGAGTAAGCGTGGCCTAGTTGGGAGAGCAGTGGATGTGGGAGCCAGGATCTGCCCATACCTTGCTGGGCAAGTCATGTGGCCTCTCTCGGCCTCAGTTTCCCCATCTTGCTTCTCTCAGAGTGGAAGCTTCATTGGATTTCTTTTGCACCAGAGGGAGGTTCAGTCAGGAACCCCAGACCCAAATGCCTCCCAGCTTTGCTGATCTGGATTCCAATTCCCCTCGCATAACCGTTTGGGTCCATCTCTACTGAGTTCTCTCTCCATCCTCTTCCCCCTCCCCGACCTAGTCATCTTCAAGCATGCGCCGTCTAGGGACCTTATTTTCATTGGGTCATTGTGCTTCTTCCTGACATGGCAGGTGCAAGCTGAGTGTCTTCTGCTGACTCTCCACACAAGGGAGAGCTTCACTGTCTTATGGCTGCTCTCTTCTAGGCAGGCTGGTGGCACACTGAGGGGTGTGCGTCTGGCTCTGGTGCTCTGTCCCTCTTCGATGGCTAGAGAATTTCAGTCGTTTCCAGAATCTAGCCCTGTTTGTTGGTTTGAAATACAGCACACCTGTATCTGTCTTCATTTGTTAACTCCCCCTCCTCGCCCCTTTTGCGCCAGCCTCTCCTCTCACCTGAACAGTGTTTTTGGAAACCTGTGCCACTCCCACACCGCCGAACATTTAAAAATAGCCAGGTGTGATGCACAGATGGGCACAATATCTTTTGCTGTCCCTGCAGCTTGCTAGCCAACCTGGCTCCCAGAGCTGAGCTGCTGCAGACGTCATCTGTGATACTGCTGTGCAGGGCACAAAGATCTCTCAGCTGGATACGCAGTTGAAGCTCTTGTTGATGCGGGTTTTTTGGGCTGGGAGGCGGACGGGGGGAATTCAGTTCTAGACAAAAACACGAGGGATAATGTGGGGAGGGATAGGGAGGGATGTAATAATCAGTGTTTTCCAGATTGGAGAAAGGATTTTTCAAACGTCCACATGGGTTATTGCCAGCAACAGAGAGCAATGAGCCTAATACTGAGTACCAAGGCCTGGATTTGGAAAAGGACGTAGCTCCGATTTAGATACCTATGTAAATGGCAGGATTTTCAGACGGACTCAGGGATAATCCCCTCTAGAAGAGAGTGGCCTCCCCAGATTTTTAACCTGTTGTTGCTGAGGGGAGCAAATGGGAAGATGGGGACATGTGACTCTCTGGTTTAGCTCTTCTGAGCCAATCTGCCACAGCGGATCATGGGTAGCCAGACCTAATAGTCAGGGCCAGAGTCTGCCGTTTGCAAGAGAGGTGTCAAGAGTCGGATGAGTCAGGATACTGGGAGGTCAGAGGCAGGAGGCAAAGGGGAGATCAGAACCATGAGTCAGGAAGCAGGGTCAGAGGCAGGAGGCAAACTGGAGTTCGGGAACCACAAGTCAGATGCCAGGAGTCAAGCCGGGTAGGGAGGCCAGGAAATCAAGCCGGGGAAACACAGAGCAGGGAGCACAAGGCACACTATCCAGACCAGGCTGGAGTCCAGTTAGTTCAGACAACTTCCTGCTCCTGCTGCTGGCTTAAGTAGGGCTAGTGGGCCAGTCAGCTGCTTTGGGACTCTGCCAATCGGGGTGGAGCCTCGCACTGGGGCTGGGCAGGGTCCCATGTAAGCTGCCTCCAGCCACCAGGTAGGTGGAGGGTTGAAACATGGCTGCTGCCATAAACATTGTGGGCCTGGACTAAGACCCATATAGGTCATGATGGAAGCTCCTCTTCTCACCAAGACACCCTTTGCCACAGGAAGTGCAGAGCCTTGTATGAGTGGGGAACTACTGGCCTAGGCTCCATGGAGAGGGAGGGAGAAGATATCATGAATGAAGAGGAAAGAGTTCTTCTCAGATGGTTACGCCACTGTGCCAGGCCTTATTCTGCCTTTCTCAATGCTGCTTGCTCAGTAATACAGAACCGAACGCCCCCAATCTCGTTTGATCTCGGAAGGCAATACTGAAGTTCCCAGCAGGGCGAGCTGCCTTCCGGGATGGAAAAATCTCTCTTACTAGCCGTCCTTTCAGTAAGTCTCTGTTATGATTGCTGATAGGGGTACAGTACTATAAACGTGATTTTTTCAGAGGTGTTGAGCGCCCACAGCTCCTTGAAGGCTTCACCCGGGGCTGAGGGAACTCAGTAATTCAGATGTGTACAGGGCCTGATTGTCAATCTGCCTAGGTTCTTATATGGCCCCTACTATCTGAGGACCTCACTGTCATTAATGGGTTTTATCCTCAGTACCTTGATGAGATAGGGAAACATCATCCCCATATGGGGGAACTTAGGCAGAGGGTAGATTAAGTGATTTACCTAAGGCCCCACAGGAAGTCTGTATCTGAGCCAGTAGCTGAACCCAGGTGTCCTGTGTCCTAGACTTATGCCCTGTCCATTAGATCAGACTTCCTATGAATGCTAAGTATGGGTGTCCTTGACTTTGATATCCCAGGCCAGGAGTGCCAAGCTTGCTGGGGAAATGTGCCAGCTAAAGTTTTGACTGTATCAACCAGTGTCTGCCACCTCCTGTCTCGGTGTGTGTGCACTAACCTGTGACGGGGAGCTTGTGCTTGCCGGACTGTGATTCAGAGCAATCTCAGCTCCGTGCGACATGCTGAAGATCCAGCTTCACGTGGTGGTAAGGAGAGATCTTAAATGTATTGATAACACATGTCTGGGAACCACTTGGGTAGCAGATGGTGCCCAGGACGTGGGCAATAGCAGTGACCAGGTTTTCAGGTGGCGAGGGGGACCCTCAGTAGGTGAAGGTCTGCTCAGCTGTTCTGGGGAAAGGCTACACCTACATTGCGGGAGGCAGCGGTCTCGCATGGGAAAGGGGAATCCCGTCTATCTGTCTCTTTCCAGAACAGAAAGTGGGGTATGTGTCTGGCTGACCTGGGGATCAGTTGCTAAGCTCTCAGAGGCTGTCACTGCCTGCTGGACAAATAACACTTTCTCCTGTTAAAGCCCGGCTTTGTTTCTTCTAGGGGTCGCTGGTTTATGGCCTGCCATGGAAGTGAGAGATGGGAGCGGTGTCTTGTTTGTAGCAGAGTAAACACATAATTGGGAAGTAAGGAGTGGTTGATGGCCACACAAGTCACAGAGCTCTACAGTGTGGCCCATGGCTGCCATCATTTAAATACAGGGCCAGGGCTGGCACAGATTCCAGTCCCAGTGGGTGCTTGGACCAAGAGGGGGCATTGCAGACTGGGATCGGCAGTCTCCATCCCTCTGCTTGTAGGGACCACCATGGACAAGCTCCTCACAAACATCAGTTGAATTGATCCTTTCAGCATTGGCACTGTAGGAAGGATTATTGTGCCTATTTCAGGGATAGGAACTGAGGCCCATAGACACCTTAGGCCAGCTTTGCAAGTGCTCAGCCCACCCAGGCCCTGCTGGATTGTCAGACAGAAACCATCAGGCACCAGAACCAGGAGCACTCTTGACAAGTGGGGCACTGGGCAGGTGAAAAACCCGCAGTAAGCAACTTGCTCAAGGTTATGCAGGGATTGTGGGGGGAGCGCTGGGATTTGAACCCAGATCTCCTGAGTCCCAGCCTAGTGCCTTGACGGCTCTTCCTTCCCGGCTGGGCGCACCTAGGCAGTGGTGCGGGACAGGGGCTCCATTTGATCCCCGGCAGGTGCAGCCCTGGGCTGGGCAAAGCTGGGAGAGCCGGAGGAGGAGCGGCTGCTCCGGTGTGATAGGGGGCGAGCCCAGCCCCAGGGCGGAAGGGATTTGGCCTGGGCCCCTCTCCCTTTGTGTGCGGGACGCTCCACGTGCCAGCAGCCCTGGGCGGGGCGGATCCGGATTAACAGCCCCTCCCGGGGGCGGGGGCGGCTCTCCCCGCTGCGGAATGAGTCTCACGCCGCCCCATTCATGCTGCCTCCGCCCACCCCGCCGCTCTCCGGCCCGCTCGGCAGCGCGCCGGCGGATGAAAGGCAGAGCCGGCGGCGGCCGCTGCTGGGGCCCGAGGAGCCGGAGCCATGTACGGTGAGAGAACCGGGCGGCGGATCCGGGGCGCATCCCCGCTCCCCAGCCCTGGCGGGCTTTGCGCGGCCGCCCCCCTCCCCAACCTCACCGGGCTGGAGCCCCGGGGCGGGGAGAGCCCCCCTCGGGGAGCCCCCTCGGGGCCGGTCTCTCCGGAGCGGGGGAGCAGAGCGGCCCCGTGCGCCCCCGCTGCGCCCCGGGCTGTCTCCAAGCGCCGCGTCCGGCCCCGCGCGGCTCTCGGAGCCGGCGCAGCGGTCCGCGGGCTGCCCGGGACGGGGGATCGGGTCCCGGTGGGGGGGCGCAGCAGGGGATAAGGCAGCTCGGTTTGGCTGGGGGGGTTTTCCCCCACCCCTGAGCTTGAGCGTCTGTCTCCGTCCCCAGCCACATTGCTGCTGCGTGTCCCCAGGGTGCTGGCGGGTCCAGCCCGGTCCCCCGCCTGCCTGGGCTGAACGGGGCGGTGGGAGCCCCGCGCTGGCTGGGCATCAGCGCCTGGCTCTGCCCGGCTCCGGCCCCTGGCTCACGCCTGCCCCCCGCCGCGGCTGAGGAGGGAGGCCAGGCTGGGAGAGGGGAGGGAAACCCGCCGGGAGCCCCCCACCCACCCTCCGGTCGCTGGCTTCGCTGCGCGCTCTCCTTGCAGGGGCTGCTGCGGCGCCGATCGTGGGGCCGCTCTGGCTCGTGTAGACGCTTCTGGGGCGGCTGCGACCCCGGGCTGGCTGGGTTCCCTGCAGCGTGCGGGGCTGCCGGGCTTGGAACGGGCTATTAGGGGAAAATGCCCTGGGATGTGTTAGCCCGTGGGCCCAGGGGAGCCGGAGGAAGGTCTTCGGCAGTCAGGTTCTGGTCCTGGGTGTGTGGCTGATTTGTGTGGTGGCCGTGAGCCAGTCGCTTTGCCTCTCCGTGCCTGTGTTTTTCTGTATAGGCATTAGGTGGTATGAGGTGATGTTTCCCCACCTCCCAGGGATGTTTGGGGCTTAATGTTTTTGTTCAGAAAAGAATCCTTGTCTGAGCTGTTTGGCTGAAACCTGCTGAAAAGGGCACGGTGGTGTCCTTGCAACCCTCGATTCTGGCCCCTGACCCTGGCTGTTGGCTGAGGACCGAGGAGTATGTGCCAGGCTTGGCAAGGCACCCTCTCTCCCTGCTTTCTTGGCTATGGCGCAGTGACAGGAAGGGGTCTGCCGTCAGCGCCAACCCGACTGGGGTAGGATTCCAGCTCCATCTCTCCAGAGGCCTGCTTGGTTCCTCGGAGGAACCGCACCAGGGGGTGGAAACAGACTGGGTGAAGCTGCTTGCTAATTTGCAGAAGCTCTCGCAGCATTTCTAAACCCTCAGCTCTGCACCTGCCCCGGGATGCCCTAAAACTCTGAGTCCTCCAAGAGCATCAGCCGGTCATGCAGGTCTCCCACCCACAGGAGTGGCTGTTCGAGGGGCTGGGGTCTTGTTTGATGTTGGGATAGTCCCTCCCCACCTCCTCCCCGGGCCTGGGCACTGGGTCCAGACTGGGATCTGAACTCCGCAGCTTAGCTGTGGACTTATTTTCCCAGGAACTTATAAGGGGGCACTTAACTCTAGACTGGAGACCTAGAGCAGCCATCGCTGTGGCCGGGAGCAGAGCACCCATGACCCCACTGGAGTCCCGGAGCTGCTAGTGCCCAGCACCTCTGGAAAAACCAGACCCAAAGGGTTAATTATGGGTATCAGGAGCCTTGGGGTCACAGAGGTTGAGGGTCTCCAAAATGTCACAGCTGACTCCACTGTATAAAATGCCATGTGGGACCTATCCCCTACAGCTTGGGGACAGGGGGAAGGCCCAACTGGCAGTGCCATTTCATCTGTCTGATCTTAAAGGCCCATGCTTCCAGGCTTGCTTGCCAAGCTTCCCTGTCCCATCCTATGACCCCTCCCTCTGAGATGGCACCATTGGCCAAGGCAGCGGTGCCGCCTGCCATCTCGGCTCTTCAGTTCTGGAGAAAGCATTTAGCTCTTATCAGACACAGCCTGCCTTACGGTTAGTCCTGGGCTAATGCCTTCTGCCCCTCCCAAAGCACCTGCTCCAGACTACTCAGTGTGCTCTCCTGCCCCCATCCCCCTGCCAAGCAAGGACTGGTGGGAAAATTGCAGAGCACTGCAGGACACACAAGGAAATTCTTCCGCACAATTCCCCAGATGTCACCACTTAAACTCCAGCCTGGAAAAGCACTGGAAACCAATTTCCTAGCTGTTGCATGTCCCTGTTGGCTGGAAGCGATCCAGGCCTGTAAATCTGTAAAGTGCTGTGGGATCCTTCTGGATGAAAGTTGCCTTAGAAATGCAAGGGATTATTGGTGTCTTTTTAATCGTTTTACTCTCTCTTGGGCTCTAGCAAGGATTAGATATTTAATGCCAGGTGATTTTTTTTTTTTCCCTTTGTTCAGGCACAGGACTACGCTTTTACCACAATAGGGGCTGGCAGGGAATTGTCCCCCAGCGACCTTGGTGGTTTCCCTTTGCTCTTTTCTGCAGTGCTGAGCAGAGATGGCCGTAAGGATCAGGTGGGCATTCTCGTCCTGCTGTCGTGAGGGCCGAAGTGACTGTCCTGCCTCCGATGATCTTGAAGGGTTGAGACACCAGGCATGGCTAGTGCTGAGTCACTCCGAGCAGGGTTCGCTAGTCCTCTTCCTTCTGCTCTGATTCCCAGATGCTGCGCTTACCCTCCGTTGTTAGACTCCGAGCTGTATGGTGGCTCCTCACCCATCTAGGCCCCTCCGCGCTGCTGGGCTGGCTGCAGTTGCAAATGCTTGAGGCAGGAGGCATGGACGTTTGGCTGCTCTGTATTCAGGAGCCTTTTACAGCCTCCCATGAGATCGCAACAGCCGGCCGTAGATCCTGGCTGCGCGTGGCCAGCGAGCAGCACCGATTCAGGAAGCCAGTCGAACGTAAACCAGCCTGCGTCCCAAGACTTCACCCGCAACGGGCATTCTCATCCCAGCAATGGCTGCCAGGACTTACGCTTCCAGGGCAGCAGTTCCCAGTGTTCCTGGTGCTTTCTGCCCTAGGCTCTTTCTCCTTTGAATCCTGGTGCCAGCCCTCGGTGCGCCAGCCCCGTCTCCCACCGTGTGAGCTGTACCCTGCAGTGCGGCGTAGGTTGCTGCCAGTGCTTTCGGGCTGGGTTTTGGGGGAGTACCGCCCTGTGATGCGTTAGATAATACGTAATAGGGGTTGCCAGGCACTGCGTCTGCACTCCAGTAAAATAACCCCATGGCACCAAGTCTCAAAGCCTGGGTTAATTGGTTCAAGCTCACGGGGCTTGGGCTGTGGGGCTAAAAATTGCAATGTAGGCATTCAGAGTCAAGCTGGAGCCCGGGCTCTGACACTCCCCCCTGCCCCCGTTGCGGGTTTCAGCTGTGGCCAGGCTGTGGGTCTCTTACTGCAGGGTAACGTGCCCTTAGTCTTCCAAACGGGGGAAGCTGGAACCTCTGCCGTAGAGAAGGGCGCAGCTCTGACTGCTGCCTGAAACCGCCTCGCTCCCTTCACCAGCCCGTGGAACGTGTCTCCGCTCCTCCCCCACCGAAGCGGCAGGCCACGCAGCAAGCTGAGGGAATCGGCGAGACGCCAAGGACAGCAACGGAAGTGGCAGAGCTGGTTTTCCGAACAGCGTTACCGCAACGGCACCGTGGGAACCGCGCCGAACTGCCGCGTTCTCGGTGCCTCGCGGCTAGTGAGCTCTGCGTGGCCGCGGCGGGACCTCCCAAGCACAGCAGCGTATTGCCCGTCGCCGGCGCTGTGCAACGCTCAGTCCGGCTCCGCCCCCAAGGCGTAGGTTGAGCTGCCGACGTCGCCCTGCGCGCTGCGGTGAGGTGGCGCTAACTTGCGCCGGAGCAGCAGCGAGGCGGACGGAAGGACCCTTCCATCGGTCTTGCTGCCGCCCCTCCAGGGGGTCGCTTGACGACAGCCGTGGGAAACCCCTTCCGTCGCTGCGGGAAGCATCCACGCGCCGAGGCTGCCGCAGTGTAGATCTACCCAGCGAGGGCTAAGGCGCAAGGAAATGGCTTCTTTCAGTTGTGGCTGTAGGGCTGGACCGGCAGTCGGTGTCGTGTCACGGACTGCACCATCTCAGGTGCTGGCCCAAAGGCCTTTCTCCTGTTGCCTTGGCAGTGAGGTCAGCTCCTCTTCTGGACGCGCGTCTCGCATTTCTGTAGGGAGGCAGAATGGTCTTTGGTTAAGGGCCGGGAGTCAGAAGTTCTGGCTTTTATTTCTGTCCCTGTCATGGTCTGCATGCCGCACGTTTCCTGTGTGCCTTAAGAAAAGGAGGACTTGTGGCACCTTCGAGACTAACCAATTTATTTGAGCATAAGCTTTTGTGAGCTACAGCTCACTTCAAATGCATCCGATGAAGTGAGCTGTAGCTCACGAAAGCTTATGCTCAAATAAATTGGTTAGTCTCGAAGGTGCCACAAGTCCTCCTTTTCTTTTTGCGGATACAGACTAACACGGCTGCTACTCTGAAACCTGTGTGCCTTGTAACTTACCCTGCCTCATTTTCCCCTGGTCTCAAAAGGAGAGAAGGCTAGTTACTGCCATGCAGGGGGGATGTGAGGCTTGATTCATCAATACTTGTAACGTGGGGAGGTGGAAAATGCTATAGAAGCGTAAGAGAAGGATTATTGTGAGAACAGCTCTGGTGTGAGGTGCTGGCTTGGGTGAGAGAATGTTTTTCACCCGTTCCTCTCCAAAAGTCCGTGAGGGTTGTTCTTCCCATTCCGTAAATGGGGAAACTGAGGCACGGAGGCTAAGGCCACATTTGCAAGGGCCCACTCATTTTGGGTGCCCATCTTGATTTTCAGAGGCTGCTGCACACCTGCAGTTCCAGTTGAAGTCGGTGGTTTCATGGCTCAAGTCAGACATCCAAAGTTAGTACATACTTTTGAAAACAGGGCCTTAAGTGACTTTCCCAAGGTCCCATATCTCACTGCTAGGAAGCGGTGATCCCTGTGTGCCTTGCATAGCCCAGGCGAGGTGGGAGTTGATTGACAATTCAGGCTGCAGTGGAGATGGTCACAGGCTGTCAGGGTTGGACCTATCCTGCCTTACCATCTACCCTATTGCTCCCGTCTATTTCTACTGTACCCATCACCGTGGTGTTTGATCACCAGCAGAAACTGCCGCCTCCCACGCGAGCGGAGCTGAAAAAAGAGACGATCTCCTCTGAACCACAACAGCAACGATGGAAAATCAGCCGCTTTGACCACCGCTGGAACAAGTGACTGCCATGTGGTGCGTCGGCATCTGCAGCCGAGAGCGAGTCATCGGGTCCTAGGCAGCAGGAATCTAACAACATGTTTTGCATTAACTCCGGAGCACTGGCATGGGGCTGGTTGGGTCAGCAGGTCAGGAAGAGGGGGATGCAAAGTCTGACTTTATTTTCTAATGAGTTAATTTAGTGCTCTCGACAGTGCGGAGCTGATGGCCCGCTCTTCGATTCAGGCATGGGGCGGGCAGCAGCTGGGCTGGCTCCCCTATAGAGCCCTTCATTGCATCTCGCTCCCATGAGGTAATTAACACACCTGCTATTCCTGTCTTATGCCGTCTCCAGAGCAGAGGCCTGTGCTGCTCAGCTGGGTTGTGCCCATACAAGACACTTGTTACGATACCTGAATCCACACACACTTCCCCTGGCTTTCAGCCCTCTTACAAACGCTTAACACATCATGGTTTCATCAATATGTTTGGGATGAACCCAGACTCAAGTTTTGAGCAAGCCTGGGCCAACTTACGTCTTCGCATTGAAACTGTGAAACTTAGGGCTTGCGGCCGAGTCCTGGGCATGTTTTGAATGAGAAACTCAAGGGATTTGAGCTCCTTAATGTGAAAGGAATAACTCCAATCATGGTTGTCATCAAGAGGATTTGAACCCTGGGCCTTCATCGCACTGAAGCACAGACTATCACTTGAGCTAAAGGAATAGTTCCCTTAGAGGGCAGCAGTAGAACACTATTTTCCTCTATGTGGAGTAGATAGTAGAGGTGGGAATGGAAACTAATTTTTGTGTGACTTACGTGAACTTCTGCTAACCAAGCTAGTTGAGTCCTGTGAGGCTACTCGACTTTTACCTGCTCCACATCGGTACTTACACTTATGGGTTGTTCCCTGTGTGATCAACACTGGCTTGTTAAGCTGGATGCCTAGGGTCTGATTATTTACAGTATTCTCCAGTCTTTGGCCTGTCTCTGGCACCACCTGTCTGAGAATCTCACAGCACTTTGAGTACATCGTGAGCACAGCTCTACAGCACTGTGTGTGTGAAAGAGTTTTCATTATCCTCTTTTTACAAACAGGGAAATGGAGGCACAAAGTTTAGGTAATTTGCTCAGCGATGAGCAGGCAGGCTATGCTGTGCAGAACTGGGGAATAGACCCAAGATGTCCTACGACCCTGGTCTGGCCATTAACTTCTCCTCCAGGAGCAAGTTCAGGCTTGTATTCCTGTTCAGAGTTCTCGTGTCTGAACAGTTGTGTTCTCGTTCAGGGGTCTTTGTGCAGGCATCCAGTAGCATCAGATGGTCCGTAATCAGGGCTGTGGTTTGGTCTAGGAGAACACTCTGTGCATATCAAAGAAGCAACATATTTATAGGAAGAGGCCTGCTCCTTTTATAAACCCAGACAATATAGTAAGGACATACAGTTAGAGGATCTTCTCCACCTGTTGGAGGACGTGCTGATGCATCAGTTTCTTGAAATATGAAAGCACAGTACACTTTGGAAAGTGCAAACAAGCTCTTTGGTGATGCTGGGAGCATGCAGCTACCAGAGAGCTATTGGGAAGGACACACTTGAGTTTGCTTTTGTTCTGGATGATGTGTCACAAGTGGACTGCATTGATCTGAGCCAGTGTCTTGCACGGGATCTACCGTAGCAGTTTTCTGAGGAATCACGCCGAGCCTTTGGTGGTTATTTCTGTAGTGTAGGCAGAGGCCCCCCCAGTGTGGAACATGGCTGTGGCCCAGTGTGAAGAGTTTCCTATTCCCTCTGAATAGAAAAAACTGTGTAGTAACCAAGTTCAGGAACCATGGGTGAATCCAGGGAGATAACCTGACTAAAACATCATCTCATGTAGCCAGCATCCTTTTTCTTTCCTGACCCCACCGGGGGAGAGAATTTTAGCCCTGCAAACCCTGTGACCCTTGTAACATATCTGGTGCCCGCAAGTGCTCCCAGAGTGTTTAGCACCGTTGCAATGGCATTTGCTGTGAGTGAGACTCCCCAGTGAGACTGCCTGCTCGGGGTCACTGTGCCGTTGGGCAGTGCCAGTGTGGACAGAAAGCACTGGCATTTCTGCTGCTTTGGTGCAATTGGTCCTCCCACAGTCCCCGTGTCATGCTGACGGCGACGTCTCTGCTTGCTGCGCTCTCGGGCAGAGGACAGATTTGATTCTTAAAACGTTTTACATAGAAGTGCTTGTCTGTCTGTCAGAGCTTGGGGGAAACAGAAATCCATGTTGCAACATAGTTGGACCCCATCCATGTTTAAACATTCCTTCCTACTCCTGGGGTGAGAACAGGGCATAAGGTGGCAATGTTTTAGATCCTGTCCACATTAGACGAGTCTCCACTAGCAGCTTCTGTTGGCCACAGGGTGCGGTTGTTGACAATGGCTTGAATGCGAGCGTGGACAGGGCTAAGTACAGACTCTGGCGGTGGAGACAAGGCTGTTGAGAATAGAACTGTGCTAGGTACAGGCCTACGTAGACCTGTTGCTTGTGATTCTAAAAGGGGTTGCTGGACGGGTGGGGACAGGGATTTTTGATTTGCATGAACTATGTGCGGAGCTGGCTGCAAAGCAGCCAAACTATCTCACAAAAGCATTTGAACTGTCAAAGCTGTTGCCATTTTTGCAGGGTTCCAGCTGGCCCCAGTTGCAGTCTTTTGGGGGAAAAATCCATGATGGCAGTTTCTAAAAAGCGTTTTCTTACTGAAAATCAGATTGGGTTGTTTTTTTTGGGGGGGGGAGGGGCGTGAGAGTAAACAAAAAAATATTGGGTAATTTTTTAAAATGTTTCATTTTTTTTTAAAATGGAGAATATGGATGATGTTCTGGCTTTAGTTTTTGAGAAGGGCCTAGAACAGGGGTGGCCAACCTGTGGCCCTGGAGCCCCATGCGGCTCTTCAGACGTTAACATGCGGCTCCTTGTACAGGCACCGACTCCGGGGCTGGAGCTACAGGCACCAACTTTCCAATGGGCCGGGGGGTGCTCACGGCTCAACCCCTGGCTCTGCCACAGGCCCTGCCCCAGCTCCACCCCTTCCTGCCCCTTCCCCTGAGCCTGCCGTGCCCTCGCGCCTTCCCCCTCCCTCCCAGAGCCTCCTGCACGCCACGAAACAGCTGACTGGGAGGTGCAGGGAGGGAGGGGAAGGCGCTGATCAGTGGGGCTGCCGGTGGGTGGGAGGCGCTGGGAGCGGGGTGGGGGAGCTGATGGGGGGCTGCTGACGTATTACTGTGGCTCTTCGGCAATGTACACTAGTACGTTCTGGCTCCTTCTCAGGCTCAGGTTGGCCACCCCTGGTCTAGAACCTTTTTTGTGTGTGGAAAAGGGTGACCGGCTCCACAGCTGCTGTAGGTGGGTTAGCCTAGGCTGTAATCTGGCTACTGTGGCGTAGGGGAAACTGTTAAGCCCTTTTTTCTGTACTGTGTCTTTAAATTTCCAAGAGCTCAGCCTGTGTGCCGAGTCCAGCAGCCATGTTGTTCCTGCGCTTGTCGCCGCCGAGGAGATGCACACGCTGTGCTCTCTCTCGTAGAGGCTTAACTGGGGTTCCTTCTTGGTGTGGTTTCTTTTTTAAATCTAAAATAAGTCATTTGAGGCTGAAAGTCTCTGCGGAAAAACATCCTAGCTACTGTGACCCTCGAGGGGGAAGGAAAAACCCCTGTGCCCACTAGCCACGCTTGAGCCTTGCAATCTGTACCTGTATTTAGGATGCTGAGTCTTGTTCCTTTCAGAATAGGACCCTTAGACCATTGCTAGTACAGTCCTGATTCCAGTGTGGCCAGGGATCTGTTTGTACCTCCTAAGAGCACTGAGCTTTGCTTGGCCCATTCTGCGCAGGGATCAATAACCTGCAACTGCTTCGTCCCCGTTCCGACGGGACTTTTCAGCGTGGCTCCCTCGTTCCCAGCTCAGTCCAGCATTGCTGCCCCTGCTAGCGCAGCCGCATTTCCTGCCATTTAAATGCTTTTCTTCCTTCTGCCATTTGTTGGGTAATGAGAAGCTTAAAGTCCCGAAACCACGCTCTTGGCTTTATGAATTCGCACCCCCAGTACGCCGGGCGCCTAATGAAATCCTCCCGGTGCAAATCTCTGCCCTGCGTGGGTAGTTTACCTGGTGTACAAAGGACCAAGTCATCACCATATGATATTAATTAGGTAACCCAGCCGTTATTTAATCTTTGTGTCTGTGTCAAAGCAGCAGGCTGGGCGGTTAAGTGTAGAGAGTACCGGGCCAGATCTTTGGGTGTAAACTGGCATGACTTCCCTGATGGATCTATGCTGATTTACACTAGCTGAGGATCCATCCTTTTGGACAGTGTTTCTCAACAATTGGTCCCTGGACTGGCGCTGGTCCCTGAGATCTCCTTGACACAGGTTTGGAAGGCAGCAAGCCGGTCGCTGGTGTCAAGAAGGTTGAGAGAAACTGCTGTAGGAGATCAACCTCTAAAGCTGGATTTGTAAAGAGCAGCAAGTGGTTTAGGAGCACAGGTCCCATTGATTTATATTAACGGGTCGATCCAGATTGGTGCAGCTCCAACGGAAGATGAGAGCTGTGGGTGCTCAATGCCTCTTTGAATCACGCCCTGAACGAGCGTCAAACCTGTCCCCAAGGAGCTCATGTCTGAGAGTTAATATCTCTGTAACCGGCTCCATCCGCATTGCGACCCCATTAAAAAGGGAAGGGGAAAATTAGATCTGGGCAAATCTGGGAAGGATTTGGGATTCAAGATCAGTTCTGAGCATCTGGTCTGTCGTATTAATTTAGATGGGCTATGTGGGCCCAAAGAGTCAGAGCTGTTAACGTGACTGTGAAAACTGTCCAACGTTAACGAGTATTAAACAAGGTTTGGCATAAAGACCTCAGCCTGCTTAGCACCATGGCAAAAACACCATTAAACCTCCTTTTCACCTTTTATTACAGATACAGAAAAGAAGGCAAAACAGTTTAAATGTCAGGTATTAAATAAAGAGACAAGGTGGGGGAGGAAATATTTTTTTTTCACCAGCAGAAGTTGGTCCAATCAAAGATATTTCCTCCCCCACCTTGTCTCTCTCATAGCCTGCCGCCAAAAGTGCTATAACCGCACTGCAAACAAGGGTTCAAGAAGGCTTTCATTGTACCATCCCTTTCCCGTTAGCTGAAGAGACGTTTTAGAAGGAAAATCCCGCCCCCTCCCATCTGACAGTCTCTTTGGTGAATTAAAGATGGTCATGAACTGTCCTCTGGGGGGTGGGGGAAGAGCAGAAGTTTAGTTGAGACAGGCTGGAGCTGTGGTCATTGCTGCTGTTAACGTCCGATCCGTTTCCTAGAGCACACAAAAGGGGAGAGACGCAAAGAGAGAATATGCAGCTTCTGGTTCTGACTGTTACTTGCGGCCTCCTTGCTGGCACATCACAGGCCCAGCCCGTGGTGTGAACAGCCCCTCTGAGACCTGGCAAACTGGAACCAGCATGGAGCTGTTCTTTAGGGCAGTGCTTTTAGCAGCTTCTCTGGTCACAGGCTTACAGCAGTGTTGGAAAATATACAGCTTTGGCTGGCTAAGCCAGACTCTGATTAGAGAGAAGGAAAAAGGAAGGGGAAAGGAAAGAAATAATAAAGTAGGGAACATAGGCGCTGACTCTGTCGGTGCTCCGGGGCTGGAGCACCCACGGGGGAAAAATGGTGGGTGCTGAGCACCTACCAGCGGCCCCCCTATCAGCTCCTCCCTCCAGCCCCCCAGTGTTTGCTGCCCCTCAGCAGGCCCAGCTGATTAGCGCCTCCCCCTCCCTCCCTGAGGCTCCCACCCGCTCTGATCGGCTGTTTCGTGGTGTGCAGGAGGCTTTGGGAGGGAGGGGGAGGAGCGAGGCACAGTTTGCTGGGAGGCGGGGAGAGGTGGGGTGGGTGCAGGGCCTTGGGGGAAGGGGTGGAGTGGGGGCGGGTACTGGGGCAGAGCTGGAGGTCGAGCACTCCCTCACCCCCCAGCACATTAGAAAGTCGGAGCCTGTGGTGGAGAAGAAAAAGGATACTTTGGGGGTTGGGGAGAACAAAAAAAGACTCGCATCCAAGACGGTTTTTGGGATTTAGTGGGAGGTGGTGGTGGAAACTGGGTCCCTCTGGCCTTGCCTGGTCAGGACACCTCTCAGGCTCAGGAGGAAGACGGCCCAGCGATGTCCCAGTGGATCCTGGGGGCCTGGGAGATAGTGGGGTGCAGCCAGGATTGCAAAGCTTGCTTCAGGGGTTGTTGGCAGACAGCTGCTACTTCTGCTAGTTCCACCCCACCAGCTCTTTTCTTTAAGAACTCGGAAAGGGAATGGTGGGCAGAATTTTGTTGTTCTGTCCACCAGTTAGGTCTAATTTCTGACACAGCAACTTGAGTTTACTGATCCACAGTCCCACACTTCTTTTGTTCTCCAGGCATGATCTTAACACAGTCCTTGACTTCTATCCGGAGGCCTTTTTATTTGGACTAATTCAGTCTGTCTCTCCCTCTTTCACTTTTTTCCCATCCACATTTCTTCTTCTTGTGACACTTTATAAACTTTTATCCACTTTCCCACAGTTCAGCTTGCCCCGGGGGGTAAATCAGACTGCACAATGATTACAACAGGTCTCCCGTGCAGACTTTATATTGCAGATCAGACAAGGAGCAATGCCTAGCAAATGAAAAACCTGTTTAACGTTGGGAGCAATTCAGCTAGAGTTCTCACAACACAAAGCCAAAGGGGGTTATTATGTAGAAAGCCAAGTTATGAGCCATGGATCAAGTGTACGTACCCTTACTGTATGGTATGTGATATACCATATAATTCAGCTCTTTGTCTGTGCAGCTGGTGCTGTTGTTAAACAGTCCCCAATAATCTCTTTCCTTCCGCACGCCGGCGGCTTAATAGAAAGTGCGTTTCTCTTCTGAAAGGTGAAGCTGAAACGCTAATAACAAGTTAAGGCTAACGAGCAAAACCCCCTTATACCGAAGGCTTCTGGGGCTCAGAGCAAATAAGGATGCTTTCAAAGCCAGCTACAACGGATCTGTCTTTTTCAGCATCTTGACTGGATGCTATAGCCCCAGGGTTTGCTGTCTGCTGTCCTGCTGTCCTGACGGGTGCTCCTTGTGTTTGATCCTGCAGGGCGCTGAGCACCCTTGGCCCCCGTTGACATCCGTGGGAACTGAGCACAATCAGCATCTCTGAAAAGTCGGGGTGCTGATGTTCTGACACCTAGGTTTGCAAAAGCTGGCCGTGGTTTGGGGAGCACTCTGGGATCAGTTCAATATGAAAGGCGTTGGCTGAAGAGGATATGTGGCCTGGGGGATAGTGCAGTGGACTTGGAGTCAATAGAGCTGGGTTCTGTCCTCCATTGTGTCATGTGACCTTGGGCAAGTCACTTCCCCTATATGTGCCTCTCTTTCTCCATCTGTAAAATGGAGACACTGAGGATACTGGCTTCTCTCTGTAAAGTGCTTTCAGGTCCATGAGTGTAAAGCAGCCAATGAAAGCCAAGTGCTGTTAATCGTCACGTTTCTATTATAGGGCTGGAGCACTTAACAGAGAACAACCCAAACTGATTATCTGTGGTGTCTAACAAAAGTGTCTTTAATCTGGATTTAAAAAAAAACCCTCACAGGGATTCTGCTTATGTAAAAAGCAGCAGGAACTGATTCCTGGAAGCTCAGAGTGGCAAGGACTTCACTGTGTCTTTGGGGGCATCTCCGATATCCGCCAGCTGCTGTTCTGAGTGACTGACACCAGTGCAGAGGTACGTCTACCACACGGCAGACTGTGAACTTTCCTGTGCATATCAAACCCACTTGCATGCAAGTTTTGCTCTGGCAGTATCCAAGGGTGACCCTGCAGAGAAGACAATAGATAGCAGGGGAAAGCTGTTGGATGTTTCAGTCTGTCCTGGGCGAGACTTGTCGGCTGTGAGTATGTCGCTGTAACTCACCGCCCACGAACGGTGCATGGAAGCGACAGATGGGGCCTGTGCTGCAGAATTCACATCTGGATTTTGAATGTCAACCCCAAGTTTGGGTGTGTTCGGAATCCTGGGGCTAGGCTGCAGCCCGTTATAAATACAGGAGCCACTTATGACGTTCAGCTCAGGATACAGGTGTGAATTGTGACACTCCCCACCCCCCCCTTCCCTGGCAAGGGTTGCGAGGCCAGATGTGCTGGCATGTCCCATCTCTAATGCAATTGGGAGGAAGGGGGGATTGTGATGGTGGATTCCCCCCCGCCCCCAATTTGTCTGAATGGAGGGATAGTGGCCCCAGAGCAGACCCTGCATGAGCCACAGATTTATCAAATATTCTGGAACCCTCCCTCCCCACATCTCTCCCTGGTGGTTCCAGACAAAAGGCTCTTTCGGATGGATTCCCCCACCAATCTCTCTCTCCCAGCTGCATCTTGTCTAACTAGGTGGTAAGGGGACTCCATAGTCAGGGATATACCAGCCACCGCTCTGCTCTGGAGCCAAGTGCATCGCTCCTCTCCTCTCCTCAGGGCTTCCTTTGCACCCAGCTGGCTTAAAGTGACTTGATTTAAGTGGATAAAAGCAGCCTGGTATCTCAAAGTTGGTAGGGGCACAGCAGTTCCAGCCACGCGCCCATGCTGCTGTAGTTAATGTGATGTCAACATCTCCTCTGGAAAGCACATTTGCAGCGGTTTACAGCTTGGCTGTAAAATATTATGGCCCCACCCACCCCTTGGCTTGCAGTTCTTGGCATCGCCACAGTCCCTTGACCAATGGCTAATTTAAGTTCTCAGCAGTTCTTCCACTTCCGTGGTGGAGCCAATGATTCCCTCCAGGCAGGACTTTGCTTTTCTATAGTGCCTTATGTTTGCAGATAGAAACGTTAATAAATCAAGCTTTGCAGCTTCCCCAGAGAGGAAGGTCATGATTATCTCCACATCATAGACAGGAAGCCGAGAAGGTAGTGGGGTGTGTGTGTGTTTAAATCAGAAATAGGCTGAGGTGAGTTGTGCAGAACTCGAGGTTTTGAAGGATCAATTAATTTTTAACCTGCTGAGTCAGCCTGGCTGTACCATCTGTCTCTTCTCTCTACCCTCTCTGTCTATTCTGTGCTGTCCCACTAGGCTTGGAATGGCCTTCCTTGTCCCCACCCCCACCACGTTCTATAGACTTGCATCTTCTGCAATGTCCGCGAGGAGTAACTGAGACCAACAAATATAGCAACTTTAAATCCATCCTTCACTGGGCTTCCCGTCTTCTCCATTTCACCTTCTGGATTGGAGGTGGTCAGGTCTGCATTTTGTGTTGGGTGCAGCTCCAAGCACGCTGTCTGCCCCTAAGGCATAATAAGCAATCCTAACGCAGTGACTTGCCAAGCATCACACAGATGGCATGAGTCAGTGGGACCTGTATGGAGTAGAACATAGGGAGTAAAATGCTGGAGCATGAAACAGAGGAACATATGGTATGTCCTCACCCTTGAATCAAGATATCGGTGGAAATAATATAGAAGGTATCCCCCCTTATGGAAGTTTCAGAGCTGCTACTTTTAAGGGAAAGTGTTTGTTTTGAATCTGGTATAATGCACTTAAAGTGCATTATACCAGATTCCATTTATAGAAGTAGCTCTGAAACTTCCATAAGTGGTGACACATCATACTAAAGTCCTCTAGAACTTCATTGGGATGACACTAATTGGGTGCTATAGAAACTTAATAAGATTCTCTATAATGTTACTTTACATATTTATAAGGCTAGATCCTCAACTCGTATAAATTGATGTAGCTCTTTGGAAGTCAACGTACAGTAGCAGTTGAAGATCTGATTCACTAAATTTATTGTCTGTCTGTCCTGTTTATCAAATACCTATCTGAATATCTAGGGAACTCTCTCTCTCTCACACACATAGGACTTTTTGATCCACCTTTACAGAGCTCCATGGGGATATAATTTTCTATGAAATCCCATAGGATTTTTTCTATAACTGATTATTTGTTAATTTTAAAAATCTGGCATTATTTCCCACTTTCCAAAGCCTGTTCTTAATGAAGGACACCATCAGATTAGTGAAGCTTAGCCTGGATTTTAAAAATCACTTTTTTTTTATTCCTTGTTCCTCACTATCTTGAAAGGTCAAGGATGGTTAATTAGTGGCAGTGGATTGCCTTTAATTATGTTGTGCCAGCGGTGTTCTGAATCTGCCATCTCCTCTCCTCTGACCCCTCCCCTTGTGCACTGCAGTGAATTTATCCTATTAAAAAGCCATTCATGATGTAATGAGTATTGTGCATCCAGCACCTAGACTGTAAATGAGCTATTTCATTGAACGGGATGCTAGATATTGAGGTAATAACACCCAGCTCTTATGTAGACATTCTCATCGGTTGATCTCAAAGTACTATGCAAAGAGATAATGTTCACTATCCCCATTTTACAGTTGGGGAAACTGAGGCACAGAGCAGCTTGCCTGAGGTCACCCAGCAGGCTACTGGCAGAGCTAGGCTTAGAACCCAGGTCTCCTGGTTCCTAATCTCGTGTTGTATCCACTAGGCCACTTGGAGAGCTGGCTGTATTTCAAGGAATCCCTGTTGAGATTACAGGGACAAACCATCCCGATGAGTCGAAAGAATAGTAAATATGGCAGGCGACCAGCTTGGCTTAACGGTGAAATCCTAGCGGATCTTAAACATAAAAAAGAAGCTTACAAGAAGTGGAAGGTTGGACATATGACCAGGGAAGAGTATAAAAATATTGCTTGGGCATGTAGGAAAGATATCAGGAGGGCCAAATCGCACCTGGAGCTGCAGCTAGCAAGAGATGTCAAGAGTAACAAGAAGGGTTTCTTCAGGTATGTTGGCAACAAGAAGAAAGCCAAGGAAAGTGTGGGCCCCTTACTGAATGAGGGAGGCAACCTAGTGACAGAGGATGTGGAAAAAGCTAATGTACTCAATGCTTTTTTTGCCTCTGTTTTCACTAACAAGGTCAGCTCCCAGACTGCTGCGCTGGGCATCACAAAATGGGGAAGAGATGGCCAGCCCTCTGTGGAGATAGAGGTGGTTAGGGACTATTTAGAAAAGCTGGACGTGCACAAGTTCGTGGGGCCGGACGAGTTGCATCCGAGAGTGCTGAAGGAACTGGCGGCTGTGATTGCAGAGCCATTGGCCATTATCTTTGAAAACTCGTGGCGAACGAGGGAAGTCCCGGATGACTGGAAAAAGGCTAATGTAGTGCCAATCTTTAAAAAAGGGAAGAAGGAGGATCCTGGGAACTACAGGCCAGTCAGCCTCACCTCAGTCCCTGGAAAAATCATGGAGCAGGTCCTCAAAGAATCAATCCTGAAGCACTTACATGAGAGGAAAGTGATCAGGAACAGTCAGCATGGATTCACCAAGGGAAGGTCATGCCTGACTAATCTAATCGCCTTTTATGATGAGATTACTGGTTCTGTGGATGAAGGGAAAGCAGTGGATGTATTGTTTCTTGACTTTAGCAAAGCTTTTGACACGGTCTCCCACAGTATACTTGTCAGCAAGTTAAGGAAGTATGGGCTGGATGAATGCACTATAAGGTGGGTAGAAAGCTGGCTAGATTGTCAGGCTCAACGGGTAGTGATCAATGGCTCCATGTCTAGTTGGCAGCCGGTGTCAAGTGGAGTGCCCCAGGGGTCGGTCCTGGGGCCGGTTTTGTTCAATATCTTCATAAATGATCTGGAGGATGGTGTGGATTGCACTCTCAGCAAATTTGCGGATGATACTAAACTGGGAGGAGTGGTAGATACGCTGGAGGGGAGAGATAGGATACAGAAGGACCTAGACAAATTGGAGGATTGGGCCAAAAGAAATCTGATGAGGTTCAATAAGGATAAGTGCAGGGTCCTGCACTTAGGATGGAAGAATCCAATGCACCGCTACAGACTAGGGACCGAATGGCTAGGCAGCAGTTCTGCGGAAAAAGACCTAGGGGTGACAGTGGATGAGAAGCTGGATATGAGTCAGCAGTGTGCCCTTGTTGCCAAGAAGGCCAATGGCATTTTGGGATGTATAAGTAGGGGCATAGCGAGCAGATCGAGGGACGTGATCGTTCCCCTCTATTCGACACTGGTGAGGCCTCATCTGGAGTACTGTGTCCAGTTTTGGGCCCCACACTACAAGAAGGATGTGGATAAATTGGAGAGAGTCCAGCGAAGGGCAACAAAAATGATTAGGGGTCTAGAGCACATGACTTATGAGGAGAGGCTGAGGGAGCTGGGATTGTTTAGTCTGCAGAAGAGAAGAATGAGGGGGGAATTGGTAGCTGCTTTCAACTACCTGAAAGGGGGTTCCAAAGAGGATGGCTCTAGACTGTTCTCAATGGTAGCAGATGACAGAACGAGGAGTAATGGTCTCAAGTTGCAATGGGGGAGGTTTAGATTGGATATTAGGAAAAACTTTTTCACTAAGAGGGTGGTGAAACACTGGAATGCGTTGCCTAGGGAGGTGGTAGAATCTCCTTCCTTAGAGGTTTTTAAGGTCAGGCTTGACAAAGCCCTGGCTGGGATGATTTAACTGGGAATTGGTCCTGCTTCGAGCAGGGGGTTGGACTAGATGACCTTCTGGGGTCCCTTCCAACCCTGATATTCTATGATTCTATGACTATTGCACAGAGATGGGATCAATCCTCTGAGTGGTGAACTAGCGAGAAGTTCCTCCAGTCTAATGTTATCTCTGACAGTGACTTGCTCTGTAGCCAGGGGCAAGTCATTTAATCTCTCTGCCTCAGTTTCCCAGCTGTAAAATGGGGATAATCTTGCAGGCTCCATCCTGGAGTCCTTGAACCAGGAAGAATGGCAGAATCCAGATCTTATCTCCCTACATGGGCTGTTCGGAGGATTCTTTAATGTTTGCAATGCCCTGGGAAGATGAAAAGCATGATATAAGTGCTAGATATTATTATTTATTATTATTCATGGAATTCCTGGTGCCCCAAGGGAGCCTGGATTCTAGTGGCCCATACAGGATGGGAGGATTAACTCCTCTGAATGTCCTTTGCACCTTGGAGCCACAGCCTCTCTGCATTTGGAGAGAAAAATCTCCTGTCTCCCATGAGGGGAACCAGGGGAAACACACAAGGGCACACCAGGGAAAGCATCCCTATTGGACAGCAAACTCCAAAGCCAAACAATGACACCTGTTTGATATTGAAAACAGATCGTCCCTTGGAGAAATCCCAAGTTATGGTGTCAGAATTCTTTGGGAGGGCATGGGTGAGGGGCATAGGAGGGCAGAAAACGGGTCTACTGTACACAGGACGGGTACTGGGTATGTAACCCAATTCACTGTCCATTCCTCTCCATTCTAGCCAGAACCGACCCAGCCCCATTCAACCTAGTGTATTCTGACTCCGCTCTGTGCATACGTTTTCCATGACAGTGAACTTGAAGCTAGCCAAGTTCAACCCAGTGTGAACCAATGACACCTAATCCACTGCCTTCCCGTCCCAATCCCAACCCAAACGGACATTCTCCTACCCATCACGAGTCTATGTGGGGCTCTGGAATTCAACCCAATGTAACCTCTCACAGATCGCTGGGCAACCAGTGTGACCTCAAACCCCCCCAGTGCCACCCAAACCAATCTCAACCAGCACAGTGCAACTGAACAGACCATAATTACACAGGCCTGGGCAACCCACCCCCAGCCTTACCTTGGTGCTGTCCAATCCAGCTAACCCCAGCTGTAGCTTGCTGAGCGCCTTTGTGGGGTATCAGGTGAGAATAGAGTGCTGGGGTGATACCCGCCCAAGGCACATGCTGCCGATTGCGGGAATTCCCCATCTGGGCTAAGAGAAGGTTTGTTGTGTGAGGCAGTATCCTGAGACATCTCTGCTCCATGATTAATGGAAGGAGAACCCCCAAAGTAGAGAACAAAACAACCCAGTTTAGCAAATCCCTTTCAGCAGCTCCCCTGGCGGTGCTGCTGGTATGTGATGAGCTGATCTTGTTCTTGACTGTGAAATGAAAGAAGGTTTTTCTGCACTTTAGAAACCCCGCTCCCTTGACGCACGGTGTACGTGACTTGTGCTACTAACCACGGCTGCTGCTTACATGGCTATTCAAAGGGCCAGTCAGGAAAAGGGCCTTGGACAAACAATCGTATGATAGAACCATGCTGAGCTTCCGGGCAATGTCACCGTCTGGTACGGCAGCCAAGCCCCTTCATCTCTGTGGGGTGTGTTTTTAATTCCTCTTCTCTCTGAAGATGCAAAGAGCGGGGCTTGATTCCAGGTCCATTGAAGTCAACAGGAGCCTTGCCACTGGCTTCAGCCAGCTTTGGATCTGGCCCAGTTTGAAGAGGAAGCGTCTCCTTGGCACTTTACTACTGGGAACATTTGCTTATAGCTCGAGCCAGGCTAAATTCTCAGTCCCACCACCCAGTATGGATACAGCCTTTTCTTAGGGCCATATCCTGAATGGCATTCAGCACTCAAGTTGCAGGTGCTCAGCCCATCTTGGGATTAGGCTTTTCATTTACAGAGACTTCCAGCTGTGTTGTTGTTGCAATCCTCGTGGCTGTTTTAAACTTGACTCTAGATGTCTGGACAGATCCTCAGCTGGGGATAAATTGGCACCGCTCCATTGACCTCGATGGAGCTGCACCGATTTATAGCAGCTGAGTCCATTGTCTTTGTGCTGGGAGGAAGGGAAGGAATCCTCTCCCTGGGGTGGATGGAGAAGATACTGTCCTGTTGCAGTCTTTAATTTTTTACAGTTTTTAAATTGGTGGCGTCCCCTCTTACAAGCTGCTAAATAAAACCCCAGAGAAATATGCTCCAAACGCCCCGTTTATATTTTACCTTGTTGCTCTTCCTGAGGGAACACACACTTACACCGGGGAAAGGCAAGGAGGCAAGTCCACAAAGGCATTTGCGGAATGTTTCTCTGATCACCAGCTGTGGGGCTGATCCGACAGCTGCTAAAATCTACCATCTCGCTGATGGAGCCTGCCAAATGCTTGTCAGTCATTTGTTTTTTTTTTTTGTTTTTTTTCCTTCTTGCTGCACTGTTGTTCTGGGATCAGTTCTCCGCCCTCTGTTCTTTAAATGGCCTGAAGATCATTGCCTCTATCTTTCATCCTATGCTGGGATAGATGGATGGTGGTCTCCTCAGCTGACTCTAATGCTCAATGAGTTGGCTAGCAGAAGGCACCCATTGGAAAGACATCACTCTTTCTTTTCTACTGACTTGCTTAGCAGTTTATCTCCCTGGCTTGGTGGAGAAAGAAACCAGTGTAGCGGGAGCTTAGTTTTTTCCTAAGACCCTCATCAGACATGTAAACTAGATTCTGCTAAGCAGATTTAGCAGAAGGCTCTAATTCGGCCTGGTTTAGGTATGGCATTTATGGCAAGTATTAGGGGAATGACCTTCATGGACTATGTGGTTTCATGAATGTTTTGCGGATTTATTTCTAATTCGAGTGCCCTCATTTTGTGTATGGAGTTTACCTAATGCTATTCCATGTGGTGTTCGGACGCGGATGCTTTCGAAATTGGGGAGGAGAGAGGCTAATGCAAACGGGCACTAGGTCAAAGCACTGATGATCCATCTGACGGCTGTCTGGTGGCCATCCGGTGAAATGGCTTGTGGGTCTGGGTACAGTTCTCAGGAGACAGGGAGCCCATCACAACCGCCGCTATCACAGTTAGTATTGATTTGCGTCCCCTTCTTGGCTGGATGTTTGGTGGCCACATTGATTTTTGGTTTCTCCAGAGTGAAAATAATATAATCTCTTTGTTTCATGTTCTTCATGCTGAGGGACAGCCCCTAAGTTGGTGTAAACTGGCCTCCCTCCAAAGACTTCAATGGAGCGATGCTGACTTGCATGATTTTAGGATCTAGCCCCCAAGCATCTGTTCTGCACGCAGAGTCCATGGGAGTTTTGCACGCAGTTTCACGGCACGATTATAGCCCATATTACAGTGCCTAGACACCCTCATGATGTGTGTGCCGGAAATGCTAAGGGGGGGTCTCTGCCTGTGGCATACAATAGTTAAGTCTCCTGTGTTATTTTGGTCTAGTTCTGTTTGTTGGGTTTAGCGTATGGGTGCCATGGTGCTACTGGCCTGTGATGTACAGAGGTCAGACTAGATGATCCAGTGTGGTCTTACAGTCTGACAGACCCCCCGCTACGGCATGGCCCCAAGGGGGTGAAAGGAGCAGTGGCTCCAAGGCAGTCTCTGAGAAGAGTGGGACCAAGGCAGTGGCATTCCCCGTTCTCCACGGCTCTGGAAGCCCCTCTGTATGAATGCCACGTGGCGAGGGTTCTCCGGAGTGCCAGCTGGAGGGGGAGCATGGCCAGGGTAGAGCAGCTTTATGAGGCATCCCAGGGAGTTTGAGTGGGAGTTAATGGGGGCGCTGTCACTATTGATTCGTGCAGTCCACTCTCTCTGCCATCCTCAGGGACAGGGGGTGTGGGCATGGAGGCAGTGCCAGTGTGGTTATTGGGAGCTATGTAGGATGGCGAATAGCAGATGCCCCATTATCCAGAGTGTTTTCTTGAGGCCCTCGGACGTGTGCAGTCAGAGGGATGGGCTTCCTGCCCTCTCTGTGGCCCCATAGTTCATGTCAGCGTCCTAGGAGCTCTGCAGGAGGCCTCTGCCTCTCCATCATAACTTCCAGGTGTGTTCTGCAGGTGGGAGTGATCATGCACTGCACGTTTGGGTCAGCGTCACTGCCTGGATGGGCGCGGCAGTAGATCTCCAGTCCGTTCCCCTGCATCTGAGCCGGGTTTATTTCACTCTCTCTAAACCATCCTCAATATACGGGCCTTAGGTCAGGCCTGATGGGATCCTTCCACGTCCCCCCCGGGGCAGCTGGCGGCTGAGGAACACGCTCTTCTGCCCGGTATACTGCTTTCCCCTCTGGAGAAAGGCTTGTCGCGTCCTGTTCGGCCCTTGCCATCGAGTGACACTAATTGGTCCCTGCCCACTTCAGAACATCCCTGCTTGTGTCTTTGCGGGCTGTTCCCGTGCCTCCTCCGTCCTGTTTTCTCTGCGGCGAACATGCCCCATCCTGTTACCTTCTCCTCTGAGGACTTGCTTCCCAGCCCTGGTGCTGCTGCCGTTGATGGTTGGTTGTTCTCTGATTTGTCTGGCTTCCAGAGCAGAACTCGGCGCTGAGGCCCACTTGGTGGCGAGTGGAGTAGTGTAATTGGCTTTGCTTGTTTTTCCACCCGGCCATGGCCCTGTCGCTGTCCTCCCCTGGCCCCATTGTGTATTTGCATCTGATTTATTCCTTCCTTCGTGAGTCACTTTCCATTGGCCGGTGATGAATCTCATTGTGTTCATGCCTCTTCGAGTGCATCAGAGCCATGCGGTGCTGAATATCCTGTGTTCAGAGCTGAATCCCGATTAGTTCGAAGCTGGAGCTTGGGAGTTTGAGGCTTAGTCAGACCTAGGGTTTGGGTTAAGGGACACTGAAATTGTGGACGCTGTTCTCCCCAGGGTTTAGCCCCATGTGGCCGAATTCTGTGTCTGATCACTTGTGGGATTTCTGCTGTCTCAGATAAATCTTGGGAGATCCGCTGTCCTGGCGAGCTTCCTGCTAACCTGGGTTGCAGCCAGGCTGGATCCGGAAAACAGGTCCCTGCTGGTTTTGGACTTTTGCCCAGTCTCTAAACTAACAGGTGCAAGGTTCAGCTCCACACACGCAAACTTGCCATGCGTGAAGTTCAGAGGGCTTAAGAGCTGGTTTTAATATCATCTTCCCAAAGCTTTGTCCTCTTCCCCAGCTTCTCACTACGTATGACTTTGGCAGGGGTCTTTTCCACTGCAACCTTCAATTCTTTACCGGAAAACCGGGATTAGCATTGGGTCCAGGCTGGGGCTCCTCAGGACTCTCTTAACACTGGCTATTGAATCCATTCCATAGGCGTCCTAGAACGTGCATTTCTCTGGTATCCGTGTGACTGGCTTGTGGAAGACAACACTTCCTGGTGGTGTGGGTGGGGGATTGGAAGAGGGGTGGAATCATGCCCTACTGCATCTGTTCTGTGAATAGTGAGAGGGCTTCTGTGTCTCCAGGGGTATTAAGGCAACACCTTTGGCCGGCACAAACTGCATTTTGAAAGCTAAAAACGTTCCTCAGCAGATGCAACCAGATCCAGGGCATAGTGACATCTGGGACCAGTGAGCTGTTCGGATGCTCACCGTATGTGCCCAGATAAACTACTGTGGGGTGACTCTGTGCTCGGTGTAGGAAGCTGTTAAGCTCTTGTAGTGGGCTGTCGTGATAGAAGTAATAGGACCGGCTCCCCAGCTGGGCTAAATTGCCATACCCCCCCCAATGGACGTCTCTGCAGCCCTGCTGATTTACACCAGGTCCCCGAGGAGGGCAGATTTGAAGTGGCTGGAGTGCTGGTGGAGCTGTCGGAGTTGGGGCTGGAGCAATCGCCCTTTCGTGTGGAGAAGCCGCGTTCGCTGGAGACTGGTGTGTCTGCGTCAGTACTGCAGTATCTGTTGTTCAGACTGGCCAGTTTCTTTCTTTGCTCTAGAAAGGAAGTAGTTTTCTCCTGAAGTGGAGCCCTGGGGTTTGCCCTTTGTCAACAGCGGAGTTGGTTTGTCACCAAATGGAACTGCAGCAAGCCACAAAGCATGGAGACCGATTTTAGAAACAGGAAATGTATTTAACAGGTTTCTAATAAAGAAATAGCTCATGCGGGCACCAAAGCAGCTAACTAAAGGCTGTAATCCTGAGCAGTGTGTTTTGGGGCTAAATGACCATAATTGTCCTCTTAAATCAACGTTCTAGGCACTAAAACAACAAAGCAGAAGTTTCCTCTTACCTTAGCTTGCCCCAGGCACAAACACAGACAGAATCTCCTGTGTTTTACAGCAATGGTCATGGGGAGTCACTTGCAGGTTTAAACTAGTGTAAACGGTGGATTCTCTGTAACTTGAAGTCTTTAAACTATGATTGAAGGACTTCAGTAACTCAGCCAGAGGTTGTGGGTCTATTACAGGAGTGGGTGGGTGAGGTTCTCTGGCCCGCAATGTGCAGGAGGTCGGACCGGATGCTGCTGATGGTCCCTTCTGGCCTTAAAGTCTTTGAGTCTGGAAAAAAACTGAGTTTATCAAAAGAGATTAATTCACCTGGGTTTAACTGAAACTACACAGCGTGAGAGACAAATCCGTAGAAGCCCCACCCACCACCGAAGCCCTTCCTGCAGGATATCGGGTTACATAGATGACATAACTAGGACACGAAAGCTTATGCTCAAATAAATTGGTTAGTCTCTAAGGTGCCACAAGTCCTCCTTTCCTTTTTGCGAATACAGACTAACAGGGCTGCGACTCTGATAACTAGGACAAACTCTCACTGGCTGATGGCAGCCTAATAGCAGGCTACTGTTTTAAGCAGCTTTCATGGGAGGTAGGACATCTAGTGCTCAAGTTTGTGGATTGACCCGAATCCCGTCTCTGTCTGCCTCATTTTCCCCATCGGTAAAAAGGGGATAACTCTTCGTGTACCCCTTTAAAGACTTTATGATCCTCCGCTGCAAAGCGCTATGCACATGCAAGTATTTGTGCTACTCCCTCTCTCCCGGGTTTGCATATACCATGTAACCTGCTGGTGCATCCTGTGAGCTGTGGGAGGCGTATCCTGGGCCAAGGAGTAAGAGATGCTGCATTGGTAGAATTCCCCATCTCAAAGCGCTTCAGGGGACATGGGCAGGGAACTAAAGCCGAGACTTTTGGGGCTTTGTGACCTAAGGGCTTGTGCTACGTGGGTGTTTTGAATTATGGTCCCCCAAAGCAAATTTGGACTTCTCAGGCAAACGTGGAAAAAAAGTCTGGGGATCTTCTCCCATGGTCATTATGCATCTCCGTAACCACAGTGTAGTTTACTTGGACAGGATCAGGGTGGAATAGCAAGGAGAGCTGCCGGTCACGATTGTGGCTCATCAGCAGAGCTGCGTGTTTTGGGAGCAGCAGGAAGGGGGAGGACTGGAACAGCAGGGTAGGGTTAGAAGTAGGGTTGCCAACCCTCCAGGAATTAAAGATTATTCTTTAATTAAAGATTATGTCATGTGATGAAATCTCCAGGAATATATCCAACCAAAATTGGCAACCTGAGCTAGAAGTCCGATTTGAGATGCACCGTAAGAGGCTCATGAGTGGATCCAGCACTGGAATATGGAGGACAGAGGCAGGTACTGTGGGTCAGGATAGAGCAGCTGTGTACAGGAAGCTTGCCCGCTGCTTCCCAGTACTCTCTGTCCCTCCCTTGTATCAACATTCAACTCCTCCAAACCGCAGAGGAATGCATTTCATTTTCACTCCTGCAGTTCCTCTGCTGTTTTGAGGCTTCAGCGTAGAGCAGGCAAAACGCCCCCTCCGATTGACCGTGTGAAACACCAGCAGAATAAATCATCCTCCTGAAGAGGGTTCTGTGTTATTGCAGCCCAGATCCTTCTGCTTTGCTGCCATCCAAGCTGACTTGGTGACTCGGCACATTTGCTCCAGACACGCAGTAAAAGCTCACCTTTTACTTATTTATTTAAAACACTGCTCGCTGGGCTGGCCTCCTGAGATGCCCCTCTCCTCCCCTGTGATGCTCCCCGGGGGAGGCAGCAGGCATGCAATCTAATTCAGCCTCTCGCCTCTGCTTTGGCAGGGACGCTTCTGTTTTGCGTGTCAGCCCATCAGATGTGGTCTATCGATGTAGCTGCTAATAATGGCCTTACTTGGTTGCTTGGTTCTCTCTGCAGCGGATTCGTGTGGTGAGAGCCCTGCATTGTACTGGACAATATTCCACCTGGCTGGAGGTACCTTTCTTAGTCCTTGCTTCAGGTTCATTATATGCCAATAACGGAGATGCATGTAGGTGTCCCTGCTCCTGGGTTAGACTCTGATCTTACTTCCATTGGTGTGTAGCTGGAGTAGCATTACTATCATATTCTCAGGTCAGGTAGGGCTTTCTAGGTCAAACCCAACATCTTCTAACCAACAGCCAGCTAGTGCAAATCAGAGAGCGCTGGTGTCATGTTCCCATGGAGATGTACCCGGTCATTGTTACGGCAGTGACTCGGAGTGAAAAGTACCAGCAGTTAAGTCCCCAGTACCCTCCCGCCCCTTTCCCGCTTTCTCCTGTCCCCCCTACCTTATCAGTAATAGTTCGGGGTTTTCTGTCATGCCTGAACAGAATAGCTTGTGGGATCGTAACTCGGTTGAAGCGAGGGATGGGAAGGAGAGACAGATCTCCAAACAACGAGAAGAGAGGTGACTAGCTCCTGAATGTACAGGAGTCCCTTGACAATGAATTGGATACTTAATGGAAACGGTGCCCAAAAGAAATTCTGAAAGGAAACCTCCCTTTTCATGGAACCCTTGGGGTATCTTCTAATCCTGAGGCAGCTTTTTTGAGACTAGCCAGTGTGTAAGAGCTTGGAGAATCCTACAGCCCACCTGGCCTAGGCATGGAGCTAAATTCACCACTGTCCTCAGAACAGGTGCAGCTCCATTAACGTGCCAGCTATTTCTGCCAGCGGAGAATTCAGTCCATAGGAAGGAAATGCAGCCAGAAAAGGTGGGAAAAGGTGATTTTAAATAGACACCATTGAGACCATTTGGTGGGCAGCATGTTGACAAATCTCGGGCAGCTGCATTCCAGAGGCGCCTGCCGGGGCACACAGCTTCCTGCTAAGGCATTGTTCGCCTGGGCACAGTGAGATGAAAGTGACTGTGGTCTGGCTGACGGCTGACTGCCTTGGCTGTTGGTACAGAGTGACACAGGATGGAGATGGGCTGTCCTTGCTGTCTCGTGTTGCTGCCCAAGGGCTAGAGATTTGCAGTCCTCGATCACGGCTTCACTATCCAGCCCGGGCAAATGGACGCCGCAAGTAAATCAGGTTTGGGACTGGGAGACTTTTTGTGCCTGCCTAGACGCTGCGTAGTTAGCTCTTTATCGGCCTCACAAGGTTGTGTGGGATGCTGCTGCTGAGCTCCTTTCATAGAGATTTTTCTGCCTCTTGCAGAAGCTTCTGGTTGGTATCCCTGCCCATCCCCCAACCCGCAATGCAGCCTCTTGTGTTTCAGTTGTTGCTGATCCTCTGCTAACAAAGCAAATCGGACCAAGCAATTTCTCTAACTATTTTGTAAAGGCCTGAAGTTTGGCTTACATGAAGCTCCGGTCCTGCCAGGGCCCCTAGCTCTGGGGGCTGATCCATGACAGGAGAAAGTGTAACACCTTGGTCTTCTTGCTGATTGTAATGAAAAGGAGCATGGGAGTTGTCAGCCTGGATCACAGCAGGGGGTTGACCTAGACCCGTGCCTTGTTTCCAGCAGCTTCAGCGGAAGGGGCAAAATAAAATGAAAACTTTGCCGTGGAAATTTCCATTGTGCTTAGGGGAATTTTCTTCCTAGCCCCTCTCAGTTCATGACCTGAAGCATTAGGGCTTATATTAGAGCTCACTGGAAGTTTTCCATCAAAGCTGTTTTTTCCAGTGGAAAACGGGTTTTTGGCTAAACAAAATTTTTTTGCAAAAAGTCTTACTTTCTGCACAAAACTTGACCTTTAATTAAAAAAAAAAAAAAGCCAAAAAAAAAAAAAAAGCCAAAATGTTCAGTTTTTGGCCCAGCAATTCCAATAGGAAATGCTGCCTGGATGCCTCTTGGGAGTTGTAGTTTTGGTGGCTCAGGCCCCCCTTTTCCCCTCTGGCTTGGGTCACCCAGCTGGATTACATCTTCCATGATGCACCATGGCAGCACGACTAGAAGGTGGACCATGGTGCATCATGGGAGATGTAGTCTGGCGTAGGAGTCCATTCTGTAGAGAAGCTTGGCGGCCTGAAGCACCTGAACTATGTCTCCCATAAGGCCTTGGGGTGGGCATTTCTGAGTCAAACTTTTTGGGTTTGGGGCAAAAAATTTAGTTTTCAGCTAAATTGTCATCAATAAACTGAAGTTTTCAGTAGGCAGGAAAGTATTTGCCATACAGCTGTGGTTTATATTCCTTACATTTTTTTTTTTTATCCTATCTAGCGGGTCTGTGGAGTTTCTCCTCATTTATAAAATGAGCTTTAATGATGTTGAAGATGGACAAATTTCTATGTCCTGTAGGTCTGAAGTTAAGCTGGACCAGGCAAAACCTAATCCAGGGACTCTTACAGTATGGCTAATGACTGTTTCCATCGTTAGCAAGGAGGATATCCAGTGAAGGCCCCCTGTGCCATCTGCACATGGAGGTGCTCTAGTGGCTTGAACATAGAACTGGGAGCTAATAATGCCTGAGTTCTGATCCCAGCTCTGCCGCTGACTTGTCCTATGGCCTTGGGGGAGTCACTTTGCCACTTGGTTCCTCAGTTTCCCCATCTACAAAATGAAGAGACTGACTTATCTCACGGGGCCTTGGGAGGATTAATTCGTTAATGTCCGTGAAGTGTGTTGAACTAGTCAAGCGCTAGGTAAGGGCTAAGCCTGATTATGCAAATGAGGCTCAGCCCTCTGGATCCTGGCAAGATGCCAGTGCAGCCCCCCTGGTGGGGAAAGCTTGGGTGCCCCTGAGATGAAAGAATAAAAGAGACTCTGCCATCCCCACAGTGTGATGCCTGGCAATGCAGGCAACGTACAAGCATGTCCCTCCCAGCTGGAGGGAGGAAGAGCAAGGGGAGGGTGGAATTAAAAAGCCTGGAAGACAAGAGTTATAAGACCTGCTGTGAATTTTTGGACTCCCATTGGCTCTGTGGAGACATGACAGAAACCGGTGTGCATTGGGGAGCGGGTAATTCTTGTAGAACTCAACAAATCCTCAGTGAAAAAACCCTGTTTACAGGGGGCCTGCAAATATGTTGCGGGGAAGGGGGAAATGCTTGCCGGGGTTATGTGTGGAATTTTATTCTGTTTGGGCTGGGAGCCTGCACCCAGCACCATGGTATCTGAAGCCAAATGGCAAGGGGTGGTGGGGCATTCAGCGGTGTCACGATGACAGGGCAGGGTGGTAGGGAGCTTTTCAAACCTGCCCTCTATGCTATAGCGCCCATCACAGGGGTGGGGTGAGGATATAAACACAGTCAAGAACGTGAGGTGATTTGGGTGATGGAGGCCATGAGATAGGATTGGGCGTGCTGAACGTAAGCCCTATACTGCAAATGGAGATTTCCCCTCTAGCTCAAGTGACAGGGGCCTGGGATTTTGGAGCGGGAAGCTCTGCGTTTATCCCCCCCTGTTGCTCTGAAGTTCTGAGTGTCTGCAGCATGCAGCGGAGTGATACGGGTGACTGGAGCTCAGATTTGGGAAGTGGTGCACTCTCCAGACACATCTGTTTGCTAGGCACCCGCCTCCGCATCGCGGGGCTGTTGTTCCATGGCGCTGACTGCACTACCCGCTACGCTTGCCAGGGGCTGCTGGCAGGAGCAGGCCCTGTGCAGCCAAGGCCTCGCCCTCCCTGCCCCCAGTGATGGGGCATCAGCTGGGTAAGGCAGTCCCAGGGGGAAGGGGGGGGTGAGGACGGACAGATCCCTGGAGAGCAGCCTCCTTCCCCGCCAGGGAGGGTAGAGGGAGCTGAGGCCTGGGAGGTGTGTAGGGAACAGGGGCAGAAATCAGTCGTTCCGGGAGGGGGCGGCTGCCGCCATGTACCAGGGGAAGGGGTTAGGAGTTGGGGAGCAGTGCCGGTGGCCAGGGGAGGTCAGGGGGGGCCAGGCCTCGTGCCAAAGGGTGGGAGAGGGAGGTCTGCGGAGCCGCGTGTTCGGTCGCTGGCACGGCTGACTCTGCCCTTCGTCTTTCTGTGGCAGGTCCACTGAGTCCCGTGCGTTTCATGGGGCTGGGTTTTTCATAAGGCAGGATTCTTATGGGGGAGATTCCACGGCACTTCTTGGGACCATAGGGGTTTGGCCGGCCACCCCACGGTTTGTAGCATGCTGTGTGCCTGGCCCTGCCTGCCATATGCTCTCCGCCCTCAGTAGCTGCGTACCAGTGGTGGTGGGTGAAGCCATCCCTCTACCGGGATATTAGCCAGTACTTCCTTGCATTGGCAGGAGCTGCTTGTGACGGCCACAACCCTGCCTCAGGGAGGGAGAATCCACTTCATATGATGATCAGGGCTGCACAGGAGAGGCAGCTGGCTTGCAAGGGGCTCAATCAGTGCGCCCGGCACCTGGCTGCACCCCCTTATCTAGGCAGCTCCCTTGTGGGGGCTCCCTTGTGGAGAAAAAGTGGCAGCCACTTTGCTTTACTGCAACTATCCCCCAACCTCTGGTGGGTTTTCCACTGCGGAAGTTGTCTCTCAGGGTCTCCGCTGAAAAGCGATGCTGTAGAACCAGAGCGGAATCGGCGTAAGACTGTAAGCTCTTTGTGACCTGGACTGTGTCTGTGCTGTATGTGTGCAGTGCTTAATGTACGGGGCCCCCGGATCCCTATTGGGGGGGCCCTCTAGGTGCTACCACAATCTGAATAATTAATAATGGTCATGGATCTGCTTGGCTCTTAAAAGCAATTTAAAAATGAGCTAATTGAATTCCGGTGGGACCTGTTGGCTGTGTCCATCCATCTGGGGATGTCACAAGTACCTGATGCCCCTGGGGAGGAGGGAAAGAATCTATTATTCCTGTAAATTTTGTTAACTTCCCAAGCTTTCTCCTGATTTAATAACCTCCCCCTGCTCTTCCCCCTTCAGTGTTTGTACCTAGGCTATTTTCCTTGCTCTCAGCAGGTTTGCGGGGCTTTTAACGTTTGTCCTGACTGCTGCGGTTCTTTAAAGGCATCTTGAAATCTTGTATTTCCAAAGGGAAGGTCATGTCAGGTGATGGGGAAAGCATTGGACATAATTATGCTGTTAATATTAATGGGATCCTTGATGCCTCTGCTGCTCAGCCTCCTTCCCCACGATGAACAGCAGCAGTGAATCAAGGCTGCAGCTCGGTTGTACTAGCTCTTCTCCCAGGGCTTATGGGGCGGGGGGAAGGAGGGAAATCTGAATTAGACCTAACAATACTCTGAAGTCGCATTTATGGAGATGAGATAACGTATGTTGAGACTGTGGGGGATGAAGGGGACCCAGATTCAGAACTAATGGGATGATTTACAGGAAGAGACTTGGAGATTCTAGACACATGGAGAGGAAGGGCTTGTGAACAGATGAGCCAGTATTAGGGAGCCAGCCTTGTCTCTGGTGCAACTCCAGTGAAGTCAAAGGGCCAGCTCTTCAGCTGGTGTGAGTGGGCGTAGCTGTAGCTAGCTCAGAGACTCGGACGGTGTCAGTGGTGCACATTGTCAATGCGGAGACGAGATAAATCATGTAAGGAAGGAATTAACTCAGAGATCCGAGACAAGGGGAATTTATTAGGAGGCTTTAAGAGATCATAAGACATGAGTTTCAATGTGAATAGGAAACAAGAATTTATTAAGAGGCCAGATTGAAGGTACTTTGTATTGGAAAGAAAGAGAAATCGATAACTCTATCTGAAGGAGGAAGCGGGAGAGAGGAAGCGAGCAACTGTAAGGAGAATTACAAAAATCAATGGTGGGAAAGGCACCAAGGGGCTCATCGGAAGAGCGTGTGAAAAGTCCAAAGGGCAAGAGAACCACACTGTCGTTCACCACTATCCATGCCAGTGTCACACAGCTGTGGCAGAGAGAGAGCTTTCTGAGTCCTGCTACCCTGGGGATTGCAGGCAGCAGTGGCTGTTGTTCACAGTGCCGCATTTGCTCAGAGGCAATGCATTCAGAAAGCGAGCAAACACACTTCAGGAAACAAAACAGGCCCATGACCTAGACAGATTTGACCTAGACAAATTAGAGGATTGGGCCAAAAGAAATCTGACGAGGTTCAACAAGGACAAATGCAGAGTCCTGCACTTAGGACGGAAGAACCCCATGCACTGCTACAGACTAGGGACCGAATGGCTCGGCAGCAGTTCTGCAGAAAAGGACCTAGGGGTTACGGTGGACGAGAAGCTGGATATGAGTCGACAGTGTGCCCTTGTTGCCAAGAAGGCTAACGGCATTTTGGGATGTATAAGTAGGGGCATTGCCAGCAGATCGAGGGACGTGATCGTTCCCCCTCTATTCGACATTGGTGAGGCCTCATCTGGAGTACTGTGTCCAGTTTTGGGCCCTACACTACAAGAAGGATGTGGACAAATTGGAGAGAGTCCAGCGAAGGGCAACAAAAATGATTAGGGGGCTGGAGCACATGAGTTATGAGGAGAGGCTGAGGGAACTGGGATTGTTTAGTCTGCAGAAGAGAAGAATGAGGGGGGATTTGATAGCTGCTTTCAACTATCTGAAAGGGGGTTCCAAAGAGAATGGATCTAGACTGTTCTCAGTGGTAGCAGATGACAGAACGAGGAGTAATGGTCTTAAGTTGCAGTGGGGGAGGTTTATGTTGGATGTTAGGAAAAACTTTTTCACTAGGAAGGTGGTGAAGTACTGGAATGGGTTACCTAGGGAGGTGGTGGAATCTCCTTCCTTAGAGGCTTTTAAGGTCAGGCTTGACAAAGCCCTGGCTGGGATGATTTAATTGGGGATTGGACCTGCTTTGAGCAGGGGGTGGGACTAGATGACCTCCTGAGGTCCCTTCCAACCCTGAGATTCTATGAAATCCTGGAACGCCAGAGACAAGGGCTGGTGTGAGTGGCATATGACTTCATGCGTTCCAGTGTGACCAGAAGCTAGTTCCCATTAGTGGCCTGTTTCTAAAAAGGAGGGGGAATGAAGGTAAAGGATATTGATCACTTGTGTTTCAAATTTTCTGAGCGCTTTACGAAGTATGCTTACAGCAGTCACTTCTTCAGCTGCTGCTGACATACAGCCGCCTGGAGGGGGTCGGGGGGGACTGCAGCAGTTGCATAACACACAGTGCTGCCTGGAAAACAATTGTAGCGTAGTGTATCTAGCAAAGGGAATTTTAGGTAGGTAAAATACCTGACCTATCATACCAATAGCACCTCTTGTCCAAGGATCTCAAAGCACTTCGCAAATATTAATCACTTGAGCCCTGCAATGCCCCCGTTGCAGCGCAGATGGAAATGCAGAGGCACTGAGAAGTGAAGTGACTTGACCATGCGGTGTCTCAGTGGCAGAGATGGGACTAGAATCCACAAATGTTAAATCCCCCGTGCTCCTGCCACTAGACAACGCGTGCTCAGTATAGCCGAGGAAATGGGAGTGATCTGAATGATTCCCAACAGAGCCTCTTCTTTCACGGCACCACACCAGTGAAATACCTTGTCTCCATGAACAACTGCTCTGCCATGAGGGATACAGCAAGACCCTGAGGACCTGGATATGGTACAAGGCCAAATTTCTAGGGCCAAATGATCCCTTTGTCACTTGCCAATCATTTAGAAACAGAGCATGAGTCTGTAGTAGTATACAAAGAAACAAGGCATCATACTGATAATATCCCATGATTACAGCCCAGCTGGTGTATAATAAACACCTCTGATGTGAATGTGCTGAACGGAAACTCTTTGAAATGACTTGCCCTTGGGGCTGTGCTGGGAGAACCAGTGGGAAACTTCAGCTGGTGTGGAGTGCAGCCTGCATGTAGCTCAGGGAGTATTTGATGCTCAGACTCCGTGGTCTGCGCTGACTTCCAAGTGATTTATCAGATGAAATTTAAGGCATTGGCATTGACCTGTAAATGGTGTAAGTCCTGGCTCTGGAGAGATGCCATCTCTCTCCATGGGATCCCTCAATGTTTGCTATTGGGTGCTCAGACTTCTAGCATCCGCTTTTAAATGGGGGATGGGCTGATGGTCCAGTAGGGCCTTACTCTCTGGAAGGGGCACCACCCTGGATTTGTGGCCCATCAGAGCACCCTGCAAGGTCTGTCTAGCCTCCAAGGCTTTTGTGGAAGGGGTGGGGTAAGCTGGATTTAGGTGGCTGGAGTTGGGAGAATTCTATTCCAGGTGGGCAGGACTGTGTCTTTGAGGCCATAGAGCCAGCTGAATGGGGGGGTGTGTGTGTGTATGTATGTGTGTGTGTGTATATATATATATATATGTGTGTGTGTGTATATATATATATTAAAAATAAAACAAGGATACAGAGCTCTTGGAGCGCTGGGCATTTGATAAATGTAAGTGATTTTAATGTTGTGGGTTGGCTGCTCCATTGATTGCCTCAAGAATAATTTTGCAATGCTGGGTGACTGACTGTTAAGTCCTTAAATACATTATCAGCTGGGCTGTGGTATTTCCTGTGGGTTAGGAAACACCCATCAAATAAAGGCACTTTTGACGGTGAAAACTGGCTGCGCCGCCATAATAAAATCTTACATTCCTATAACATCTTTCATCCTGAAGGGTTCCCGAAGGAATCCGTCTAGCAGCCTGTGTGGGGTGTTGTGACGGCTGTTCGTTAGTGCACAGCAACAGTGAAGGACAGGAAGTGAAGGACAATACTGTATTCAGAGGAGACTGGAGGGGGAAATTTGAGAAGACGGAATGTCATTCTCCGAATTGGAATCTGATCGGGACACTGAGAGATGCTGTGGGATCAGGAATTCAGCATTCTGTCTTGTGTGCCTGAGATTGTCAACACGGGGGCCGATCAGTGCCAGTTGGGATGTTCTAGGAGGTGTTGTTTAGTTGCTAGAAAAGGGGACTGGGGGACAGGGCTCCAGGGTGTCACTCCCAGGTCTGGTACTGGCTCTTGGTGACCTTCACCGAATCACTTCTCTCTGTGCCTTACTTTCTCTTTCCGTAAAACAGGGATAGTTTTTGTCTAACTATCTGACTTACATGGCCCCTGTCAGTTTAGTGTCTGATCACCTCCCAGTCTTTAATGCATTTATCCTCTCAACTCCTCTGTGAGGTAGGACAGTGCTAGTGTCCCCCTTGTACTGGCACAGAGAGACTGGGTGACTCACCCAAGGTCCCACATGAAGTCTGTGGAAGGGCAAGGGCTTGGTCTCCCAGATAGGCACTCTAACCACTGGCTCATCCTTCCTCTCTTAGTAATACCGACCTTGAGATGCGTTGTGAGGGTCCGTTGTTGTCTGTAAAGCACAGTATCGGGGCAACTCTTTCCTGTGTTTCTTGCCATGTGGATGCTTCTTCACTAGATCTCATCAGATTGTAACATTTGGCTACCACTGATAGGGAACAGATTGGGACGGGTGACCTAGAAGACAGAGGTTCCATAGTCCGATGCCACCTCCTCTCCCTTTCCCCCCCCACCCCCCGGCTATCTCATCTCCTGCCCGTGAGGTCTTGTGTGTGAAGACATTGGTCTTTGTATTTTTAAAATTCTCTTTGGTGACACCTATCAAGTTGCTCACGTTCTGCAGAAATGATTGATTGTGTTGTGAAGATGTTGGACAACTTCCTTGGGAATTTGTTCTTTAATGTATTTGCTTAGATTGTTCCTGACCTTGCTTTCCTGCATGCGGCTTGTTTGGAGAGACAAAAGGGGGTTAGGGGGTGTGTGCGTTGAGGCTACTGGGTACCTGTTTTCTCTGCTGAGCAGGCCCTGTGCAATACTATGGAAACATCATCACTCAGTAGGGTGACCAGATGTCCTGTTTTTAAAGGGACAGTCTTGTTTTTGGGGACTCTTTTTCTTATATAGGCGCCTATTACCCCCCACCCCATCTCATTTTTTCACACTTGCTATTTGGTCACCCTATCACTCAGTGAATAGAGTTGAATATGAGTGGTGACTCTGTCTAAATATTGTACTCAAGTTGGTTGATAGAGAGAGGTTTTGACAGGCAAGCTGCAAAACCGAGGTCAGGTGGGGATGCATAAATATTGCTGTTTGTCTTTGCGGTAAGATCTTTTCTCAGATGGGTCAGGGAAGAGAGGAGCTAGTAACTAAAGTCTAGTCTCTTTCCTGTGATACAACAGAAGGCCAGAAGTCTTAAACAAGGCTGGTTTTATGGTCTCCTTAGAGGTTCCTTGATTAGAGTTTGTGGTCTCTTTAGATGGTTCCTATTTGACCACAATGCTCTGTGGGATGACCCAGTGCCGTTTTAACCGGACCTCTCTTCAGGAAATAGCCAGTGCTGGCATGGACGACCAGTCTGGTGCAGGGTACCTTTGGCATTGATGCATTAGTGACATTGTAATGACTCACCTCTTTGAGAGACTCTTCCATTAGCATGCCATTGGGACCTTTGGATGGTCAAGAATATATTATTGGGAAGAGCCCTACATTGGTAGGGAGGGTGGAGAGAGGGAGGATGAGATGAACTAATAGGTGCATCCGCTCTCATTTCAATGGGTTGTATTCTTTTCCATCTGTCGCTGATTCTGTAATACATGCTGCCAATAGTAAGGGAGTAATCAAACTCCTGACCAGTATGGCTGGACAGCAGATGACTTGGGTGGGCGCCTGTTGGATGAGGTGATCTGATTACACACCAGCGTTTTGGTGCAGGGCCCAGTGATCCGGTGCTTCATCTCTTGCCCATCATTTTGTGTAAACAATGATTTACTTACCCTTATGTAATCAGTTGCTTGCGCTGTTTCTGGTTGGGTGCATTTCCTTTCTGTGGGGAGTGAATTGCTGAATGAAGTCCTCGGCTTATGCCTTTTCACTGCATGCCATGGAGGTAATGCTCTTTGTTGAGAGTACCCACCCAGGTTCTGATTTCCCTTGCACTTGTAAAGCTGCAGTTGCCCCATGGCTGCGTGACTTGCACTAGAAAAATGTGGATCTTTGTCCCCCTCTAGTGGCTGGCTCACATGAGTGGATAAGAGTCTACTACAGCTAGTAGCTGGTGGAGTTACTACTTTAACTCAAGGAATAGAACAGGGGCAGGCAAATTTTTTGGCCTGAGGGCCACATCAGGTTTTGGAAATTGTATGGAGGGCTGGTTAGGGGAGGCTGTGCCTTGCTGTGCCCACCGCTTGCTTTTTGCCCCTTGACGGCACCCCCCCAGACTCCTGCCCCATCCAACCCCCCCTGTCCCCTGACCGCCCCCTGAACCCTTGCCTCCACCGCCCCATTCAACCCCCCCCGCTGTTCCCTGCCCTCTGAGCGCCCCAACCCGATCCACACCCCTGCCCCCTGACCACCCCCCCGAACTCCCCTGCGCTCTGTCCAGCCCCCACTGCTCCCTGCCCCCTTACCGCGCAGCACAGAGCACCGGTGGCTGGCGGCGCTACAGCCGTGCTGCCCAGAGCTTTGTGCCAGGGTAGTGCCGGAAATTGCTCTCCGTAACTGCTACCAGTAGCATGTTCCTACGCGGAGCAGTTTAATACACGACACCGTTAGCATGGTGCGCTGAGGCTGCGGGAGAGGGGGGACAGCAGAGGAGGAGCCGGGGGCTAGCCTCCCGGGCCAGGAGCTCAGGGGCCCCGCAGGAGGGTCCTACGGGCCGGATGTGGCCCGTGGGCCGTAGTTTGCCTGCCTCTGGAATAGAAGCTCATGCTTTTAGCTTGGAAGGGTTTAGACTCAAACCATGTTGATGACCAAGGCGGGGGTTAGTTGCAGCTATAGGGGAAGAGAGGGAGGAAATATGGGGCAATGACACTGGGAGTGTGTGTGTGTGTGGGGGGAAATGCTGGGGGAAAGGAGAGAGCAGGGCAGCTTTGGGGAGGAACCAGAGAAAAATGGGGAGGAAAAAATGGAGTTAAACCAAGGATGGATGCCAGAGGACAAAAAGGGAAAAAGCAGAGGAAATAAATAAATGAGAAGAGGGCCGGGTGATGAGCGGGGGGGGAAAGGCAGAGAAGCTGGGCAAGATGCAGGAAGTGCTTTGAGGCATGAAGTGAGGTGACATTAGGTGAGGTGTAATCTTCTGCAAGTAGAGGCAGGTCCAATCAAGGAAGGTTGGGAACCGATGAGCTCTTCAGAGCAATCTTCTCTACTGCCACTCATGCATAGGCGGGCTGGGGAGGGGACTGTCCCGATGAGCAAGCTGAGTGGGTCAGCAAGATGCATGTTGAGAAACGCTGCAAACTAACATCTAGCTGAATTCAGCTGCCTTTGTTGATGCCAACTTGTCACGCCTCATGTTGTCCCAGGAAACTTTAATGAGGAGAGACCCAAGGTCTGGAGATCAGCCCTCTCCCACTGGAGGGCTCCCAGCGCAGTTCTGTTAGCGTTATTTGTATAGCACTCAGTGTTTGCAAAGTGCTTTTACTGGCAAGGAAGAACAAGCCACTATTGGTGTTCTACTCATACTGCGTATTTTAGGCTGGATTTTTGATTGGGATTGGGCATTTATATAGCGAACAAGAACACCCAGAAGGGAGATAAACCCTGAAGCATGAGGTTTTAAGCTAATCTCTAACTAGTCGGGGTTGGGATGAGACTGCCACGGGGGCAAATTATTTCACATCTGCCTGTTGCAGGGTTTATTGTACTTTCCTCTGAAGTATCTAGGCTGGCGACTGTATGGGAGAAGACTCTGGGCTAGATGGACAGGGTGGGTTTCATGGCAGCATGTCTTCATTGGCATCAGTGGAGTCACGGTCGGTGTAGCTGGCTGGGGGGTCTGGGCTACGAACTTGAGAGATTGAGTTCTACCAGTTGCACATACCTTTCTAAGCGAGTAAAATCCCAGCAATCCTACGAAACAGTGTCCTGCTGGTGTGCCTATAAATTGCCTGCATTGAGGGAATTAATTAATATTTATTTCTGCTTGTCAAAACCTTCTGTGTGACAGTCCCTTCTTGCCACCCTCGCTAAACACGAGCAATGTTTATGGTTTCACGGGGGTCAGTGGGGTTACTGGCATGAGTAAAATTTACTCCTGTGAGTCAGGATTATAGGAACGGACCCTGATCATGCAGGTATCTGTAATTTTCTCTTGTAACACGTACTGAATTTAATCTGGATCGATTCTTCCTCCCACCCCCCAAAAAAATCCAACTCCTAGTCTGCCACCAATTGCATTCTCCATCTCTCCCAGCTCTAATCCCATTTAACCACCATCCCCCCAGGTAAGACTGGGCGAATACAAAACCCTTGAAGGGTGCCCTGGAAACCAACAAACGTGGACTCTCTTGGACCAAGTGGGAAGTGAGATCCAGGACCAAAGAATTATTGTGCAGTCAGCAACGCTTCCATCTCTTCTGAGGCCAGGCCAGGACCTGGGGGGAGGGTTCTGTGTAGTGACAGCAGATAGCATTAGCTGTGAGAGTCACTTAGGGTCCAAAAGAAAAGGAGGACTTGTGGCACCTTAAAGACTAACCAATTTATTTGAGCATAAGCTTTTGTGAGCTACAGCTCACTTCATCGGATGCATACTGTGGAAAATACAGAAGATGTTCTTATACATACAAACCATGAAAAAATGGGTGTTTACCACTACAAAAGGTTTTCTCTCCCCCCACCCCACTCTCCTGCTGGTAATAGCTTATGTAAAGCGATCACTTTCCTTACTTAGGGGCCAGTGAGCCAGAGAGAACCATAAGGACAGCCTGTGTCCAGTCATCATTACACCTGAGCCTTGTCTCTTCTCTACCAGGAAGAGTGCTTCATTAGCTAGGACCGCAAATGCCTCAGCACTTGTCCCCTCCCCCCTCAGTTTTCCTGGCTGAAGTGGCTGGCCGTAGCTTTTAGCTTTACTACTTCAGCTGATCGCAATTAATATGCAGCTCATGGAATTCAGGTCCTGGTCAAATCACAGGCATTCTTGCCAGCCGAAGGGCGATTGCCTTGTGGGTGACCTACGGTGCAACCTTCTGTGCCTAACAATGTAAGAGGATCTCAGGTCGCACTGTTGCCACAGTCAGAATCTGCATTGTGTACAACTGTGAGACGTTTTCCTCCAGAGTTCTGTGGCAACAGCTGATCAAAGTGACTCAAAAATAGGTTATTTAAAGACAAGCATTATTTATTCACCCAGAGGTACATAGCAAGCAGGGGGAAGAGATTGACTAACAAAAGGCCTGTCCATCTGGATCTTCCCAAAACTTTATTCTTTCTTTGCAAGTGTTGGGTAAATTCCACTCAGCCCAGACACCCGACTTGTGGCCTTGGAGATATAGACTGCCCCAGCCATGTTCTCCCAGTGTGTGTCTGTCAGAGGCTCATCTCCAGCTATTGCTGCCCGCTGCTCCCTACCCCCCAACTCCTCTGTAGGCCAGCGTCTTTAATAGTATAGTGCCCCTTTGACCCTAAGCTTGGGCCTGGGGAGAATTTAACCTGTTTGGAGCCAGGCAGGTGGGCATTTCCCAATTAATGGATCCCCCATCGTTCTCTTAAAGACCCTGGATATTCTCTCTCACTGTACAATATGTCATTTTTTCGTTATCTGCTTGTTTTCCCCCCGTGGCCTTCTTTGATTTAACTCCGTGCAGTCAGGCAGGATCATATCCAGCAGGTAAACTGCAGGGCATAGGATATTCGTAAAACAACAACACAGAGAGCTCCCTCCTGTTCTGCACTGGGCTTCCAGTGTTTCCCTTGTCTTCTCAGTCATGACGTTTTACGGTGGCGTTAATCTTCGTGATTCATCCCTTTGCAGGCGCTCGTGGCCCCGAGCAGTCGCTGAGTAATGCTATGAGTGGTGGTTGTTTTCTTGTTAGCAGGGTACGTGTTTTCTGTCAAACATGCCTCTCCCTGGAACCGTCTCCTCTGTTCGGAGCACATCTTTGGCTCTTGACGAAGGATAGGTCGTGAGGAGGACCGCTGCCCTGCTGCATTGCTGACTAGCTTTTCCTTTCTTTTCCAGGTGTGTGTGGCTGCTGTGGTGCGTTGCGTCCCCGTTACAAGAGGCTAGTGGACAATATCTTTCCGGAGGATCCAGAGGTAAATGAGCATCCTGTTTAATTTAAGCACAATAATTTAACAGCCCCCTGCTTGCTGGAAACAGTCCCAGAATTTTCACGTTTCTCCTGTGTGCAGGATTGCAGGGAACTCACTGTCATTCAGGGGTGTTCACCTGCACGCCAGGGGAATGCTGTTGCAGAAAAGGTGACCTCTTAAGGCTCCTCCGGGCCGTACATGGAGGATTTAATTTTCTGTAATCTGCCCTTAATTTTAGTTAGAAGGATTGTGTGTTGGTACCAAAAGCCAAAGCCCTTACCACCTGAGCTATAATGGCCTCTCTGGGTTTGTCTAGACTAGGGTTTAACTAGATTTGTCGTCAGCTCGAGGTGATAACCACAGCTGTAAATGCTAGTCTAAACACTCCCCAAATATTTGTTTCAAGACACAAGTGTGTGTGGGTTACCCCGGGCTAAGTCCTGCCACAAACATTAGAGGAGTGTTTAGCCTAGTGTTTATGATTACGTTCATTAACTTGAGTTAATTGCAATCAGGTCCATGTCCGTAGCACCGTTTGGCCCCGAATTTGGAAGTACTGGATGCTAGTGACTTGTCTCAAACTCACTCAGTCGCAGAACCGTGAATAGGGGGAACCTAAGACTCCTGGCTCCCAGGACTGTCCTAAACAGTAGACAACAGAGCCCGGAATACATATCACTGCCAAGTTTAAAAAGCATCTCACATTGGTTGCTTATTTCCCACATTATGTCACCAGTCTTTGTTTGACATCTGTTCCACTTTGTCTGTAGCTGTGACACTCTGAGTATGTTTCCCAGTCTTGGAGAAGAGCCCGGTGTAAGCTCAAAGGCTTGTCTGTCTCATCCACAAAAGTTGGTCCAATAAAAGATATTACCTCCCCGACCATGTTTCTTTGACATCTATGTGATTCAGTGGTTGATGTCACAAGTGGATGGGTGAGGACATAAACAGGGAAGCAGGAGTGGCAGAAGCGCCTCCAGATTCAAGACTCTTGTTTTCATGCCAAAGTCCTTGGCAGTACAGAATAAGGGAGGAGGAATGTTGAAAACATCTCACACGGGAACAGAATGATTTCTAAAGAAAACTGTTTTTCAAAGCTTTCCATGACACACAAGCAGCTTTCTGGGATAATTACCTGCCCACTCAGTGAAAGTGTCAATCCCCCAGCTCTCTTTGAAGATGCTGTCATTGTCCCGCTAAGAGATGGTTTTTTTTATCTCAACAACTTCGTGCCCTGGTACAATGAAGAACTAACTGGAACAGATCCTTTAATACATTACAGTATAATTTTGTCTGGAGGAACAGATGAAATTTTCTTTTCCCTAAAGAGGTGTTCTGCTGTTGTGTATAAAATAGATGTATAATAAATGCCATGGATGGATGGGAGAACAAGAGGCAAGCTAGCAGCATCGCCTTGTAACTAATTGTGACCACATGCATGCAAATACCACCAGACACGAGTAGGAATTGATGTCTGGGATGCGCGGCTGGTGGTCTCCTAATAGGATGGCAACAGCATCTTCAAAGAGAGCTGGGAGATTGACACTCGTGCTGAAAAGGCAGGTAATTATCCCAGGCTGCTTGTGTAACCCCAGCAGATGTAAACTACACCAGGTACAGGGCAGAATCCGGCCTAGTACCTTCCACCTTAGTGGCTGAAGATCACTTTGGTCCTAAAGATCATCTTAGGAAGATGGTGAGGTGGTGAGACCTTGCATTTCTACAGCACCTCCCATCTGAGGAGCTCCAAGTTCCCAACATACGACACTTGGATAGGTGGCCTGACCTCGGCACCATCCCTGCAAAAAAGTGTGTGGCTTGCCGCAGCTGGAGATAAAGCTTGGGGGCAAAAGGGGCAAATAGATTGAAGTGACTTGAAGGCTGATTCAAGCTGGTGGGTTGTCCGCCCCGGAGGCGGAGGTCTCTGTTTAGTCCCAGCCAGGTTCCACAGACACCAGTTCCTCACCAGTGTGCTTCAGGCATGACCCTGAGGGCTCACTTTGCTGCTAGTCAGTCCTTTGACTCCGGACTGAGGCTGCCAGCTTGTGCCAGCTGTGAAGTGCGTGGTGGGAACTGCAGTGACTCCTCCACTCATTTCACACAGGCCGCTGGGCAGCAGATCCCTCAATGCTAACGGATACTGACAGCTGACGGGGGCGTTTCGGGCACCTTCCTCCGAAACATCAAGAATCTGGCCAGCGTCCGAGATATGAAATGCTAACTGACTAATTAGGCTATTGGTCTGAACCAGGATGACAATTGGTGTGACTTCCAGTGCTGTCGATTTCAACCTGGAGGCCGAAAGCTCCATAGCCCCTTCCCCTGTGCCGTTCCTTGGGAATTGCCTTGTAAAAGGCAAAGGAGATCAAACCCCGTGTCGGTCTGTTTTCCAGGATGGGCTGGTAAAAACCAACATGGAGAAGCTGACCTTCTATGCGCTGTCTGCGCCGGAGAAGCTAGACCGCATTGGCGCGTACCTTTCGGAGAGGCTGATCCGAGATGTGGGCCGGCACCGATATGGGTAAGAGGCAGCGTGACACTGACTCGCAGCAACAACTACGGCGTGTGCAGAAAGAGTGAGTGCCCAAAACGTACGGGACAAGGTCCAGGCAAAGACTGAACGAAGCTAATGGGATGAATTGGCGCACCAAGCACTAAAATATCCATATGTCCTGGGGGACACCCAAACTACTATGTTCTCTGTTGCCTGGCCAGCTACACACACATCAGGTTACACCTAGACGATGGTATCTTGTCACCTATGAATGTACACGTGGTGTGAGACCAGGAATTGAATTACTGTGCCGTTCTCCTCTGCACCTACGTATGCCTGGAGTCACACCAAGCTCAGAGTACCCATTCATCCATGCATATGGAGTTCCAAAGCACCTCTCCCTGTAGTAGCTAGAAGCTGTTAAGAGGCTTGCAACAGCTACTGCTTACCCAAAGTCATCCATAGCACTGAGGGGCAGGACTGCAAAACATAGCTGATTCCTGCCCACCATTGCTAGAACGCTGTGCTTGGGCAGGCTCGAGGACTTTGTGGGTTGGTGGGTGAAGATGCTGGGTTACACCACAGGCTCTTAACTGATTTGTTTTACGTACCAAGTGTCTGAGATCTTTAGAACTTTCCCCACCCCATTTCTTGCTGCAGGAGTGGAGCCATGCTGGCTTGTTGCTTTTAGCCCTGGTCACCTGTTTCTATCAGTTACTTTTTCAAGACTCTGCTCAGGGGAAAAGGGCTACAAGTATCTTTTAATGAAAATCCTCACTTCTGGTTTATCCTGAATCTTGGGCACCTGTGGCCTTCATAGGGTCCAAGGTCAGAAGAGACCATTGTGATCATCTAATCTGCCCTCCAGTGTACCGCAGGCCTGAGAACTGCCCTGAATTAATCGCTGTCTGAATTATGTTTTAGGAAAACTTACAGTCCTGATTTTAAAAAATGCCAGTGATGGAGAATCCCCCAGTTGTTGCAATGATTAATTACCCTCACTGTTAAAAATGTGCACCTTGTTTCTAGTCTGAAGCTTCAACTTCCAGCCAGTAGATCTCGTTATGCCTCTTAAAGAACCCTCTATCAAATTTCTGTTCCCTATGTATGTACTTATAGACTTAACCGTCTCTTTGTTCAGCTAAATAGATAGACTCAAGGAGGTCAGTCCCTATAAGGCATTTTCTAATTCTTTAATCGTTCATGGGGCGCAAAGTCCAACTGTCTGTGTCGAGCCTGTTCCTTTGCCCATGCACCCCTGTGCAGATGGGGTTCCATCCGACTGTACCCCTGGATCCTGTGGCACATTCCTCATGAATCCCGCCAAACCACGCTGCCCCTTCGCCTGGGTGCTATATGTGTAAATGGTCATCAAAATCTCTGCTTCATAAAGCCATAGGGACGGCTGCTCCTCCTCCTGGCCCATTAGGTAACCATCCACCGCTTTGCAAAGTGAGTGTATACAGCTGCCACCCGTGTTGGGAGGAGCGCAGGTCGTATTTTATGCGCACTTTGCATTGGTAGCAATGAGGAGGTAGGATACATGGAAGAGGAGGAGACTTAAGCCCACAGTTTGCTTTTCACAGAACCATTGCATTAGCAGGAGGGTTGTAAGTAAGATGCCGTTCTGGGTGCCACGTTTCAGGAAAGATGTGGACAAATTGGAGAGAGTCTGGATGAGAGCAACAAAAATGATAAAAGGTGCAGGAAAGCTGTGAGGGAAGATTTAAAAAATGGGGTTTGTTTCGACTGGAGAAGAGGAGACTGAGAGGGGATGTGAGGAGTCTTCAAGTGCATAAAGGTTTGTTCTAAAGAGAAGTGTGATAAATGGTTCTCCTTACCCTCTGAGGACAGGACAAGAAGCAATGGGCTTAAACTGCAGCAAGGGAGGTTTAGGTTGGCATTAGGAAAAACTTCCTGTCAGGGTGGTTAAGCACTGGAATAAATTGCCCAGGGAGGTTGTGGAATCTCAGTCACTGGAGGTTTATAAGAACACGTTAGGGGATGGTCGAGAGCAGGGGTTGGCAACCTTTCAGAAGTGGTGTGCCGAGTCTTCGTTTATTCACTTTTAATTTAAGGTTTCACGTGCCAGTCATACATTTTAACGTCTCTTAGAAGGTCCCTCTCTCTAAGTCTATATATTATATAACTAAACTATTGTCAGGTGTAAAGTAAACAAGGTTTTCAAAATGTTTAAGAAGCTTCATTTAAAATTAAATTAAAATGCTGATCTTACGCCGCCGGCCCGCTCAGCCCGCTGCCAGCCTGGGGTTCCGTTCACCTAGGCCGGCAGCAGGCTGAGTGAGGCCTGTGGCCAGGACCCCGGCCAGCAAGGGGCCGGCAGTCAGAACCTCAGACCGGCAGTGGGCTGAGAGGGGCCGGCAGTCAGAACCTCAGACCGGCAGTGGGCTGAGAGGGGCTGGCCGCCGGGACCCTAGACTGGCAGTGGGTTGAGCGGCTCAGCCCGCTGCCACTCAGCCCACTGCCGGTCTGGGGTTCCGTCCCCTGGTTCCTGCCAGCCAGCGTCCCAGCTGCTGGCCCCGTTCAGCCCCCTGCCAGTCTGGGGTCCCAGCCCTGCCCACATAGAGTGGGTACCTACCTTCTCCCTGGCTCTAGCCCATTCTCTTCCTCTCTCTCTGCTCTGAGCTGAGGGTGGGAGTGCACTGAGCACAGGGCTGGGGGTGAAGGAGCAGGCTGGCGGTTGGGGTGTAAAGTCTGGCCAGGAGCTAGAATGAGGGAGGGGGCTTAGGGTTGTGGCAGGAGGTTGGGGTGTGGAGTGCTTACCTGGGCAGCTCCCATTTGGTGTGAGGGTGCAGGTGGGTATGTGGGGGCTGGGGGGGGTACGCAGGAGCTCCCGTTTGGTGCTCAGGGTGGGGGTGGGAATGTGGGGGGTGCAAGAGTCAGGGCACAGGGTGTGGGGGGGCTGCGTATGTGTGGGGGTGCAGGACTCAGGGCAGGGGGCTGAGGGTGTGTGAGGGGGGTGCAGGAGTCAGGGCATGGGGTGTGGGGGTGTGTGAGGGGGTGCAGGGGTCAAGCTGAGGGTGTGTGTGAGGAGGGTGCAGGGGTCAGGGCAGAGGGCTGAAGGGGTGTGTGAGGGGGTGCAGGGGTCAAGCTGAGGGTGTGTGTGAGGAGGTGCAGGGGTCAGGGCAGAGGGCTGGAGGCATGTGAGAGGGGAGTGCAGGGGTCAGGGCTGGGGTCGTGGGGGATGCAGGGATCAGGGCAGAGGGCTGGGGGTATGTGAGGGGGATGCAGGAGTCAGGGCATGGGGTGTGTGAGGAGGGTGCAGGGGTCAGGGCAGAGAGCTGAGGGGGGTTCAGGGGTCAGGGCAGAGGGCTTGGGGTGTGGGCTGGGGTCGTGAGGGTGCGCCCAGCCCCTTGCCCTGAGCGGCTCACGGCAGGGGGCTGGAGGGGATATGCCCTGATTCCACCTCCCTTCCCCACGGCCCCGTCCCCACCTCTTCTCCGCCTCCTCCCCGGAGCAGCGAGTGCGCTGTGGCTCCCCTTCTCCCCCTCTCTCGCAAGGGCCATCAGCTGATGAGTGGCAGGGAGGGAGAGGAGGGGGGGCAGGAACCCAGCACGCTGGGGCAAGAGGCAGGGGAGGGGGGAGCTTGGCTGCCCTGCAGCAGTAGCCGGCAGGACCAAGCTTCTTCACCCTGCCCCCGCCGGGGGGGTGTGTGTGTGTGTGTGTGCGGAGAAGAGCGGGCCGGAGCGGGCAGGATTTTTAATGGCACGCTGCTGCCAGGGCAGCTGGGACCCCGGCAGGCAGCAGCGTGCCATTAAAAATCGGCTTGCGTGCCATCGGTTGCCGACCCCTGGTCTAGATAATACATGGTCCTGCCTCAGTGCAGGGGACTGGACTAGATGGCGTACTGAGGTCCTTTCCAGTCCTAGATTTCTGTGGTTCTAGGATTGTAAGATTCCACCCCTAGGTACCAATTATTACCTTGCTCTAAGGCTCAGATTAACATCTCTTTCTGGGGCAATATAGAATGGGACCTATTGAAGGAAGAGAAACTGTATTTCATTTGTTCCCTTGACGTTGCAATTTTTTGGCTCAGCCAGTTGACTGGATTCTATATTCTTTCTCCATTTTTCTCCGTCTGTCTTTTATGCAGTGCCATGTCTGGGACTTGCATTGTTTACAAACCTATCCCGTTGGTAGCAGAGCAGTTGCTAAGACTAGACAGCTGCTCTGATTAGAGATGCCAAGTGCTGGAAGAGTGCAGAAGGGATCACTCTTTGAAATAAGGGAGAGATTCATTCTCTTTGCCTCAGGAACAAAGCCAAGACTGACAAATGTATCTTAATGCCACAGTGCAGTGGGAAGTTCAGTTTGGCTTTCGTCCTCTGGGAAGAGGGGGCAGAGAGGTGCTCCTAAGAAGTGAAAAAGTTGAAAAACCCTCAGTCTGCTATGAATCAGATATCATGACTGACAAGACACCCCAAAGCTCTGTCTGCTGTTATATACATAAGTGGCTGCTAACGGGGCTCTGCATGCTACCCAGAAGAACGACTTGAAGAGAGTCTGACATCTGATGCGAGACTTTCTGGGCACTGTTTTTCCTTCCCCCTCTCCCCCCACACCCTGCCAGTGGTACAGGCATGGAATTGACTTAGTGCATCAGTTCATTCCCTGCAGAAGGGCAGATCTCAAGTCTTTCTCTAATCCCTGAAATCAAGCTCAGGTCATCACCAGTTGGAATTGACGTGCTTCTTCAGACAGCATCGTGCTGTGACCTAAACTCAAAAGCAATGAATTGTCGGTCCAGAATAAACAGCCACGGGAGAGCTGCAGAATTTAGTTTGTGTTCGCTGATCTCCCGCCTTGTAAAATGAAGTTATAGTCTTTTAAAAAAAAAAAAAAAAGAAAAAAAAATTACAGAATCCTTCTGCAATGGTTGGTCATGCTAGTAGCCCCGCGGGGTGACCTCTGTGATCTGATTTGCTTGCACTTGTATTTTCCTTAATCATTCTCTAGAAATTGCTTGTTTTTTGAACTCTCCTGCAATTGAACCCAGCAGTTACTGGCAGGCAGCAGGTGTCAATCACACCCCAGGACTTCCCGAGTCCCATTTGGCCCTCTGGGCCACCGCTGTGTTCAGTTGTCCCCAAAACAGACTTTCAAATCCTGTAATATATGGTTCAGGACACCATTTTTAAAATACACACAGTTGGGCTCGGTCCCACTGTGTTCCACCCCAGCGTGAATAGGAGTGTTTTCAATGGAGCTACACTGGTCTAATACTGGGGTAAGTGAGAGTGGAATCAGGCCTGGTACCAACTTGTCAAACACACACCTTCCTTATGTGCTGTTACCAGGACCCCATGTGCTCCCTGATTTCATGGCCTTGGCATTAGCACCAGAATCCACCCTTTTGCCTCAGAATTGAGAGGCAACTGCATGAACTAAGCCTGGCACCCTTTGGGGAGTGCAGGACAGCAGAAGGGTGTCTGTCTCTGGGGGGTAGCTGGCTATCTACTGCCGTTTTCTCTTCCCCTGCAGGTACATGTCTGTAGCAAGGTAGCTGGCTTTGCATGTTGTATACAGTGCATCTTTCACACCCCATCCACCTTTTTGGGGGGGCTTCTGCTGGTGTCTTATTAGCACAAAGGCCAAGTGCAGCTAAATGTCTCTGCTTGCAGACAGACCCGCTGTAGTTGGCTAAGATCTCTGCTGTTGTGGCAATCCATTGATCAGCAGTTCTGTGCTGGCACTTGGCACCAGTGTGCGGACGGATTTTTACCGCTGTATAAATCTTTAGTATTTCTGAAGGTGGAAGGTTAAAGTCTATTGAACAGTAACTCATTTCTTCTGGCTGTGGGGGGCTCTCCGTCTCTCTCCTCTGTGTGTTTGGGCGTTCATACTCAAGGCTGTGTGGTACACTTCCTAGTTTCCTTTTACAAAGGGATTTGGTGCATTGACGTATTTAGCAGCTGATTGCCTGTTCGCTCTGTCCGTTGTTTCTGACGGTGTATTTTTTTTCATCTGCATCATCTTAACATTCAGGCAAGGCGGCGACCCATGCAAATAGAGCCTCCATCTGCAGATTTATTTTCTGCTCGTACTAGAAATCTTTGCTTGGAGATTCTCTTCCTCTGATGCGTGTCGTTTTCCCCCTTACAGAGCGATATGGTCATTGTTGCACGTGACCAAGGCTACCAAATCTAGGATCTTTAAGGAGTCAGGACATGAAATGTACGTTAGCTGTATTCTTGTATCCATGGTTGTCTTGGCTGCTTACTGGACCTCTGTGTGACACGGCCTATCCAGGTGGGACTCACTCGGCCATCCTATGTCTTCCTTTCTTGTGACCTCTTTCTAACTCCGAGTGAATTGGAATGGAGTGGTTTTTGTTTTTCACCCTCTTCTCCTCTCTGAAAGCCAAGGCTAATCTCTGCTGAATGAAGAGAGCCTCTCTCTAGAATAATATGAATAGTGCTGTCCTCCCCAGATCCTCGGATACTTTACAAACGTTAATTAAGGCTCAGAACACCCCTGGGAGGCTGGTAAATATCATCCTTCCTCTTAGAGTGGCGGGGTGGGGAGGGCGGGAGCTGAAGCACAGGGATGATAAAGGAGGATGCTCTTAGGAAACGTTTGTTACGGTCATGCCCAGGGACACGCTGAGATCAAGGCCCTGTGCTAGGCTCTGTACAGACCCAGAGTAGTACATAACCTTTGCCTCTGAAGCGCTTACGATCTAAATGGAGAGGCCAGACGAAGGGTAGGGGAGAGGGGTATGATAGATGAATGGTGTAATCAACGTGATGGTACCATGAGTTTTTTGGGAGGTGGGTGGTTGGAGTTAGGAGGGGGTGAGGGAAGGTAGGAAGGGGCAGGTGTGGAGTGATGCGGCGGTGAAGAGACTGTGAAGGAGGAGGTGAGAGCAAACAGCCGATCAGCCCCAGTCAAAACTGTAGCAAATCTCATCGTGTCCGTGGAGCTCCATCTCTGCTGCTTCTGCAGCTCCTCCCCGGCTTCCTTCTCGGCTGGCTCCTCCCAGCCCAGTTTCCTTTCCCCAACACCTCACGGCTTGGGGGAAGGGGTGCACTGCGGGCATCCCCCCTGCTCAGTCGGGATCTTGTGGTTAATGCTCCAGGACAAGAGCCAGGTGCTCCAGGAGCTCTTCTTGGATCTGCCACGTGCTTTCCATAACTCAGGAGGCTGAGTGAACTAATATTTGTAAAGTCATTTGGGATACTGGGCCAGATGCCCGGCTGGCGTAAATCAGCGTAGCGCCGTTCAGAGCCGCACTGACAGACAGCAGCTGATGATCTGGCCCGAGATCACACCCTGATCGGGGCAGAGCCGGGAATAGAGGCCACTGCACTTGTGAGGAGCCTGCTGGGTTCTTGTTTAAATGGGGCAGGCCTCATCTTTTACGTGGGGAGGTGGCCCAGGGGGCTGCTGGTCCAAATGGAACGTGGCCCACCGGAGCCCGCAGCCCCTGCTGGCATCAGAGCTGAGGCCCAGGCTGCGGGGGAGGAAGCAGTGAGCTAGTGGGGTGAACCCATCAGCAAACCCACACCTGTCTCGGTCCACCAATAGCTGGGGGAGTTCACCTTCCCTGGAGGCTTCATCACCCTCCGAAGGAGCTGCTGCTCCGGGATTGCTTGTATTCCTTCTGAGCTGGCTGGGCCCTTCTGTCCTCGGCCCATCACTCACTCTGCCCTGTGTGCCTGAGGGAGATCTAAGGCGTTAACGCTCTGCGGGCCAGGCCATTAGGCTGCTTACAGCCACGCTAAGTGCATGGGCAGCACTGTCTGCAAGTCCCTGCGACCCTATTCTCCTTTCCTAGGGTATGAGTAACTCCTGTTCAAGCTTAGGGGAAGGGCTCCTGTCACGCTGCTAGAGAAGAGGAACAGTGGTCCAGTGGTTAGGGCTGTAGGCTAGGGCTTTGGAGACCTGGGTTCAAGTCCCTGTGTTGCCAAAGACTCCTTGTATGACCTTGGGCAAGTCATTTAGTTGCTCTGTGCCTCAGCTTCTCCATCTGTACAATGGGAATAACACCCTTCCCTGACTCATACGGGGGTTATGAGGATACTACAGTGATAGGAGCCATATAAGGACCATCGATAGAGATTGGGGCCCGCAGAGTCCAGCTTGGTGGTTGCACTGATCATTGCCAAGCGCAAACAGCTTGGGAGGATGCTGACTTGACTCTGGGAGACAGAGGATTGTCAGTGTGTTATGATTTTAATCAAATCTGTGTTGCAGCACCTGATGCCAAACATCTGTTAGCTGAAGCCAGAGGAGCAGGACCCTGCCCTGCAAAGAGCCAAATAATTCTCATTACGTGCTCCGGGGGGGCAGGCTGTGTTCAAAAAAACATCCTGCCGGGCTGGGTCACGTATGCGAAAAGCAAGAGCCCTGATACCAGCGTCTGAGAGATGGAACAGGGACGCTCACGGAGGCTGTAATAATGCCTCTCACTTACTGCAAAGCATGTTGCTGACATTAGCCACCTCATCCTCCCAACAGCCCCTGAGGGTGAGGGAAACTAAGACAGAGAGGTGATGGGACTTGCCCCAGGC